>NC_137335.1:67431662-67791662 GCF_965287045.1 Carcharhinus amblyrhynchos | reverse complement strand
CTTCCATGTCCTTCTGGTAGTGTGGTGACCAGTCCAAACCCTGCCATGGCAGATGGTGGAATTTGAACTCAATAAAAAAAATCTGGAATTAAGAATCTATTGACCATGAAACCATTGCCGATTAGTGGTGAACTAATGTCCTTTAAGAAAGGAAATCTGCCGTCCTTACCCAATCTGGCCTACATTTGATTCCAGAGCCTGAGCAATGTGGTTGACTTTCAACTGCCCTCGGACAACAAAGGATGGGCAATAAATGCTGGCCAGCCAGTGGCACCCATGTCCCACAAATGAATTTAAAAAATGTTTTAAAGGTGTGTGGTAACTTTGACAAAGGCTGGGATTTTCCAGTGGAGCCCATCCCGAGACCAGAAATTCCCACCCGAGGTCACTTTTCCGTCCCGCCCTTGAAAATTCCCACGGCAGGCAGGACCAGAACATTTACCCCAAAGAGGCCGAGAGCAAGGTATCAAAGTTTGTTGACAGTACAGTGCTAGGTGGGAATGTAAACTGTGAGGAGGATGAGGTGGCTGCAAAGATATAAAGGCAGGATCTTATAAAGCATCATACATTGTAAAGCTTAATAAAGCAGGCAGTATCTTGGGCTTTGTGAATAGATGTGTGGAGAACAAGAGCAAGGAGGTTTTGTTGAACTTGTATAAATCACTCACTGAGCTTCAGATGGAATACTGAGTTCAGTTCTGAGCAGCACACTTCAGAAAGGATGTGAAGGCATTAGAGAGAGTAAAGAAAAGATTCACGAGAATGGTTCCTGCAATGAGGAGCTTCAGTTATGAAGATAGATTGAAGAATTTAGGACTCATTTCTTTGGAGAACAGGAGGCTGAGAGGAGATTTGATCAACGTGTTCAAGATCACAAGAGGTCTAGACAGAATGGATAGGGAGAAACTTGCCCTGCCCTGCCCCTTGTGAAAGGGTCAAAAACGCTTACTGGCGTTTTAGGCCCAGTCTCTTTCAAGGTGGCAATGCCCAGGGAGCCCCCCTTCCTACTCCCAACCTTCTGAGGGACCTTGATGGACCCCCTTCACTCCAGCAGGGTCAGGCTGCTGGCTCCCCGCTAGTCAGAAGCTATTGTGAACTCCGCTGGGGTGAAACACTCCTGGCAAGGCAGGAGGGAGAGACTGGCAGACTCAGAGACTTCAGATCCAGGCCTGCTAATTAGATGCTAATGATCATTAGCATCATCTATACAGCACCATGCTGATTTCTGGCACGGAGCATTCAGCGCTGGAAGTCCTGTGCCTGGAGTCTTGCGGAGGCTGTAGTGCCCAGCGGGAAGCCCATTACATGGCATCTGTTTATGTCCCCTGGCCCGCTGCACTGTTAAAGCAGCCTAGCGGGCTGGGAGAATCACCCCCTGAATCTCTCAGCAAATCAAGGGAAATGGGGAGCAAGCATAAACATAGAGTCGATGCAGAAGATCACTATGGTGGAGAAAGCTCCAGGTGCTTTATGTTCCTCTCCTGCTCCCATTTCTAACGTCATTCCTCTTTCCTCTTCGCAAAAGTTATCCTTTTCTTTCCAAATTCATTGACATCTGGCCACTTGCTGAATCTGTGGCCACCTTTCTTGCAATTCCTTCTTGGAATCTCTCCAATAAGGCCCCAACCCTTTTTTTTCACAATAATAAAACGATCATAGCTAAATTCCAAACAACATTGCCTGTAGTCAAGTCCAAACAACATAACCTGTGATTGGGTCCATGATTCATTATCACTGCTTGACCTTTGACACAGTCAGTCACATCATCCTCCTCCGTTACCTCCATCCAGCTTACTGGAGCTGTCCTTGCTTGGTCTCAGAGGTGACACAGTGGCATAGTGGTTAGCACTGCAGTCTCACAGCGCCAGGGACCCAGTTCAATTCCCAGCTTGGGTCACCGTCTGTGTGGAGTTTTCACATTCTCCCCATGTCTGCGTGGGTTTCCTCCAGGTGCTCTAGTTTCGACCCACAGTCTGGTTAGGTGCATTGACCAGAACGGGCGCCAAAGTGTGACGATTAGGGGAGTTTCACAGTAACTTAATTGCAGTGTTAATGTAAGCCTTACTTGTGACTGGTAAATAAACCTTAACTTTTCACTCTCCCTAACCTGGCGTGAGTAAAGAACCTCCAGCAATTACTTCTTGCCTCTGCACTGTTTATTTCAGTGCCTCAAGCAATATCCTTCATCCTGCCTTTTCTTCTGCTCATGCTGCCTCTTGTTAACACCATCTGCAGTCATTGAGTCATTTTCCAAATGAAATAGAACCATGTCAACGCTTCTCCTGATCGCACCAAAACCTCTCTGTTGTCGGACTGTTAGCCCAATTTCAGTCTGAGGTGAATCGCAATTTCAGCTTTGGGGAGAAGAAGCAATTGTTTTTGATTCCTTGCATCTCAAATTTGATACCTTAACCACTAATTAGATCCGCTCCTTCAGCTACAATGTTAAGCTGAACTAAGTCGTTTTCAGCCTACTCGATGCCAAGCTGAATTCCCAAACCCATGTCCTCTCCATCACAATAAAAGTGTTTATCTCCATAATCTATCTTCACTCCTACCTCAACACATTTGCTGCTGAAGCTGTCTTCCATGTCTGTATTACTGATTTGATTTGACTTATTATAGTTGCTTGTATTAGTATGTAGTGAAAAGTATTGTTTCTTGCACGCTATACAAAGCATATTGCTCATCGAGAAGGAAAGGGGAAAGTGCAGAATGTAGTGTTACAGTCATAGCTGGGGTGTAGAGAAAGATCAACTTAATGTGAGGTAGACCCACTCAAAAGTCTAATGGCAGCAGAGAAGAAGCTGTTTTCGAATCTCTTGGTATGTGATCTCAGACTTTTGTGTTTTATTCCTGATGGAAGAAGGTGGAAGACAGTATGTCCAGGGTACGTGGGGTCTTTGATTATGCTGGCTGTGAGAAGTGTAGACAGTGTCAATGGATGGGAGACTGGTTTGAGTGATGGAGTGGGCTTCATTCATGACCCTTTGTAGTTTCCTGTGATCTTGGGCAGAGCAGGAGCCATACCAAACTGTGATACAACTAGAAAGAATGCTTTCTATGGTGCATCTGTGAACTTGATGAGAGTTGTAGCAGACATGCCAAATTTCCTTAGTCTCCAGAGAAAATTGAGGCGTTGGTGGGCTTTCTGAATGATAGCTATTCTACTTTTAACTATACCTGAAGATTTGATTATTCTAATGCTGCCCTGACTAGCTTGCAATCTTCTAACCTTCAAACTTCACCACATCCAAACTCAAACTGCCCGTACTCTATTCCACACCAATTCCTATTTTCCCATCACACTGACCTACGTTGGCTCCCAGTCCAGTCCTTCTGTCCAAGCCCCATCATGGTCTCTCCCCTTTCTATACACTGGTGACCACCTCCAGCCCTACAAAATCTAAAATCTCAGTGCTCCTTCAATTTCTGATACACACTTGATTTTATTTCATCATTCCACCTTTGGCAGTCATGCATTCAGCTGGCTAGGCCTTAAGCCTAGGCATGGTGGCACAATGGTTAGCACTGCTGCCTCACACCACCAGGGACCCGGTTCAATTCAGGCCCTGGGCCACCTTCTGTGCAGAGTCTGCACATTCTCCCCATGTCTGTGTGGGCTTCCTCTGGGTGCTCCAGTTTTCTCCCACAGTCAAAAGACATGCTGGTTAGGTCTATCGGCTATGCTAAATTCTCCCTTAATGTATCGGGAACAGGCGTTGGAGAGTGGTGACTAGGGGATTTTCACAGTGACTTCATTGCAGTGTTAATGTAAGCCTACTTGTGACACAAATAAATAAACTTTAAGAAGCCTGGAGTTCCCTCTCTGAAGTTTCCCTTCAAACTGCCACTTAAACCTTAAAATCTGCCTTCCTGACTTATTTTGTGGCCACCAAAACTCCAGACGTGGCTGTTTTTGCCCCAGTCACTCACCCTGCGGCATGTTACCATGTTAAGAATGGTGATGTAAACGTAACTTGTTGTCATTCTTTGGGTTATCAAGAAACACATAATAATATTTCACTCAGAATATCATCTGAAAGAAAAATAATTATAACGCTGTTGTTTTAGAAACATATCAAAGAGCCTGCTGCTTTATTAGTAATGTCTTCATCATTAATTTTGAGTAAATGCTTTAATATTAGCAAAAATGAAACAGAATACTGGTCTTCTTATTCTGTGTGGAGTGATCATGCTATGAAGTATTGTGATACTGAACAGAATCCGCTGTTCTAACAGCCTCTCTTTCTCCTTTTAAAATTTTGCCAACGACTGGAGTTGCACAAACTTGAATGAAGAATGGGTCACTGTCGTGATGTTCATCTCTAATCATTTATTAAGGACCGTTCTGAATTATTATTTAATAACAGTACAAAAAGTGTTTCAGGGTCTATTAATATTGCAGCCACTGACCTGATGCCTGCCAGTGTAGCATCAGTCAGAACATCATATATATTACATGTGAGGAGGATACAGAGATGTTTCAGCATGATTTGGACAGACTGAGTGAGCGGACAAACGCAGTATCGGCATAATGTGGGTGAAGGTGAGGTTATCCACTTCGGTAGCAAAAATAGGAAGGTAGATTATTAGTTGAATAGGTGGAAATTGAGAGAGGTGGATACTCAGCGAGACCTTGGTATTGCCATGCTTTAGAAAGTAAGTGCACAGGTACAGCTGGCAATAAAGATGGCATATGGCCTTCATAGTGAGAGGATTTGAGTATCGGGATAGGGGTGTTTTGCTGCAATTGTATAGGGCATTGGTGAGGCCACACCTGGAGTACTGTGTGCAGTTTTAGTATCCTTATCTGAGGAAGGAGGCAGTGCAGCAAAGGTTTACCAGGCTGATTCCTGGGATGGCAGGTCTGTCATACAAGGAGACAAAGTTGGTTAGAATTGTATTCATTGGTGTGTAGAAGAATGAGAGGGGATCTCATAGAAACCTATAAAATTCTAAAAGGATTAGACAGGGTAGATTCAGAAGGAATGTTCCTGATGGTGGGGGAGTTCAGAACTAAAGTTCAACTTTCACATTGTTGGGCTGGATTCTCCAATCTCACTCGTGGCTGGGATTCTCCAGTCCCTGTTCCAGTGAACGGAAATTTGACTGAGGGCCAAATTCTCCATTCTCGCTGGCAGTGGCAGCGGGTGTGAACTGGCCTGAGAATTATAAATTGGAGATTGGCTTGTAATGACACTGAAGGTCGCAGTATGAACAGAACCTAAAACGTTTGTAAAAAGAATTCCAATTAGAAATGCTTGTGTTGTCATCTGGTTAATTGCTTTCCATGCTATTTTACTCCCTTTTCTGTTACAGCATCAATGAGTCTGTTCCATTTCTTAACATATTTTCTTGTTTCTATTTCTTTCTATTTACAGCTACTTTATTAGTTTTCTCTTTAAGTGATCAGTGTCTTCATTTATCTCATTGTCTTTGAACTTGTATAGGAACTAATCGCTGTCTTTGTGAATATTAAAGGGCAGTGATTGATTACTTCATTGTAGCGAAGTACATAGAATATACAGACCAGTTGACACAAACAGTCCATGTTCTGAGGTGGGAGCAGAGGATAAAATTGCATGGAAGAGATTTCCTTCAGGATCCTGCTTGCCCCAACCCGGACACCATTCCATGGTTGGGCAGGCAGGGCCTTGGGCGCAAAATCTGCCCTTTTCCCTACTAAACCCCTGAAATGGCCACTGTATGGCCACCTAAGGGCCTTTACCCCCCCAACCTCAACCTTTAGGATGGCAGGAACAGGTCAGAGCAGAGTGGGAAATGAAAAAATGGATGAAACTCCATCTCAGGCAGGAAGAGAGGCGAGGGGGGACTTCAATCTGAATGTCCCTTCAGATTTGGTGTGCCCTCACCTTCAAGACTTGGGAGTTCTGGCCCTCCATGCTCCCCCCAACTCCCCATAAGACCATAAGACATAGGAAGAGAATGAGGCCACTTGGCCTATCGAGTCTGCTCCGCCATTCAATCATGGCTGATATTTTTCTTATCCCCATTCTCCTGCCTTTTCCCCATTACCCCTGATCCCCTTATTAATCAAGAACCTATCTATCTCTGTTTTAAAGACACTCAATGACCTGGCCTCCATAACCTTCTGCGGCAAAGAGTTCCGTAGATTCACCACTCTCTGGCTGAAGAAATTCCTCCTCATCTCTGTTTTAAAAGATCGTCCGTTTAGCCTGAGGTTGTGCCCTCTGGTTCTAATTTCTCGTACTAGTGGAAACATCTTCTCCACGTCCACTCTATCCAAACCTCGCAGTATCCTGTAAGTTTCAAAAAGATCCTCCCTTATCCATCTCAGCTCCAATCAGTACAGATCCAGAATCCTCAACCGATCCTCATATGACAAGCTTTTCACTCAAGGGATCATTCCTGTGAACCTCCTCTGGACCCTTTCCAAGGCTAGCAGGTCCTTCCTTAGATATGGGGCCCAAAACTGCTCACAATACTCCAATTGGGGTCTAACAAGAGCCTTATACAGCCTCAGAAGTACATCCCTGCTCTTGTATTCTAGCCCTCACAACATAAATGTAAACATTGCATTTACCTTCCTAACTGCTGACTGAACCTGCACGTTAACCTTAAGAGAATCTTGAACAATGATTTCCAAGTCCCTTTGTTGTTTCTGATTTCCTAAACATTCTCCTATTTAGAAAATAGTCAATGCCTCCATTCCT
Organism: Carcharhinus amblyrhynchos; assembly: GCF_965287045.1. NCBI lineage: Eukaryota > Metazoa > Chordata > Chondrichthyes > Carcharhiniformes > Carcharhinidae > Carcharhinus > Carcharhinus amblyrhynchos. The sequence goes on along the minus strand of NC_137335.1, from coordinate 67,784,964 downwards.
CCTTCCAAAGTGTATAACCTCACACTTTTCCACATTGTATTCCATCTGCCACTTCTTTGACCCCTCCCCGAACCTGTCCAAGTCTTTCTGCAGTCCCCCGCTTCCCCAATACTACCTGTCCCTCTGCATATCTTTGTATCATCTGCAAACTTAGCAATAATGCCTTCAGTTCCTTCCTCCAAATCGTTAATGTTTATTGTGAAAAATTGTGGTCCCAGCACTGACCCCTGAGGCACACCACTAGTCACCAGCTACCAACCTGAAAAAGACCCTTTTATCCTCACTCTCTGTCTTCTGCCAGTCAGCCAATCCTCTATCCTTAACACCAGGGGCACTTAACTTATTTAACACTTTCTTCCTCCTGGCCTAAACTCTGCAGCTAGGATTGGCTCCCTCCTGATTTCTCTGCCCCCTCCCAACCTCCCCACCCCCCAAGAACCTCCCAGGGATCCCCAGGATTTACCTTAAGAACCATCCCGGAGCTTAGTTCCAGGCAGAGAATTGCAGTTCTTCTTCTGAGCACCACAGCCCTGTGGCTGGACAGATTGGCCAACCACTCTCCAAGCTGGGACTTGGAGGAAGGAAGCCCCACCACATGCAGAGTTCAATTGAATGTGAGATTGAGATTCTGAGAGTCACCCCACATCCTGCCGAATGTGTATAACCTGTCTATTCCATTCTCCCTTAAAAGCCAATCTTGCCTCCCCGTAAATGCTTCAACACTTTTCCCATCCCTGTGGTAACGAGTTCCACATTCTCACCACTCTCTGGTTCAAGAAGTTTCTTATGCGTTCCCTATCTGATGTATTATTGACTGACTTACGTTGTTTTCTGGTTTTGCTCCATTGACTGGGTGGGCCACGAGAACACTGTCATAACTCAGTGGCAATGGCCCTCTCAAATATCGCCCCTCCCTCCAGTTAGCAAGATGGAGCAATGCACAGTGAAAAAACTCGTATCAGCAGCAACTTGTGTCAATCTTGGCCAACGATGAATAGCTACCAACTTTCTTGCGGCAGATCATTTTAATCTCGGAAAGCACTTCAGATGGTGCGACCGATGCTTCCCGTGAGATGGTGTTCACAGTTTTGTCTAGTTGTACACGTCATCATCGTTTTCTGGTTTGTTAATCATCTCATATTTCTGACAGGATACCAGATGGTCATTCTTATTGCTTGAAGGTACCCATTGGCTGCTGAATCAGTGCACACCTCTTTCGTGCCACATGCCTTTCAGGAAATTTGGGCATTTCCTTGGTGTGTGCAGAAGGCCACACCTCTACATGCCTTGCTAGCTTTGAACAAAGCAAGATAGGAATTAGAGACAAAAATGCGCAAATTTAGCCATTCAAGCCTGCTCCACCATTCAATGAGATCATGGCTAATCTCTCACTGGTCTTAAACCCATCTTCCTACCTGTCCCCCATATCTCTTTATCCTTTTTTTATTAGAAATATATCTATCTCCTTCTTGAAACCATTCAACGATTCAGACTCCACCGCGATACGGGGCAGTGAGTTCCACAAATTCACGACCCTCTGTGAGAAGTAGTTCCTCCATGCCTCAGTTTTAAATCTATTGCCTCTCAACCTATATCTGTGATCTTTTGTTCTAGATTCCCCCATAAGGGGTATTCCAGTAACTGCACCAGCAGGAGATGACATGGTGACACAGTGGTTAGCACTGCTGCCTCACAGTGCCAGGGACCCGGGTTCGATTCCTGGCTTGGGTCACTGGCTGTGTGGAATTTGTACGTTCTATCCGTGCTTGCGTTGGTTTCCTCCGGGTGCTCCGGTTTCCTCCCACAGTCTGAAAGACAGGCTAATTAGGTGCAATGACCCGAACAGGCGCTGGAGTGTGGCAACTAGGGGAATTTCACAGTAACTTCATTGCAGCATTAACGTGAGCCTTACTTGTGACCAATAAATAAACTTTTTGGAAACTTTAGAAATTGGAGCCATGCTGAGGATCTGTAAACTTCATTGAACTACAAGGATCACTTTGTACTTATATCTATCCTTGAGCATGCTTCAAAGCTATAAGCTTTGGATTTTTTGAGCTGATCTTGCTGGAATGCTTCCATGGGAGTGGAATGCGATCTTCAAATCAACAAATCTGTCTACCAACCCTGAATCTGAAAATTACAACACGTATCCTTTTCTCTGCTGCTGAAGTGGTTTATAGATTCACTAGGTTATGTTTGGAATGACATGAATTCTACTTGATGAATATGGATGTTTAACCTGACTCTGAACTGGTCTTCCAGCGTGGTCCGTATCTTTTAGGGATTCTTTAGCTCTACTTAAGTTAATCATGTGTTCAGCGTGCGTAGACCTTGATTCCTAATTGCTAGGTAAATTTTAATGGCTTGCTCATCTGGCTCAGGCTTAACTGAATTGAGAAACCATAGCTCTGTACTCTGTTCAAACGTTTTGTATTTGGATACATTCCTTGTGGAACACCACTTCCCATATTTTGACATTCTGAAGGACTATATTTTGCCCCAACTCTTTGCTTTCTGTCTTTCAGAAACTAGCTAATCTTCAACTTGTCCTCTGTGTCTACATTCTCTGACCTTATCCGTTAGCCTATTATGTGACACTTCAACACAGAACTTTTTGAAATTCTGGATAAATTGCATCAATGACAGTACCTTTAGCTACTATCTCTGTTACCTCTTAAAAAGTTCAAAAGATTGCCTGTCTATTCATTATTATGTTTTTTGGATCTTAGTATCGGAATTTTACTGCCAGCACCTGTCCCAGAATCAGGGCGGGCGCAGCACACAGAACAGAATTCCCCATTGGCCTCAGTCGGGGTTTTATGAGCCTCACCCAAACAAGGTCATAAAATACCGGCCAAGATGTTTTTACATTCCCTCCTTTAGTACATTGTCCATTATTTTTCCAACCACCAATGTTACTAAGCTTTAGGTTTATTTATTAGTGTCTCAAGTGGGCTTACATTAACACTGCAATGAAGTTACTGTGAAAATGCACCAGTCGCCACACTCCGGCATCTGTTTGGGTACACTGAGGGAGAATTTAGCGTGGCCAATGCACCTAACCAGCACGTCTTTTGGACTGTGGGAGGAAACTGGAGCACCCAGAGAAAACCCACGCAGACGCAGGGAATACATGCGAACTCCGCACAGACAGTGACCCAAGCTGGGAATTGAACCTGGGTCCCTGGCACTGTGAGGCAGCAGTGCTAACCACTGTGCCACTGTGCCATCCACTGGGTAGTGTTTCATTCCTTAGATACTTTCTGTCTCCTTCTTAAACACAGGTAAGACAGAAAATTACTCAAACTGATTATTAAAGATGTGTAGTAATGCCTCTGCCATCACTTCCCTAAATGCTTTTAAAATGAGAGGTTACAATACATCTGGGTGAGAGATTTTAACCTGTTTTAAGTTTGATTAGCTTATTTAATATTTCATTTCTTTTTATTAAAACAGTTATCTCATTTTGAATCTCATTATCCAGTATCATGTCTACCTGTCCAGTTTCCCTGAAGCAACGTAATTAGTTGATGATACTGTAATTTCGCTGTCGTTGCCTGTGCTACGATCCTGTCCGTCATTAAGTGCAGCCATTCCCATTATGACTTTCCTTTTATTATTTATCTCCCTGTAAAATATTTTACTTTATTTAATCATCTCAATAACAAAATAAAATTCAGTGACATTTTAGCACAGATGTTTAACAAGCTGAAATCATCCATTGCTTGCCTTCACACTCATATATATCTAATATTTTGTAATATTGAATTCATTTATAGACTAGTTGGCTGAATATTTCTGTGGGAAGGTTTTGCTATGCTGCTGGTGCGCTGAGATAAGACTATTCTGCCCATTGCCCACTGTGACTTTAGTCAAGTGATCCCCAGTCAAGGATCATTAAACATGGATCATTACCAGTTCTAATGGTATTTCCACCACAGGAAGGGAGTCCTATACCTACAGGGAGCCAAATGAGGAGGTCTCATGTACAGGTCAAAATACCTTATCTCTTATCACAACTTTTAATCTAGGCTTTGAATGACCGTTGCCTCTTCTGGTTTGCGTATGGTAAGAAGATAAGTCAGTGGACTACCATCAGGCCCCTTTCCTCCATCAGGGCAATCAGTTATCTTCCCGCATTGACTGAGCAGCCATCATCTGTCCTCTGGTATTGCACAGTGACACAGTGGTTAGCACTGCTGGCGCACAGTGCCAGGCACCCGGGTTCGATTCCCAGCTTGTGTCACCTCGTTTGGGCGAGGCTCATAATACCCTGCCTGAGGCCAACGGAGAATTCTGTTCTGTGAGCCGTGCCCGCCCTGATTCCGGGGCAGTTTGCATGTTCTCCCTGTGTCTGTGTGGGTTTCCTCCGGGTGTCCCTGTCTCCTCCCACGGTCCGAGCGATGTGCTGATTAGGTGCATTGGTCATTCTAAATTCTCCCTCACCAATTCACTATTCCTTCAATTACCTTTTGACCATGTCAAATCTGTCAAAACCAGTACGGTTGCACAGTGGCTAGCACAGCAGCCTCACAGTGCCAGGACATGGGTCACCGTCTGTGCGGAGTCTGCACGTTCTCCTCGTGTCTGCGTGGGTTTCCTTCGGGTGCCCCAGTTTCCGCCTGCAATCCAAAAGATGTGTTGGCTAGGTTCATTGGCCACGTTAAATTCTCCCTCAGTGTACCCGAACAGGTGCCGGAGTGTGGCGACTAGGGGATTTTCACAGAAGTCTGCTTGTGACACAAGTAAATAAGCTTAACTTACCTCTGATCAGCAGTACTCTCTCAGTGGGGTCGTGGTGAAATTAGCAATCATTTGGTGGCATTTTGAGGGGGCACTGGCTGAAACTTTCGCAAGCTTTTGCAAGAGGAAGAAACATTCTAACCCTGTTTTTTTCCATTTTTTCTACATTCTGCCACACAGTTTTGAGCAGTGTAGCAACAGAAAACTCCAGCTGTGTGTTGTTGCTCTGATATATCATGGGGTCCAGTATAAAAGATAGATTTAAAGATCTGTGCCTGCGTGCACACCAAAATACCACCACCCCTATTTAAATTCAGTCCCCTTTATGAGTAACTGTGCCCGAGTTGAGAGGCACTTTGATATAAAGCTGTAAAGCTGATTTGATTTACAAGCAAGTTCCTGTGTTGGCCTGATCCACAGTGTTTTCTCTCACTCTCTCTTTGTGTATTCCATATATTTCCGACTGGAACAGATGGACTCTGCTGCAGGGGAGAATAGGACGTTTGGAAGAGTCTTTCCGGATCTCTTTGGAATATAAAGGAAACAGCAGAAGAGTCTGGGAGTTGGCAGCTGTGGACTCAGTTATCCTGAAAAACTGCGATGAAGGTAAAACCTTAGGTTTGCAAAGTGCTGTCAATGTAGTGCCTGCAACAAACTAGATACTTCAAACTTGTTTCTAAAAAAAGGCAATGTGTAGCTATTTTTGTTTCCTTCTTGCAACCATTTTTCTTTTTTAAATAATTATCTTGACGTTTCGCTGGGAAAGTGGTGAGACTGCAGAATCCTAATGGGGGAAAGGACGAAGAAAGAATTACTCATACACTTTTCCCATTCAGACATTGCCCTTATTTATGGATTTTTGAAAGGGAAATCATGTTCAACAGAGCATTTTGGGGATGTAACCAGCAGAATAGACAAGGGGGCACCGGTCGATGTGGTACAATTAGATTTTTAGAAAGCTTTTAATAAAGTCCCACACAAGAGATTAGTATTAAATGTGGAGCCCATGGTGTGGGCATAATATACAGGCTTGGACTGAGAACTGGTGAATGGACAGAAAACAGAGAGTAGGCATAAATGGGTCATTTTCAGGTTGTCAGGCTCTGATTAGTGGGGATCTGTGTTTGGTCTCCAGCTACTCGCAACATGTATCAATGATTTAGATGTGGGGATTAAAGGTAATATTTTCAAGTTTGCAAAGGACAAAACTAGGTGGAAGCGAGAGCTGTGAGGAGGATACAAAGACATTTCGAGTTTCTAGAGGATCTAGAGAGACTGAATAAGTGGGCAAAAAATTGGCAGGTGGAATGCAATGTGGAGAAATGTGAGGTGATCCACTTTGGTAGGAAAAATGGAAATACAGAGCAATTCTTAAGTGGTGAGAGTCTGGGAAGTGTTGAACGTCAAAGAGACTAAGCTGTCCTTGTTCTGAAACCTGTTATACAGGTATAGCAAGCAAATAAGAAGGCAAGTGGTATGTTGGCCTTTATTACAAGATGATTTGAGTATAGGAGTAAATATGTCTTACAGCAATTATATAAAGCCTTGATGAGACCTCACTTGGTTCATTGTGAGCAGTTTTGGTTTTCTTAACCAAGAAAAGACACACTTACCATAGGGGACTGCACAAAAGGTTCACTAAATTAATTCCTGCAACAGAGAGACTGTCCTATGAGGAAGGAGTGAATAGACTGGGCCTTTATTCTCTGGAGTTTAGAAGATTGAAAGATGATCTCTAGAAGGATGTTTCCATTGGCTGGGTGTCTAGAACAAGGGGATGCCGTCTCATTTAGGACTGAGATGAGGAGAATTTTTTTCACTCTAAAGGAGAGTGAATCTTTGAAATTCTCTGCCCCAGAGGGCTTTGGAGACTCAGTCTTTGAGTAAGTTCAAGACTGAGATTAATAGATTTCTTCATACTAAAAACTTCGAGGGATACGAGATTAGTGCAGGAAAATGGCTGAAGATTGGCCCTGATCTCATTGAATAGCAAAGAGGGCTCATAGGGCTGAGTGGCCTACTCCTGCTCCTATTTCTTACTTTCTCATCAGTATTATTCACCAATGTTTCAGCTCCATCATTACTTTTATTTCATTATTAACTTCACTGTAGCACCACGATAGTTGAACATGTTTGTCAATAGTATATCACTCGGAAAACTTTATGAATACTATTTCTGACTTTGCTAATCCTCAAATATGCCAATGTTACACCTTATTAATATTCTACCATGCATCACTAAAACAAAAATGTGAATCGACATGCTTCATTAATGTTATCATGTAGTTTCCTCATTCTTCAACACACTTGACTAATACTAGAATACATTAACATCTATGTCTAGTTATCACATTAATGCTTCATCGTGTTCTCCAATTCTTTATCTGCAATTAATGTTCAATGTGCTTCACCAATGCTTCAGATTGCCTTATTGGTATCTAAGATTCATCACGAACACTTCAATATACTTCACTTTGCTTTACAAGTACGGAAATATTCTTACATAAAAGCAAAATACTGCAGATGCTGGAAATAATCAAATTGAAACAGAAAACGCTAGATAAACTCAGCATGTCCTCGGGCATCTGTGGAGAGAGGAACCGAGTTTCGAGTCCGATTGACTCTTCTTCCGAGCTAAAGCGGGGGTAGAAATGTGATGGATTATATAATTGGAGAGGGGATGGGGTGGAGGTGGTGGGGCAGAATGGAAGGTCAGGGTTAGGTCAGAGCTAAAGAGAAAGTGACAAAGATGTCATGGACATGAGACAAAGAGAGTGTTTGTGGTGGCATTAAAGATTAAAGAAGGTGCTGATTGTGGCACAAAGATAAGATAGCAGAACAAAGGGCTTTACTGAACCTTAGTTCTCCATGACATCTTTGTTAATCTCTCCATAGCTCTGACCTATCCCTGACCTTCTATTCTGTTCCTCCTCCTCCACCCCCTGTCTAACTATATAAGCCATCCCATCTCTAGTCCTCTTCAACTCTGAAGAAGTGTCATAGGGGCTCAAAACATGAACTGGGTCTCTCTGAAACATTCCTCACTGATGCTGTAATGTATTTCATTAATACTTTGGCATATTTAATTAATATAAATACTTTACTGATGCAACAATGCCCTTTAATAATACAAAATACTTCATTAGGTTTCTCAAATATTGTGACATACTTTGCGAAGACAACATGCATTATTAATGCTCCAATTTATATCAATGCTACAGTGAGCTTTATTAGCATTGCAGCCTACTTCATCAACACTGCATGTATCACAAATGCTGTAAGGCACATTACAAGTACAATATCTTACTTACTTCACTAATATTACAACATACTTTGCTTTACTAATGCTACAACCGACTACACCAAAGCTACAACACGATTTGCTAGTACAACATTGAAATGTCAACTATAAATGTTTCGCTCCAATTTGCCCATCTTGTCAGTGTGTCACGTTTGCTAATTGAAATCAGCACTTATAACAGCCAAAGGCATTTTCTGTTATAGTCTTCCGAAGTGCCCTGAATTTTCCTGGCATGACTACACAGAGCTTTTATGCATGCATAATATTTAACTGAAAATCCTTGGTGCTCTGCGCAGATGGTAAATATTTGTACACATCTATGAAGGCTGGGTGAAATATGTGAGTCCAAACACTAATAGCAGATAGTTAAGGAAATGAAGATTCTTGCTTTTTCTTTTGAATTTGTGGCCCCAGGATTCTATTACAAGAAGAGGGGGTTTATCATTTTGTCATCGGTGTTAATAGCATGAACTGTTGTTCTTGTGAGATGTTCCTGAACACATCCTCTTGATTATTTTGGAAAATGCACCAAAAGAGAGCCACAAAGGCACATTCGCTGAGGAAGAGGAAGCAACTTGGAAATAAGTCTTGCATCTTCAGGGCTGACATTCACTTCAAAGGTTTTAAACGTCCCACTGCAGAAATGCTTCTTTTGTGTACTTTGGTTTTTCTCTGCAATTCAGGTCCGTGCTTTTTGGGGAGATTGGGCTGCAGTGGTAATGTCACTGGACTAGTAATCCAGAGGCCTATGCTAATGCCTTAGAGACATGGACTTAAATCCCAATATGGCAGTTGGTGGGCTAGTCTCAGTAATGGTAATCTTGTCAACTATCATTAGCGCCCTTTAAGGAAGGAAATCTGCCATCCTCACCTGGTCTGGCCTAAAGTTTAAGGTTTATTTATTAATGTCGCAAGTAAGCTGACATTAACACTGCAAAAAAAGCTGCTGTGAAAATCCCCTAGTCGCCGCAGTCCAGTGCTTGTTCGGGTATACTGAGGGAGAATTTAACATGGTCAATGCACCTAACTAGCATGTCTTTTAAGCTGTGGGAGAAAACTGGAGCACCCGGAGGAAACCCACACAGATGCAGAGAGAACGTACAAACTCCACACAGACAGTGATCCAAGCTGGGTCCCTGGCACTGTGAGGCAGCAATGCTAACCATGTGCCACTGTGCCACCTACATGTGACTCCAGAGCCACAGTAATGTGGTGGATTCTTAACTATTCTGGGAAGCCACTCAGCTCAAGTACTCTTCAAGATCCATTTAATGGTTCTTGAGGTTTTCCCTTCCCGCCCGTGATGATGCCTTCCGTTTTCGGGACCAGAAAATCCTGGGGGGATTTTTTGGTGGGCAGGAATGGTGGAGTGGAGGGTGTGGAGAATCGAGCAGGATTCCCAAAATGTCATTTACACCTGCAAGATTTTCTCATTCAAGTGGCCCGCACCTCTACCTGTGATGTAATGGGGTCCCCACCCAGCATTGCCTGGGTAGTTCCAGGAGGCAGTGCCAGGGGCTTCCATTGGGAAGGTTCGGGGAGAGGGATTCCATGTTTGTGCGATCATTAATTTCTTTATTTTTTTTTAAATTGGGGCACCTTCGCAGGAGACTAAGTTGCTGGCTCATTCAGAGCTCACCCCCTGCCAGCGTGGTGTTGTGGGATCCACTTCCTGTTTTCTTTTCAGAGTGTTTATGAAATGTTGGCAGGAAAAAAGCTGGCAGTGCAGCCAGTGCGCTGCAGATCACTTTTCTCACCCAAGTTCACAAAAAAAATCAGAAAATTCTGCCCAAATTCACTCTTTCTCTGTGAATAGCCTTTTGGGTAATCTGAAAGAGTGAAGTTGTTGTACTGTCATAGCCAATTACTTGAAACTCACTTAACTGTAATTCCTATATCAATGAGCCCATCCAAGAGTCCAGTTTTATCCTTTATACTCCCAGTTGAGAAAGGTTTGTCACAATTTCAGCTTCTCTGCACTTTTAAAAGGATATAAAAGATCTCTAATTGGGGTGGCACAGTGGTTAGTGCTGCTGCCTCACAGTGCCAGGGACTCGTGCTAAATTGCCCCTTAATGTCAGGGAAATTAATTAGGGTAAATGCATGGGGTTATGGGGATGGCAACTGGGCAGGATTGTAGTCGATGCAGACTTGATGAGCCAAATGGCCTCCTTCTGCACTGTAGATTCAATTATTCTATGATTTTAGTGACAAGTAAGACAGTTCTTCCTGGTGTCCTGAACTATTTATATATACATGTATATAAAACCTTCAACCAATACCATAAAAGCAGATTATCTGACCATTATCACATTGCTGTTTGTGACTCCTTGCTGTGCACATATTGGCTGCTACATCTCCTGTTTTGCAACAGTAACTACACAGCAAAAGAATGTCATTAGCTGGAAAGCACTTTGGGATGTCCTAAGGTTGTGAAAGACGCAATAGATGAAAGTCTTTTTTTTTCATTATAAAATAGGCAGTTAAGTAGCCCCAGGGCTGACAGAATAACTGTTTGAGTTCCTCAAATTAGGAGGGATGGCTGTTTGAGAATAGGCCATTTGTTTTCTGTACTCATTCCCACTAAGTGACTGAAATTCTCCTTCGGTTCCTATGTTGGCAGATATTGCACATGGTGACCACTTCTGTTTCTCTCGCTTAAAAAGTCGTCATCACAAACCTTACATTTCTGAAGCCACTAACTGCTGCCCCATCATCACCTTACTGTCTCAAGCCCTTGCATATCTTGAAATCATTTAGACCCATGCCTATCTCTCTCGCAATTCCATGTTTGAATCCCGCAGCATACAAATGGCTCTAATTAAAGTCGCAGACAAGATTCACTGTGATAGTGACTGCGGCAACTTTCCCTCTTTGTCCTCCTCAACCTCTTTGCGCCATTCAGTAAGTTCAATTGCACCATTCTCCTTCCATGCCTCTTTACCACTCTCCAGTTCAGTAGAGCTGCCTCTTCACAGGGTTCCATTCTTACCTAGTTATGCATCCCTGACAATTGTCCCCTTTCTCATGTTCCCATAGGATCCACTGGACATCCCCTCCTCTTCCTCATATGTGTGGCCATTTCAGTCTCAGATTCAGGACCAGCTTCCAAACAGAGGCTGATAGTTTCCCCCTATCCATAGGTTCTACTCTTTCTGTGCTATCTAACCATTTGTCCAACATCTGATGCTGGGAAAAAGGATAATTTCCTCCAGCTAAACATCAGGAAGCGATCACTTTCATCCAAAAACTTTCACCTTCCTTGTCTGTCTCAGACTGTTTGCAACCTTGGCATTCTGATCAGCCTAAAATACTGCTTTGGATCCCTCCAAAGACTGCTTCCTTTGTACTATTGTCCAGTTCTGCCCTACATTGTCTTATTTTCATTTTATTTGTTCATGGGATGTGGGCATTGTGGGCTGGGCCATCCTTGAGGATATTTAAGAGTCAACCGCATAGCTGTGAATCCAGTGTCACCTGTAGGCCAGGCTAGGTAAGGATGGCAGATTTCCTTCTCTTAAGGATATGAATGGCAATGCCACTAGGGATCTGGGTATGCCTGCCCATTGATCACTGGAAGTGGCAGCACAGGTGGATAATGTAGTCAAGAAGCATATGACATGATTGTCTTCATCAGTTGGGGCATTGAGTGTAAAAATTGGCAGGCCGTGCTGCTGCTATATAAAACCTTAGTTAGGCCTCATTTGGAATATTGTGCACAATTCTGGTCACCACACTGCCAGAAGGATATAGATGCTTTGGAGAGGGTACAGAAGAGGTTTACCAGGATGTTGTCTGGTCTGGAGGGCATCAGCTATGAGGAGAGGTTGGATAAACTCGGTTTGTTCTCACTGAAACAGCGGAGGTTGAGGGGGGAGAGCAGATAGAGGTTTACAAGATTATGAGTGGCATGGACAGAGTGGATAGTCAGATGCTTTTTCCTAGGGTAGAAAAGTCAAGTACTAGGAGACATAGGTTTAAAGTGCGTGGGGAAAAGTTTAGAGGAAATGTGCAAGGCAAGTTTTTTACACAGATGGTGGTGACTGTCTGAAACACCCTGCCCGGGGAGATGATGGGAGCAGGTATGGTGGCAGCATTTAAGGGGCATTTAGATGAATACATGAATAGGACGGGAACGGAAGGACACGGATTCCATGTAGTTTTAGTTCAGGAATCATGATTGGCGCAGGCTTGGAGGGCTGAAGGGCCTATCCCTGTGCTGTACTGTTCTTTCTTCAGCAATATATGGCGTGAGAAGCTGTGATTTTCTTTTTGTCCTCTCAAAGGCATCCTTGTAACAATCATCTTACTCAACAGAAGCGGTACAATAAAGACCCATCAATCACTCATGTTATGGTACAGAATAAAATGCATTTTATGTACAATTCCATTTGTGGTTATATTTCAGGTCCTTTGACAGGCTCCAGGACAACACTCGAGGGATCGTTCATGTGTCAGAATGGGGTATCTATTAAACTGAGGGAGCTGTGTGATTTCAGAAACGACTGCAGCAAAGCGGAAGATGAAGGAGTGGTTTGCAGTGAGTTTGTTCATCTTTATTTCATATGCTTGCTCAGGTCACTGTTTACGCTGCGTTGAGTGTTTAAACAGTTGCAGAACTACCGTTTTGTTTGACAGTCGCAGAATCTTTCCTGATTTAAATTTATATTGGACGCTCTTCTTGAGAGTAAAATTACATCCATCGGTGTAAAGATTTGGAGACTGCCACACTTCAATGTATTCAAATAAAGAACAGCTATTTTACACTGCTGTAGCTGAACCCGATGGTAGCATTGGCGCAGGGGCGAACCGGAGTTAACGGGCAGGCTTCTCCAAGCTCGTCCGTGCCTGCCCTGCTGCAAGCGAGAGCGGGGAAATTGGCATTCCAACCAAAACTCCATTCCCTCTCAGTGACGCCGGAGAATCCCAGCCAGGAATGAGGATGGCTGTTTTCGGCCAACATTTCAGGCCTGTGACCTTTCACCCAGAACGATCACGCACCTGAGATGATGGATGGAATTTTCCTGTCTTGCCCACCACAGGAATCCGAGCAGGCGGGATGCGGGCTGTGCAAAAGGTCAGTTGACCTCGGGTGGGATTTTCCAGCCAAGGGGCAAGTGCACCCGAAAATGCCACCCTTTGGTTTCTCTTTCCACCGATACTGCCAGATCTTCTGAGTATGTTCAATAATTGTTCTTATTACAGCAGAATGATATGCTGTGTATTTGATTGCACGCATGTCCTAGAAACATAGTGTACCTACAGCAGAAGGAGGCCACTCAGCCCATCGAGTCTGCACTGACAACAATCCCACACAGGTCCTATCCTTGTAACCCCAAGTATTTACCCTTCTAATTCCCCCTAACCTACACATCCTGGGATACTAAGGGGCAATTTAGCACAGCCAATCAACCTAACCTGCATATCTTTGGAGTGTGAGAGGACACTGGAGCACCCGGAGGAAACCCACGCAGACACAAGGAGAACATGCCAACTCCACACAGTCACCCGAGGACGGAATTGAACCGGGGTGCCTGGTGCTGCAAGGCAGCAGTGCTAACCACTGTGCCACCGTGCTGCCCCTATGTGTCCTGACATGTGAAGTCACACACCACCGGAATTCTGCAAAGATCTGTAGTAAAGGAAGGAATGGGGAGTCTTTCTCACTGTGGAGACCAGCACGAAAATACCGTATCTTCCCGACCTTATTAATTATACACCTAGGCTTTTGCACCACCTTCCATGGTGGAGCAGGCATGATGGCGGTTAACCCAGCCATCATATCTGGATGCTATATTGAAAAGGCGCACAGCATCACCAATGACCCACCATTGAGGGAAGAAGATGGATCTCCAGGAACATTCCGAGGCTGGAAGACCATCTACCTCAATGACATTGGATCTACGGATCCATCTGTAGATGCTCTTCCCTCTGACTACAGTGGTATTCCAGGGTCCAGGGTAGCTGGTGGATGCAATCCCAAACTCCAGAGGCATCCTGAGGCATTGTCCAGCTGACTCCCGACTCCTGCATGCCACACTATTTCCAGACACGTTCTGGATTGGCGTGTTTTCCCACTGGCATCACAGAGAATTGGGTGCATCTCAATAGCAGGTTGCAATTCAGTTTCTCTCTGGCCTCCAGGAGGTTTCACGGTCTTCCACGTCAGGCACCAGCGGAAGATCCTAAGGGGAAATTCATGCCAGCATAAACACAACTTTTGGACTCCACCGAATTCTCTCCCCGGCTCCACCCACCCACCCTCCACTTATCTCTCCTCCCTCCTTCCCTCCCGCCATTGAACCAACTGGTGGGTTATGGGAAAAGTCCACCCAGTCCAGTTTACCATGAGCAACAATCGGAAGATCTGCTGGGAACACTGGCACTAAGCAACACATACATACTCTTCTTCTTTCACTTTCAGATGATGACTTACTGTGCGCTGCTGTAAGGGTTTATTCAATTGCACCACGGAGCGGCTTGTCAACTTGAGCAATAGCGTTCATTGGTAACACAGAACTGTTCCCATATCTACAGAGTGTAGCCCAGACTATTTCATAGCTGAATTCTACTAGAGTTTCTCCATACAATTCTATCTCCTGTCTCTCTACATCATACTGTGGACAATACTGTCCTCCAGTCCCACATTAACTATTACTATGCCAAGCACCCTTATATCACACCTCCCCCCAAGTCTTAGCATATTTATAGTACAATCTTTCTTTACATGCTACACTTTCTTCACCCTCACTGGTTTTATTTCCAATGACCTGGAGGCTTGACAATTCTTCCAGAACTTGCTCTGATCACACTTGGAAGAGTAATAGGCTTAATTGCTTTGGGCAGACTTTGTTGGTTTGAAGTTGAATTTGTGGTATTCGGTGTTTCTCGTACTCAGGTGTCTCCACACGATTAGCGTGGTGCACTCCTTCTTGTTGAATTTCTTTTTATCATCTGTCCTGTGCAGGATACCATTTGCTTATCCCTTTCCTTCCAGGGGAATGTTTCCACTGTTCATTGATAGTTGTGAATCTGGGGAATTTGTGCAGTGGGACAGTGAGGAAATTTAAGGAGGAGTTGGATAGATTTTTAATTGGTAATGGTTTGAAGGGTTATGGGATGAAGGCAGGAAAATAGGGATGAGGAGCATATCAACCATGGTCAAATGGCGGAGCAGACTCGATGGGCTGAATGGCGTAATTCTGCTCCGATATCTTATGAACTTAAGGACAGAATTTTCCTGTGTCCCCACAGTAGCCACATCTTCTGGGTCTACTGGGGTCACCCTCCCTGGCAGCGAGCCACACAAATGGCCACTGACTTTGGTGGCCAATGTTAAACTGGCTTTGTCGTGGGAGCACATAATGTGGTGGGGATCCGAAAAATCCCAGCCATGGAGCGCTCACGAGTATTCTTTTACTATAGGGTCTGCCATGTTCTTCCGAGAATTTGATGTTTCAAAAATGGAACCATAATTCCCATTTGTTTACAGTTTCACCCAAATATTTGTTCACTTGCTTATTTTCCAATTCTTTTTTCACAGAATTCCCACAATGTATAGCAGGCCATTCGGCCCATCGAGTCTGCACCGACCACAATCCCAGTCTGGCCCTATTCCTGTAATCCCACATATTTACCCTGCCAATCCCCTGACACTAGGGTCAATTTAGCATGGCCAGTCAACCTCACCCACACGTTTTTGGATTGTGGTAGGAAACTGGAGTGCCCAGAGGAAACCCACACAGAAATGGGGAGAATGTGCAAACTCCACACAGACAGTGACCCGAGGTCGGAATTGAACCTGGGTCTCTGACACTGTGAGGCAGCAGTGCTAGACACTGTGGCACCGTGCCGCCCTTTCAAGCTTATTAATCTTTTCATTCAGCTCAGCCAATACTCTGGAGATTTCAGTTGCCTTTGTCTGTGGAACATTATACAAGGTTAATAACTTTACCTTGGCATTCAGTTCCTTTCGGTGTTTCCTGCCATGGTCACTGACTGCTCCTTAATCTCCTTCAATTCACTCATTAGATCCTCAATCTGTTCTTTAGAATTTACCGCATCTGATTTTAACAGTTGGACTTGCTTTTCCGTACCTTTCATGTTCTTCAGGTTCGATCAAAGTTCAAGGATTTCATCAGTTTTGGATGTTAATTTTACTTTCAGCCCACTGTTCTGATTCATCAGCAATTCCTTCAACTCATAAGAAATAGGAGCAGGAGTAGACCATCTAGCCCTTCGAGCCTGCCCCCGCAACTCGTACCTGTACAACCACGGATCGGGGTGTACAGGTACACAGGTTACTGAGAGTGGCAAAGCAGGTGGAGAAGGTAGTCAAGAAGGCATACGGCATGCTTGCCTTCATTGGCCAGGGCATTGAGTTTAAAAATTGGCAAGTCACGTTGCAGCTTTATAGAACCTTAGTTAGGCCGCACTTGGAATATAGTGTTCAATTCTGGTTACCACACTACCAGAAGGATGTGTAGGCTTTGGAGAGGGTACAGAAAAGATTTACCAGGATGTTGCCTAGCATGGAGGGCATTAGCTATGAGGAGAGATTGGAGAAACTTGTTTTTTTCTCACTGGAACAATGTTGAGGGGCAACCTGATAGAAGGCTACAAGATTATGAGAGGCGTAGACAGAGTGGATAGTCAGAAGCTTTTTCCCGGGGTGGAGGAGTCACTTACTAGGGGGCACAGGTTTAAGATGTGAGGGGCAAGCTTTAAAGGAGATATACAAGGCAGATTTTTTACACAGAGAATAGTGGTGCCTGGAGCTCGTTGCTGGGGGAGGTAGCGGAAGCAGATATGGTACTTACTTTTCAGGGGTGTCTTGACAAATACATGAATGAGTTGGGAATAGAGGGATGTGGTCCCTGGAAAGGTAGGGAGTTTTAGTTAAGTCAGGCAGCATGTTCGGTGTGGATTTGGAGGGCCGAAGGGCCTGTTCCTGTGCTGTAATTAACTTTGTACTTTGTTCTCATGTTCTGAAATTTTATTTCTGCTAATTGTTTCTGAGGTGCTTCAGTCTCTTTGGTGAGAACTGCTACTCTCTCCTGCAACTATTCAACTTTTCCTTAACATTCTAGGTTTTTGATTTTCATTTTGACCTTTTCACCTTCGACAACTCAATGGTTCTCAGTAAGATTTCAGACATCCAGTTCTTTTCCTTTTCGTCCCTTGATTTTTAGCTTCTGATTTACATTTTCTGATTTCATTTCCGTCTTGTCTTTCTCTTCCTGCAGCAGAACTTTGTCCTTGTACTTCATTTTAGTTTCACTGTTTGCCGGGTGTGTCTCTGACAAAGTCTTAACCAGCTCCTGTTCTGTAATCGTGCTACTCATGGATTCATTATCTACTCTCAGCTTGGAGTGTTCTACAACATGGAGTGGCACGGTGGCACAGTGGTTAACACTGCTGCCTCACAGCGCCGGGGACCTGGGTTCACGTCCTGGCTTGGATCACTCTCTGTGCAGATTCTGCACATTTTCCCCGTATCTGCACGGATTTCCGCCAGATACTCCAGTTTTCTCCCACAGTCCGAGAGACGTTCTGGTTAGGTGCACTGGCCGTGCTAAATTCTCCCTCACTGTTACCTGAACAGGCGTCAGAATGTGGTGATTAGGGGGTTTTCACAGTAACTTCATTGCAGTGTTAATGTAAGCCTACTTGTGACATTAATAAATGAACTTTTAACTTTCCCTCCATCCAGAGTCAGCTGCCACCTCAATACTGACACCTGCTGTTACAGTTTGAGTAATATGTTGGCATTTCAAACTTCTATTCTTAAGCCTTCCAGTAGCTTCTCAGCCTCCTCTTCCTTCTGCACTTAACTTTTCAGCCCCCCACCTCATTGCACTGACATGGCCTGCCATCATAATATCATTTGCTTGGACATAATCTTTTTCCCTTTTAGTCGGTTTCTTAGGGCTGTTCTGTCCCTGTTTCTAAGCTCCATGCACTGTCACTTGAAGATTAAAATATTTGTCAAAGGCGTTTAGTGCCTCATCAAAGCTGGCAGAGGATTCATCAATGCCTTGAATTAATTAGAATTATTTCATCAGCAATTTCATCAAAGAAGTATAATTTTGATTTCGTACTTGGGCCTAATGAATTCCAGTAAAATTTCTTCTCTATGACACCCAATTTTGCATCTGATTTGGCCCAAATTGATTTGGGAGGGTTGATGTATTTATCCACAATTGCTTTTCAGAACAGGGGAGAACAGCTTTAAATGTTTTAAACATGGCACTGCAGCAACTGTATTTTTCTCTTCTTCCCCCATTTGTTGGGCTTTGGCATGTCAATTTTAAACTGATTGATTCTGCAAGAAATTATAAACTTCAGCAGTTGGGCCAGCTGGTGAGTTTTCAAAGCATAGAAACTCAATGTGAAGGTGATTCCTGTCTTGGTTGACATTTTAAAACTTTTCCTGTAAATGGACCTCACCCACATGGTCTCTGTACTTGAGCTTGCCGCAATGATTAATGAAACAAACTTCTCCGACTGGTTCATGGCCTGAAGATTTTTAAAGGCTTGTTGAGCCTTAGAACCTTAAAGCTCACCCTTGCTGGATCCTTTGACTCTGCTATCAGTACAGATTCACAATGGACTTCCATGTGCTTTAGCAGTGTCCTTCAGCTGTACAGTGGAATTTTGTTCTGCCCTTCAGCCTCCATGCCTGCAATGGAGCTACTGTCGAGGTGATCTCCAACTGTGTCTTTGGTTCAGGTACAATTTCAGCCAGTTCAGGATGCTATTCCCTTAGCTTCTTTTTAAGGTTTTGGATCTTTCACCAGTTTTGGGGTTCACTCAGTAACTGCCACCATGTTATAAAGCTGTTTGGTGTCTCATGAAGGGATTCAGAGGATTATACAGTTGAACAGCAGTGTTAATTGGTAGCACATAACTATATGCATATGCAGAAGGTACAGCTCAGACTAGGAGCTAACTTCATGTCGAGATCTACTCGATTGTCTCTATAGAACTCTGTCTCCTGTCTGCAGTGGATGTATTTCTCTATATTATTCTATGAGCAATATTGTTTGCCAGTCCCACATTAACCCTTGATATGCCAAACACTCTTATTCCATAGCTTTTTCCAGGAATTTTTATTTGTATTACTGATTTCTTATATTAATGGCATTTATTGGAATCCATACTACTTGGGTTATTTTCTCTCACGTATTCCCAGTGCCCTCAGCAAACTCTTACTCTAACCACTCCGACAATTTTTTCACATCACAAGTAAGTTTTTCATCCACTTAGTTTTCTGGGATGTTATATTTTTGCTTTTTCTAATCAATCCTTGCTGATTAACACCCAGCTGAAAGATAGGCAGATAAGCAGCATTCTCCGCAGCCTTAGCCCTTGGGTTCGCACTGCTGCCTCACAGCGCCAGGGACCCAGGTTCGATTCCAGCCTTGGGTGACTGTCAGTGTGGAGTCTGCACATTCTCCCCATGTCTGCATGGGTTTCCTTCAGGTGTTCCGGTTTCCTCCCACAGTCCAAAGATGTGCGGGGTTAGGCTGGTTAGAAACATAGAAAAACTACAGCACAATACAGGCCCTTCAGCCCACAAAGTTGTGACGAACATGTCCCTCCCTTAGAGATTACAAGGCTTACCTCTAACCCTCTATTTTACTAAGTTCCATCTACTTATCTAAAAGTCTCTTAAAAGACCCTATTGAATCTGCCTCCACCACCATCACTGGCAGCTCATTTCACCCACCTCTCTGAGTGAAAAACTTACTCCCGATATCGCCTCTGTACCTACTCTCCAGCACCTCAAATCTGTGCCCTCTCGTGGCAACTATTCCAGCCCTGGGTAAAAGCCTCTGACTATCCACTCGATCAATACCTCTCAACATCCTATACACCTCTATCAGATCACCCCTCATCCTTCGTCTCTCCAAGGAGAAAAGGCCGAGCTCCCTCAACCTAACCTCATAAGACATGCTCCCCAATTCAGGCAACATCCTTGTAAATCTCCTCTGCACCCTTTCTATGGCTTCCACATCCTTCCTGTAATGAGGTGACCGGAACTGAGCACAGTACTCCAAGTGGTTGGCTATGATAAATTGCCCTTGGTGTCAGGGGGTTTAGCTGGGTAAATACATGTAGTTACGTGGATAGGGCCTGGGTGAGATTGTTATTGGTGCAGGCTCAATGGCCCGAATGGCCTCCATCTGGTAATCATGTAGGGATTTGATGATTACTGCTGGGGAACCAGGTTAACACGCTATTTGACTTCCCCCTCCAATTTCTGGGAGAAATTATCTGACCTGTGCTCATCCCTTCTTTTGATGCAGTGACCAGGTAGACTGACTAGGCGTGTAAGAAATGGTGAGATAGTTGTTGTGTATGTGGAGAATGACACTCAAGACCACTTGATAAACAAATGTAATTTTATTGTGGTGTGTTCTCTCTCATACCTGCTGCTTCTCTGTTTCCCGTTCTACATCGCATTGCATCGCTTCCTTGTATACATTACAACAACAGGTGATACAAAAGGGACAAATATATGGCAAAAATCAAGTGCACAGTTTAAAATGCAAATTTACCAGCATAGACATGTGGGAATTTTGATTCCCATTATAAGTTTTGTAATTAACATAACCGGCCTCATGAAGTGGGACCTGGGTGTCCTCGTACACCAGTCACTGAAGGTAAACATGCAGGCGCAGCAGGCGATAAAGAAGACAAACGGCATGTTGGCCTTCATTGCGAGAGGTTTCAAATACGGGAGCAGGGATGTGTTGTTGCAATTATACAGGGCCTTGGTGAGGCCATACCTAGAATATTGTGTGTAGTTTTGTTCTTTTTTGAGGAAGGATGTTTTTGCTCTCGAGGGAATGCAGTGAAGGTTTACCAGGCTGATTCCGGGCATGGTGGGAATGATGTATAAGGAGAGATTGACTTGGTTAGGGTTGTTTTTCCTGGAGTTCAGACAAATGAGAGAGGGATCTGATAGAGATTTATGAAATTCTAACAGGACTAGACAGTGTAGATGCAGGGAGGATGTTGCCGGTGGTGGGGAGTCCACAATCAGGGGTCACAGTCTGAGGATTCAGGGTTGACCATTTAGGATGGAGATGAGGAGACATTTCTTCACCCAAAGAGTGGTGAACCCGTAGAAATCATTATCACAGGAAGTAGTTAATGCCAAAACATTGAATGTACTCAAGAGGTGGCTAGATATAGCATTTTGGGGTGAATGGGATCAGAGGTTATGGGGGAGAAAGCAGGATTAGGCTATTGAGTTGGATGATCAGCCATGATCATGATGAATGGCAGAGTAGGCTCAAAGAGCCAAATGGCCTCCCCTTGCTCCTATTTTCTACATCTCGGTGAAAGGGCATGTTGATAATATGTAGGTTGGTGATAGCCAATAGTCTAGAGAATCTAAAATGGTTGTACTGTTTTAAGGGATTTTATACTGTATCCTAAGTCAATTTGGCTTCCATTGTAATTAAAGAAAAACTATGTGTAGTGAGCAATGTCACTCTTGATTATAGGTAATCACTGAATATTCCAGTTGCCAGATGCTTTGGGAGGGGATAGGACACTAGGATGCAAATCTTGTTTCTCATTACATGTCCCTAGTCTCAGCTGGATTGCTGAGAGCATTGTGAAGGAGAGGTCAAATCCCAAGGAAAAGGAGGAAGTTAGAGGAACAGAAAACAATGAAACCTTTGAGTTAACAAAAGCTGATGAGGCGGAAATTGCTTCAGATTTTGAATGTACATAATTCCCAACAAGGGATGGCTCACACTTTAATTTTATAGTTGATCCTTTGGTTAAAAGTCACAATAATTCACTACTTTTCCACACATTTGGCAGGTGTAATGCATATTGGAGGGTGTTACTTATTAAAGTCTAAAGTTTATTTATTAGTGTGAATAGTAGGCTTACATTAACACTGCAATGAAGCTACTGTGAACATCCCACAATCGCCACACTCTGGCGCCTGTTCGGGTACACGGAGAGAATTTAGCATGGCCAGTGCACCTAACCAGCATGTCTTTCGGGCTGTTGGAGGAAATCGGGAGGAAACCCGTGCAGACATAGGGAGAACGTGCAGACTCCGCACACACAGTGACACAAACCGGCAATCGAACACTAGTCCCTGGAGCTGTGAGGCAGCAGTGCCAGCCACTGTGCCACCAACCTAAACTGCCAGTTATAATCTGAGTGATGTTGATGTTGAATATGGCAGTTTCTCCCATGCCAACAATTGCTTCCCCCCCCCCACCCCCAACTCCCTGAACTCAGAGACACGTTGGCAGACAGTCAGATCCATCTCCGATAACTATTGTTTACAAGGTATTGTTCGCATTCACAATGAACAGCCTTAATCTGGGATAATCCCCAAGATAATCCTCATCAGGAGAGCAAAAGAGACTGAATAAACTGGTAAAAATTCAATCCATTCTCAAAAGTAAATTCATTTATGAATTTTATTGTTGCCTTGAGTTACCAGTTGAATTTTAAAAAAATATTTGATCGGCCTTTTCAAGCTGTCTCAGTCATTTTACGTTTCTCTATTTCCAATGAGCTTGCCTATTTAATTCGGTGATTAAAACATTTTGAAAACAGTCATGCAGAAATCGATGTCTGTTCATTTCTCTGAGGTGAAAGTTCATAATAAAAATGATCTGCAAGCTACTCATAATGGAGTCTTCGCACTTTTTGAAAAATATTTTCTCACTGACGTCTGCCTGTTTTATTACCATTTACTTTGTCACCTTTCCATTGCCTCCAGTTTGTCGTGTTTCTATATTGATAACGGAAAGTGTATCATTTTTGTATCCACGCTGCAGAATACATTTCCATATAGAGGTAGACATCGAGCGTGTCTCGAAAAGGATATGAGGTTGCACTCACTAGGTTTCCTGGCTCACTGGTCCATATTTATCCTTCAGCCAACACTATCAGAATCAATTAAAGTGATCATTTATCTCATTGCTGTTTGCGGAATGAGGCTGAGTACAAATTGTCTGCAGTGTTTCCCCAGAAAACTACAATGATTACATGTGAAAATCAATCCGCTGGCTGTAGCTTTCTTTTTCAATTCATTCTTGGGCTATGGCCATTGTTGGGTAGAAAAAGAGAATAGAATCCCTGCAGTGCAGAAGGAGGCCATCTGGCTTATCAAGTCTGCACTGACTCTCCAGCAGAGCATCTTATCAATCGCTGTAACCCCACATATTTACCCCACTAATCCACCTAACCCACACATCTTTGGACACTATGGAGCAATTTAGGTTGGTCAATCCACCTAACCTGCACATGGTGGAACACTAAAGAGCAATTTAGCATGGTCAATCCACCCGACCTGCACATCTTTGGACACTAAAGTGCAATTTAGCAGTCGATCCACCTAACCTGCACAACTTTGGACACTAAGGAGCAATTTAGCATGGTCAGTCCATCTAACCTCCACCTCTTTGGCCTGCGGGAGGAAATCAGAGCACCTGGGGAAAACCCACGCACACATGGGGAGAATGTGCAAATCGCACACAAAGTGACCCAAGGCTGGAATTGAACCCGGGTCCCTGGTGCTGTGAGGCAGCAGTGCTAACTACTGTGCCACCAGTAGGTCGGCATTTATTGCTTATTCCTGGTTGTGCATGAGATGCTGACGGTGAGGCACCTTATTGAACTGTTGCTCTGTCTCCTCCCTGGCCTGTCACCTAGTCATACCATCTTTTATTTTTCCTTTCCATTATGACCTCCCAATAAGCCCCACAACAAGGGTGGAATTTAATGCCCTCCCCCCAGGTGGGTTTGGGATTGAATTGAATGAAATGCAATGGTGCCAGGTGAAGACTCTGCTGCATCTTTGCCTCTGATCTGATTACATTCGGGGTGGTAAATCTCGTGGACGGTCTTCCTGCTTCCATGCCAGTTGAGGTCCTTGAGTGGGCAATCAGTGACTTCTTCGGAGTCTCATCCCACCATCGTTGGTATTCGACCAATGGCAGGCAGGGGACTCACCATGCAAGAAAGTCAAAATGCAAACCCTGGCATGATTGCTGACAGGTTCGCCAGGCTAGAGGGTGTCCCTCCTGGTCAGACCCTCAGGGCCCGATTTTACCATCACATTGCACCCGTTTTCAGGTGCGAAAACTTGGTAAAGTCAGGTGTGAGGCGAACAGTGCGATCCGCGCCCGCCTCTGCACTGGTTCCCCCTTTACCAAAACCTGTAAATGGCCGCAATCAGGACCACGCCCCTAAATGGCGTGTCAGCCATTTCTATGCATTTCAATTAACTTTACCAGCACATTCCCCTTTATCACCCCGTTCGCCCATCCAGAATTGGCGTGAAACCAACATGCATCATAAAAGTCCAATTTGGGCGCTGCAGTTAGTGAGGAGGAAGGTGCCTTGCGTCCTATGGCTCTCTGCTTGAGATCGGTGGGGGAGGGAAGGGGATCCACTGCCACTCTGCCTGCGATCAGTGGGGAGGGGAGGGGGGGGCCACTGCCACTCTGCCTGTGATTAGTGTGGGCGGGGGGGCACTGCCACTCTGTCTGTGATCAGTGGGTGGGGGGGAGAGGGGAGGAGCCCTTGATTGGTCTGGTTGGCGGGGAGCTAGGGGGATAAGAAGTGGGGTTGTGGGGGTGGAGTAGTGTCTTTGGGGGCCAGGGGGAGACATTATTCAGCCCGGGAGGGATGTGGCAAGGCAGCGGCATTCCATCAATTTTTTCTGCGCTTCAGTAATCGCTGATATTTCTGCAGGCAGAGTGCGTATGGAAGCGCCTGAGAATGGGTCTAAAAGTCGGATCTGAAACACTCCCAGCTTCAAGTCTACCCAGCACTTAGAATCAAAACAGGGCATCAGGAAAAAAAGGGGGGGTTGCTCTAAATGCCACCTCCTTCCCCCCTGCTCTTTCTTCTGAGGCAGTGCCCTAGCCAGTTATCCCTTCCCTGTGATCCCTATGCTGCTGTACTCACCTGTGGTCTTGGTCCCTCATTGAGCCTGGATGGGTGCATTACCAGTGTCTGCCACTGCTCTCCCATTGGAGCTGACAGCAGTGAGGCTGGCAACTTTACGAGCAGCAGGATTTCCATATCCCCTCCTCTATCCCAGGTCCTCCTCCTTCAAAGGCAACAATGTGGGTCAGTAGTCGGCTTTCCATTTGTTGCGCATGAACCGCCATCATCTCCATTAATTGGTTACCTCAAGCTTTTCCCGAGGATAGCCTCACTCTTTTTATTCACACTCTCTTAATTCCATCTTTCCAAACTCATTTTGCTTTGTTTCCTGTACATGACTGATCTGGAATTACATAATCTAACTTGACACTTCTAAGTTCAGACCCTCTCAGCCCTGGCACGGGTTTTTTCTTTCCCCAACCCTATTAATGTTAATGCTCATCTCAGCTCACCTTTCCACCTCTCCCCTGAGTTCAATGCCCTTCCATTTCCTTAATATATACTCTTCCATCTGTATTCATGGCCACCCCTTGACCTTACCATCTTATATGACCTCTCTAATCAAATGGTCTGTATCGTAACCAAGGCCATTTCCTCTTTCCTGGACAACATTTCTCCCTCCCAATTCCTTCCTTCAACATTTTGAGAGGTTTATGATTCTATTTGGAAATTCCTCTGTTCTTTTCAATTATATAATCATCATGGCATTGTATAAAGTTTATTCTCTTTCCTTCGAGACTACGAATATTGTAGTTTCAAAATATAAACCTTCCTCTTCTGCCCTCACCAAGCCTGGAATAATCTCTGTCCAAAGCCACTTTTAATTTTAGTATCAAGTTGCCAATTGCCGACCATTTTCCCTTCCATTCATCAGAGCGGGCCCAATTCTCCCCTTGCAACCCACAACTTTTCTGGCGGGTCAGACCAGGAGATGCGCGTGTCGGCCATTTTGCGGGTTCCCCGCAAGTGTTTACGACCCGCGTGCATCTCCCAACTGGAGGAAAGTGGTGCCACCAGGAACGTACAGAAAAATCGACATGCTGATTTTCATGACCTTACATATCGGAGCATGCCACAATCGGGATCGGCACGGCAATCTCCACCCACATTTGTGTCTCCCACCTCTTTGGCGTGATGTCACTTTGACGTGAATCAGAGTCAATATATAAAAGTCTCAACCTGGCCTGGGGCAGCCTTGAACTGGCGTTAGGAGGTAAGTGCTGCTAGCGGAGCGCGGGGGATGCTGCAGCGTGCCATGGAGCTGGCAGGGGGTGATGGGCCTTCCCGATTGCTGGAGCGTGCCATGGAGCTGGCAGGGGGTGATGGGCCTTCCCGATTGCTGGAGCGTGCCATGGAGCTGGCAGGGGGTGATGGGCCTTCCCGATTGCTGGAGCGTGCCATGGAGCTGGCAGGGGGTGATGGGCCTTCCCGATTGCTGGAGCGTGCCATGGAGCTGGCAGGGGGTGATGGGCCTTCCCGATTGCTGGAGCGTGCCATGGAGCTGGCAGGGGGTGATGGGCCTTCCCGATTGCTGGAGCGTGCCATGGAGCTGGCAGGGGGTGATGGGCCTTCCCGATTGCTGGAGCGTGCCATGGAGCTGGCAGGGGGTGATGGGCCTTCCCGATTGCTGGAGCGTGCCATGGAGCTGGCAGGGGGTGATGGGCCTTCCCGATTGCTGGAGCGTGCCATGGAGCTGGCAGGGGGTGATGGGCCTTCCCGATTGTTCACTGACAGCCAGGTCAGCGTCCAGCATGCAAGTGAGCAGAAGCACAGCCCTCCTCCTCCAGCAATCGGGAAGGCCCATCCACCCCCTGCCAGCTCCATGGCACACTCCTCCATGCTGGTCAGCTGCCGCAGGTCAGGCACACCACCACCAGTCTGTGTCATCTCCAGTAACGTTGTGAATGTTCTTTTCCTGTGGGAACATAAGGTGGATTGCAAGCATTAATATATTGCAGTGCATGGAGCACAATGCGTGCCTGTGTCTCAGGTGTTGTGCAGGCAGTTTTGGGGAAAGCGGTCACCACTGAAGGGTGCTCGTTGAGGAATGAGGGGAAGGGGTTAGGTTCTGCTCCTGGGGGGAAGGGTTACTTGTTGCATGCCCTTCAGATGTCTAAGCAGGGTTTGAGATCCATGCCAAGCATGTGCGCAGTTCCAAGCGGGACACTCACCCTTACTGCTGGAAGAAGGTTGTACATATTTTTCCGACACTGCCAGCCAGGGCACAGTGTCGGGCTGCTGGCGTTCACCGCTGCTGCCACCACCTCCCAAAATGCCCGTGCTGGTTTGGGTGAGGGTCCTGGCCGGGGAAGATCCACTCAACACCTCTCCTCCATAGCATCTAGCAGGCACTCCTGGTCGGCCTCAGTGAATCTTGGGGCAGGTTTCCTGGTCTACATCTTCATGGCATGGCTAGCTGTGTGTCCATTCCTGCAGCTTATATACAACTCTGGCTTATTAGGGGTGCAGTGAGTGTGGCAAGTCAAGGGCCCGTTGGCAACAAATGCTTGTGAGAGATTTTGAAGGCTGCATTCAGTTGAGTGCCATTCATCCCTCGGGGTGCTGATTGACTACCATTCAATAGGCCGCTGTGTCTGGGGGGAGAGAGGGGCAGGGATGGGGGTGGAGGTTGGGGGGGGTGCAGTGCAATACTCAAGGCTCCCATTCAGAAGAGGGAATGCTCACAAGCTGGGGTTGTGCACGTCAGTACAATGGAAATTCTCTGCAGGGCAGTAGAGAGGACTGCATGTTCAAGGGATGGAGGGATTGGGTACCCGCATTATCCAGATCCATGGTGGTATGGGCTGAGCGGGCAGCCATGCCCATGTGTTGGGGGGGGGTGATGGTGTGGGCGTGGGGGGGGGGGCGGCGTGGTGCAGTGCTGTCTGTATGGGGGAGTGGGGCCAGCGATGTCTGTATAGGGGAGGGGGGCCAGCGATGTCTGTATGGGGGAGTGGGGCCAGCGATGTCTGTATGGGGGAGTGGGGCCAGCGATGTCTGTATGGGGGAGTGGGGCCAGCGATGTCTGTATGGGGGAGTGGGGCCAGCGATGTCTGTATGGGGGAGTGGGGCCAGCGATGTCTGTATGGGGGAGTGGGGCCAGTGATGTCTGTATGGGGGAGTGGGGCCAGCGATGTCTGTATGGGGGAGTGGGGCCAGCGATGTCTGTATGGGGGAGTGGGGCCAGCGATGTCTGTATGGGGGAGTGGGGCCAGCGATGTCTGTATGGGGGAGTGGGGCCAGCGATGTCTGTATGGGGGAGTGGGGCCAGCGATGTCTGTATGGGGGAGTGGGGCCAGTGATGTCTGTATGGGGGAGTGGGGCCAGCGATGTCTGTATGGAGGAGGGGGGGGCAGTGCTGTCTGTATGGGGGAGGGGGCCAGCAATGCCTGTATGGGGGAGTGGGGCCAGCGATGTCTGTATAGGGGAGGGAGCCAGTAATGTCTGTATGGGGGAGAGGGTGCAGTGCTGTCTGTAAGGGGGAGTGGGACTAGCAATGTCTGTATGGGGGAGGGTGGCCAATGCTATCTGTATGGGGGAGTGGGGCCAGCAATGTCTGTACGGAGGAGGGGGGGGCAGTGCTGTCTGTATGGGGGAGGGGGCCAGCAATGCCTGTATGGGGGAGGGGACCACAATGTCTGTATGGGGGAATGGGGGGGGCAGTGCTGTCTGTGTGGGGGAGGGGGGCCAGTGATGTCTTTGGGGCATTGTAGAGGCCAGTGATGTCTGTGATGGGGTTGTGGAGACCAGCAATGTGCGTGTGGGGGATTGCGAGGGCCAGCGACGAGGCTAGTGATGTCTCTAGGGGGGATTGTGGGGGCCAGCGACGAGGCCAATGATGTCTCTGGGGGTGTTGTGGGGGCCAGCGATGAGGCTAGTGATGTCTCTGGGGGGGATTGTGGGGGCCAGCGACGAGGCCAATGATGTATCTGGGGGGATTGTGAGGGCCAGCGATGAGGCCAGTGATGTCTCTGGGGGTGTTGTGGGGGCCAGCGATGAGGCTAGTGATGTCTCTGGGGGGGATTGTGGGGGCCAGCGATGAGGCCAGTGATGTCTCTGGGGGGGATTGTGGGGGCCAGCGATGAGGCCAGTGATGTCTCTGGGGGATTGTGGGGGCCAGCGATGAGGCCAGTGATGTCTCTGGGGGGATTGTGGGGGCCAGCGATGAGGCCAGTGATGTCTCTGGGGGGATTGCGAGGGCCAGCGATGAGACCAGTGATGTCTCTGGGGGATTGTGGGGGCCAGCGATGAGGCCAGTGATGTCTCTGGGGGGATTGCGAGGGCCAGCGATGAGACCAGTGATGTCTCTGGGGGATTGTGGGGGCCAGCGATGAGGCCAGTGATGTCTCTGGGGGTGTTGTGACGGCCAGCGATGAGGCCAGTGATGTCTCTGGGGGTGTTGTGACGGCCAGCGATGAGGCCAGTGATGTCTCTGGGGGATTGTGAGGGCCAGCGATGAGGCCAATGATGTCTCTGGGGGATTGCGAGGGCCAGTGACGAGGCCAGTGATGTCTCTGGGGGGATTGTGAGGGCCAGTGACGAGGCCAGTGATGTCTCTGGGGGGATTGTGAGGGCCAGTGATGAGGCCAGTGATGTCTCTGGGGGGATTGTGAGGGCCAGCGATGAGGCCAGTGATGTCTCTGGGGGGATTGTGGGGGCCAGCGATGAGGCCAGTGATGTCTCTGGGGGTCTTGTGGGGGCCAGCAATGAGGTCATCAATGTCTGGGGGAGTTGGATGGCAGTGACCTGGATGCTGGGAGGTCTTTTTAGCGATCTCCCAGCGATGTGAGCATGCGCGGGTTCCCGCTCATCCCACATATTTCAGGCTCTTTGGTGCAAATAGGCGCCCGCCGCCCCCCCCCCCCCCCCCAGCTTTTTAACGATATTCGTGATTGTGACCTCTGCATTGCACAGAGTGTGGGGATTCAGACCTGAAACTGCACTGAAAAAAAGAACAGTTGTGATCCAGAACAGTTTTCACGCCAATTCAGCATTTTTGGGAGAATCGCCCCCAATATTTCCATAGCTGTTAATCTGCCTAAACGCTCTTTTCAATCAGTGAACACTGATAAGGTTTCAGCTGCATATATGCTCTGCATTTTGCGGTCACTGATAAATTATTTGCATGGTGGCTGCTGCTGTCTCACAGCATCAGGGACCTGTTTCCAGCTTGGGTCACTGTCTTTGCAGAGTCTGCACATTCTCCCCATGTCCGCAGGGTTTCCTCCGGGTACTCCAGTTTCCTCGCATAGTCCAAGAGACATGCTGGTTAAATGGATTATCCGTGTTAAATTCTCCCTCGGTGTATCTGAACAGATGCCAAAATGTGGCAACTAGGGGATTTTCACAGTAACTTCACTGCAATGTTAATGTAACCCTACTTGTGACACTAATAAATAAACTCTGAACAAATCATTAGGCTTAAACTTAGTCAAAGATTTTCTATATGAGCTTTTGCACTGGATGGACTACAACTTGTAATTAGAAGTCAAAAACGGTGTGTGCTTCTGACGGGGCATCTGGCACGTGCATCAGGGTAAGCAACTGTGAAGCACTTTAACTAATCAGATTGAAGCTTTGTTAATAAATAGCAGAGAGTCTGAGCTTGGAAGTGTCAGTTTGAATATTTGGTTCAATGCCAAATCACAGATAAAATAATTAAAAAGTGGAATTAAAGGTGGAACTAAGAAAGAGATTTTAAAAACAGAATTAAAAAGTTGAAACTTCTTAAAATGTCCAACTATAATTAAAATCTAAAGAAATGAGACTCCGCACTTGTAAAAGGAATTCAGTGCCAGAGAGGTCGCTTTGAAGTAGTTCTCACACCATTACCTACCCTGGAATGGGTAGGTAAAATTTCCTGCCCTGTTTAGTGGATATCTATCATGTAGTAAGTACAGCAATTTCATGCTGTTCTATGTGTTTCAATGCTGGATTTCTCAGCCAAATGCTGGCATAGCACAGCTTCTAGAGGAAGAAGAAGCTGTTCCTCTTTCTGAGTTTTCCCTTTAATGTGCTGTCACTGGAACTTGCTGGTTGATTTATATTGCAGCTTTGATGGAGTAAAGCAATTACAGGAGAGTTATCGAGCAGAATTTGATGCCAAGCCAATTAATAAGATATTAGGAAAGTTGACCAAATGTTTGATCAAAATTGTTGATTTTAAGGAGCATCTTAGGGAGGGAATTACATTGTTTAGGGACTTGGCAATTGAAGACAATACACCTGTCCCCTTCCTCTCCCCCACCACCCCATGGTGATGCATTTAAATTTAGGATTGGGCGAGAGAACAGAACTGGAGGGGCAAAGATGTCATAGATGATTGAAAGAGGCCACAGAGATACATAAAAACATAGAAGATAGGAGCAGGAGGAGGCCATTTGACCCTTTGAGCCTGTTCCATTATTCATCACAATCATGGCCAATTGTCCAACTCAATAGCTTAATCCTGCTTTGTTCTCTTAACTTTTGATCCCATTCGCCCCAAGTGCTGTATCTGGATATGGAAGGGTAAACTCATAGAAGGATTTTAAAACAAGGATGGGATTTTTAAAATCAAAGTAATGTTCAACAGGAAGCCAGTGTGGGTCAGTGAGCAGAGGGATGATGGGCGAGCAACCTTTGGTGGAAGTTAGGATGTGGTTACTCCCAGAACTCTGAACAATTCTCTGTTCATGGAGGGTGGCCAACCAGGAATATGTGGGAATAATGCAGCCTAGAGTTGAGGCTGGTATAAGGGGGTTGTGGGAGCTGCACTCTGGATGCAACAGGAATGAGTGGCAATGCCAAGTCTGTGCTAAAACAAGAGTTTTATTGAATAATAATAATCTGGCAATTGTAATTGATAATATAAATAAAGGAAAGTTAAAAGCAGGATAACTTTATTGGGAGAAAGCACTTTGTATATATTGGGTGAAATGAAGAAAAATATTTATTTTTTAAAGCACAAACTGTTACCCCAAATTGGCCTGGTCCACAACAAGCTCCCTAGAATTGATAACCCAACTTAATCTGCTTCACAGACAATGCTAAGTTGGTAAAATTTCCCCTTGATGCCTAAATTATCAAGTCTTCCGAGTAACTGAACGGAGGTGGACTTTACGGGCAGTCACACTGATGTCTTCTCTCCGTCTTCAGTGGTTGACCATTCTCCAACTGTTGCGGGTCTGAGTTCTGGAAGCAGTGTTCCTTTAAGCCAAATTTCTGGCTTCACTCCCACCTTTTGAGGCCTGGTTCAAATATTCTCACACTAGTCTTACTCCTTATGAATTCTCCTCACAGGCACTGCAAGGTCATACAGACTTTGCAACACACATGTTGTTTATGCATCTTTTAATGGTGTTGTCCCATCTGCCATCCATCAAGTGTTATGCCCATCAATCAAATTTCATCTCCTGATGACCACATTTGTTGACTATCCCACGTCAGGCTATTCATCGTCCTGGCTTGTTATTCAAAGGTCACTGGGGTCAATATACCATACACAGTTCATCTTTTTAAAATAATGGGGAAAAAATGTTTCACTTTGCTTATTTTTAGTGGTGGCATCTCTACAATATTCGTTCAGTTAAGCAACTGTGAATAAGAGAAACCATTGTGAAAATATCCAAATCTAGAGTTAACAATATTATTGATTATATAATTTATCAATAATCAAAGCATAATCACATCTCGGTTTACATCAATGTCTACAAAGTAAGATGCAATGCAAAGCAATTTTAAATATTAAAGTTTATTTATTAGTGTCACAAGTAAGCTTACAGTAACACTGCAAAGAAGTTACTGTGAAATTCCCCTAGTCGCCACACTCTAGCGACTGTTCAGGTACACTGAGGGAGAATTTAGTATGCACCTGTCTTTTGGACTGTGGAAGGAAACTGGAACACCCGGAGGAAATCCATGCAGACACGGTAAGAATAGTGACCCAAGCCAGGAATCGAACCTGGGTCCCAGGTGTTGTGAGGCAGGAGCAAAGCAATAAAGGCTGTAATTTTCTTGCTGTTCGTGCTGGCAGGATTCTCTGGTCCCGTTGCAGTGAATGGAGACGTGGCTGAGCGCCATGTTCCATCTTTGTTGGCAGCACTGGCAGGGCCTGAATGGCTGGAGAATTCACTATAAAATGCAAAAATACAACATGGCAGAAAAGAGGCCTCGGGCCTACACTGATTGGAGATGGGGAGATGGAAATAGGCAGTCTTTGTGATAACCCAGGTATGTGGCCAGCAGCTCATTCTGGAGGCAAACATAATGGCAAGTTTGCAAACAGTGTGATTCACCCTCGGAGAGTTGCCAGGGAAAGAGATGAAGTCGGTGGCTACGGAACAGCTTTTGCAGTGGAGTCCAAAGGAAATGGCTTCAAGCTTCCCAACATTTAGTTGGGAAGAAGTTTCTGCTTAGCCTATACTGGATGTTGGACAAGCGCTGTGACAGTTTTGAGACATACATTAATAATGGTGAACTCTAATAGCCTCTCTGTTATTTTTCACCACAAAATTCAATCAAATGTTTCTATTAATTTTTCGTTACTTTTCTGAGACTGGTGGGAAACTCTTGGAGGATGTCTATAAATGAGCAAAGCAACAAGCTGCCTTTCTGTATCTTTGTAGATTATAGACATATTGGCTACATGGGCAAATTTATTTAAAAGAGGTGTATATTCTATGGAATTAAAATATAATTATAAATTGCAGAATGAGTAATCCACAGGTACCTTACCATACAATATTAAGGGAAACTCAAAGCAAGAAAGAAAACATCCTAAAGTGTTTGTAGGGTCAATTAATTCCTTTGAATAGTTCAGGACAGCACTGGTATGGAATTTCAAAATGGATTTCTTTTATTGTACAGAAGTTAAAATTAACATGACAAAAGTGAAAGCAAACTCGAGACTGACTTTTACTGCCATGCCGTGTCCTGAGACACACTGAACTCGAAAGCAAAACATATTTTAATTCTTATCTCATTGCGGGAAATGTTTTCTGCAAGCTATCTCTGTCTAGAGAAGACAGGTTTTTCAGCTGTTGTTATCAAAACTTGTTTTGCTTGCTGTGTATGCATCAGGAATGTGGTCAATTTTCAGCTGACCCAGCATGCCTTCTGAGTTTCAAAATGTGGTTAAGTATTCGTTAACCCCGACAGTCTGGCATTTAATTGCACAGCAGAAATATCTTAAAATGAAGTCTTTGCATAGACTGAAGCAAACAGAGCTAAGCATACATAGGATCTCTGTGTTTCGTAGTCAATGATGAACAGTCTGCTGGGAGTTAAGATCCTTTCTATGTTAGATTGTAAATTGACTGCAATCCATACCATTCATAGGAGACATGTTGCTGTTAACAGGTTTAACCTAAACAGTAAAACCACAAGAGTAAATAACCAAGGAATTTGAAAAAAAAACATTTTATTCAGCAACGGCCTCTCTTTTTTGTAGCAGTTCTGTCAAAAATCTCATCGCCAGAGTAATTGCATTTTAATATTGTACTAACAGCTGATTGAAACTTTGTCTGAAACAAACAATCAATACAATACTGGAAATTAAGAGGCATAAGCAGCTGATTAAAACTGCTCAAAGACTGAAATGAACAGAGCTTTTTAAAAAGGTATGAACTGCCCAAAGTAGTTGGCATGCCCAACATGTTACAATAGCCCTCTTTGCAATTTGGCACCTATGGTAATGACAAATGGTTCGCATTATATGCCCAATGGCTGCCTGTCCAAATCATGATGTGGAGATGCTGGACTGGGGTAAACACAGTAAGAAGTCTCACAATACCATGTTAAAGTCCAACAGGTTTATTTGGTAGCAAAAGCGAGGGATCTAGGTGTATGTGTACATAGATCCCTGAAAGTTGGGAATCAAGTAGATAAGGTTGTTAAGAAGGCATACGGTGTCTTGGCATTTATTGGTAGGGGGATTGAATTTAGGAGTCGCAGCGTTATGTTGCAACTGTACACAACTCTGGTGCGGCCGCACTTGGAGTACTGTGTGCAGTACTCCAAGTGCCCCACATTACAGGAAGGATGTGGAGGCTTTGGAGAGGGTGCAGAGGAGGTTTACCAGGATGTTGCCTGGAATGGAGGGGAGGTCCTATGAGGAGAGGCTGAGGGATTTGGGGTTGTTTTCGCTGGAAAGAAGGCAGCTAAGAGGGGATCTTATTGAAACATATAAGATGATTAGAGGTTTAGATAGGGTGGATAGTGATAGCCTTTTTCCTCTGATGGAGAAACTAGCACGAGGGGGCATGGCTTTAAATTAAGGGGGGGTAGTTATAGCACGGATGTCAGGGGTAGGTTCTTTACCCAGAGGGTGGTGAGGGATTGGAATGCCCTGCCTGCTGCAGTTGTAAATGCGCCTAGTTTGGGGGCGTTTAAGAGATCCGTGGATAGGTTTATGGACGAAAAGGGATTGGTTTAGGTTAGTGGGTCATTGTTTTGTAACTGGTCGGCGCAACATCGTGGGCCGAAGGGCCTGTTCTGCGCTGTAATGTTGTATGTTCTATGTTCTAAAAGCCACTAGCTTTTGGAGCGCTGCTCCTTCGTCAGGTAAGTGGGAGTTCTGTACACAAACAGGGCATATAAAGACACAAGCTCAATTTACAAAATAATGGTTGGAATGCAAATCTTTATAGGTAATCAATTACCTATTAAATTGATTGATATATGCTCTGTTTGTGAACAGAACTCCCATTTACCTGACAAAGGAGCAGCACTCCGAAAGCTAGCGGCTTTTGCTACCAAATAAACCTGTTGGACTTTATCCTGGTGCTGTGAGACTTCTTACTGTGTCCAAATCATAAGCAGTTTGGGTGGTGGGGATTATGGGTGCAATTTTCCAGCCACCCTCGCCCCCAAGACCAGAAAATCCTGCCCAAGGTCAGCGGATCTTTGAGTAATCCTGTCCCGCCCGCTATGATTCCCGTGGCGACGGGACAGGAAAATTCCACCCTCTATCTTTACAATGGAATCACTGTACAGAAACCTTAGCCAATCTGCTGGCAGCAAAGTCCCATAGACAGCAATAAGCTGATTTCTGGAATTTTTTTAATTCATTCGTGGTGCCCGTCAGGGAAAAGATACAAAAGTTTGAGGTCATGCACCAATTGATTCAAGAACTGCTTCTTCCCTGTTGCCATCAGATTATTGAATGGACCTGCCTCGTATTAATTCGATCTTTCTCAACACCCGAGCTATGACAGTAATACTACATTCTGCACCCTCTCCTTTCCTTCTCTATGAACAGTATGCTTTGTTTGTATAGCTCACAAGAAACACTGTATACTAATACATGTGATAATAAATCAAATCAAATCAAAAAACATTGACGTCGCTGGATAGTCCAGCATTTATTGCTGACCCCTAGTTGCCCTTGAGAAGGTAGTGGTGAGCTGCCTTCTTGAATCGCTGCAGTCCATGTGCTGTAGGTTGACCCACAGTGCTGTTAGGGAGAGAATTCCAGCATTTTGACCCAGTAACTGTGAAGGAACGGTGATATATTTCCAAGTCAGGATGGTGAGTAGCTGAGGAATAAGTATGAGACAGTAAAGCCAGATATCTCCCATATCTTTCATTTGCATCTACATGAGTGGGCCTCACTTTAACATTTCAGTCAAAAGATATGACTTCTATCAGTTCAGTGTTTCCTCAAGACTACACGGAAGTGTCAACCTAGATTACGTGATCTAGTCTCCAGAGTGAAACTGAAACCCATAACCTGCTGATTCAGAAGCAAGAATGCTTCAATTGAGTCAAGGGCGTCACTAATTCAACTTGAAGTTTGAGGCCAACCTGCCATTAACTTGCAGTTTTCAAAATCAGCACAAGGTCAGAAAAGGCAAGCGTGCATTTGTTTCATGTTGTAACATTTAGGATTACATGACACAATGTCAGAATGTACTTTGCCTTATAAGTGATGACTTCTGTTTCGTATGAATAATCTAATAATAAATTATTCCTGCACTGATTAAATGCAAAGATTATAGTACGAGTTGTTTAATCAAAGCCTGCGAGTATTGTTGAAGACAAATGAGAGGTTATTATTAGTTTTTGGGACGTTACAAAGGTATGTTCATGCTTGAATTGGAGCTGCTAGTTTAAAAATGGACAATAACATTTGTCATCATTACTGATTATTGTGGACATATCTACTGCAACAGCAACGATGACTCCTGGCTCACTTACACTACACATAAATGTGAATGATATCTTTCAGATCACACAAGAGGGATATGTAGTTTGGAGACTTAGTTTTCTACTGCTCAAGGTTCAACGACAAATGCATTCTTCTCCAACCTCCCAGACACAATTCAAAGCTTGTGTAATGAAATAACTTCAAATCCTTTTCTTCGTGGGAGTGTCCCGAATTGAAAGAGATAGAGGTCCAGGTTTCAGGAGAAGGGGGTTTGTGAATTGGATTTTCCAGCTGCAACCCATAAACGGCTTGTTCATCATTTAGTGCGGAGGGCTGAGCAGCAACAGCAAACATGCATGCTTCCAGACTGCTCAGTTAACCCTTTGCCTCACCATCTATCCTTCTGCCTTTCTATGGAACATCATGGCATAAAATGGAAGAATGGGCCAGGATGAGCCGTGGTACTCCAGGGCCACGATCTTTAGAATGACAAAGCTTCTCTTCCCACCAGAAATCACAGAAAACACATCCCTGCCAATACTGTCTGCCCCCCAGCCATTTTACACTCATTGTGGGGCAACCCACAGCACTTGGACTGCAGCAATTCAAGAAGGCAGCTCACCACCATCTTCTCAAGGGCAACTAGGGATGGGCAATAAATGTTGGCCAACCAGCGACACCCATGTCCCACGAATGAATAAAATAAAATAGGCTTAATTGGCTGCAGACAGGACGTCTGTCCCTCACTCCAGAGGTGAGATGACTTGTTTTTATTCATTCGTGGGACATGGACATCACTGACTGGCCAGCATTTATTGCCCATCCTTAGTTGCCCTTGTTCAGATGGCAGTTGAGAGTCAACCATATTGCTATGGCTCTGGATAGGCCAGAACAGATAAGGACAGCAGATTTCCTTCCCTAAAGGGCATTAAAGAACCAGATGGATATTTCTGACAATCAACAATGGTTTTATGGTCATCAGCAGATTCTTAATTCCAGATATTTTTTACTGAAATCAGATTTCACCACCTGCTTTGGCGGGATTTGAATCCGAATCCCCAGAACATTAGCTAAGTTTCTGGATTAACAGTCTCACGATAATACCACTACGCCATCGCTTCCCCGTGACTGCTCATGACATCAAGGTAGCGTTTGAACAAGTGCGGCATCAAGGAGCCCGAGTGAAACTAAAGTCAATGGGTATCAGAAGAACGCCATCTGCTGGCTGAAATCACTACTGGCAGAAAGGAAGATGGCTCTGTGGTTGGAGGTCAATCATCTCAGCTCAAGGATATCTTCAGGTATTCCTCAAGGTAGTATCCTGGGCCCAGCCATCTTCAGTGCTTCATAAATGACCTTATTTTCTATCATAAGGTCCAAAGTGGGGGTGTTCACTGATGAATGCGTAAGGTTCAGAAACTGAAGCAGTCCATGTCTGTTCCAGGAAACATGGACAATATCCAGGCCTGAGCTGACAAATGCCAAGTAGTGCTCGCACCCACAAATGCCAGACAATGACCACCTCCAACAAGGGAGAATCTAACCATTGCCTCTGGATATTCAATGGCATGACCCTTGCTGAATCCCCCACTATCAACATCCTGGGGGTTGCCATTGACCAGAAACTGAACTTTGTGGCTACAAGAGCAGGTCAGTGGTTAGGACTCCTCTGGCAAGTAACTCACCTCCTGACTCCCCAAAGCCAACTCACCATCTGCAAGGCATAAGTCAGGAGTGTGATGGAATGTTATCTGTTTCTTTGGATGAGTGCACATCAAAAAAATACTCAAGAAGCTCAACACGACCCAAGGCAAAGTAGCTCACTTGATTAGCAGCCTTCCTCAAACATTCACGCAACCACTGAGGTACAGTGGCGAAAGTGTGTACCATTTGCAAGAACTCACTGAGGTTCCTTAGACAGCACCTTCCAAACCCAAGATGGACAAGAGTATCAGGAGAACACCGCCACTTGCAAGTTCCCCTTCAAGCCACACACCATCCTGACTTGGAACTATACCATTCATAGATATCACAGAAACCCGACAGTGCAGAATGAGGCTATTTAGCCCATCAAGTTTGCACTGACCACAATCCCATCCAGACCCTACCCCCATATCCCTACATATTTACCCACTAATCCCTCTAACCTTCTCATTTCATGACCTAAGGGGCAATTTTTAGCATGGCCAATCATCCTAACCCGTACATCTTTGGACTGTGGGAGGAAACCGGAGCACCCAGAGGAAACCCACGCAGACACAAGGAGAATGTGCAAACTCCACACAGACAGTGACGCAAGGCAGGAATTGAACCCAGGTCCCTGAAGCTGTGAAAGCAGCAGTGCTAACCACTGTGCTACTGTTCCTCCTCTTTCACTGAGTGAAACCTTGGAATTCTCTCCCTACCAGCAGTATGGGTGTACCTACATCAACATGAACTGCAGTGGTTCAAGAGGACCACTCACCATCACCTTCTCAAAAGCAAATAGAGATGGCAATGAATGCTGGCCTAGCCAGCAGTGCTTATAGCTCATGAATGAATAAAAAAAACTCAGGAAGAAGTCCTATCTCCAAGAGGTGCCAGTCAGTCTGATTGGCCACCAGCTCTCAGACCCAGCAATACCTGAAGCTTCAGTGAACAGGACTGGGGCTGCAACCAGATACCAGGACTGGTAAGTGTAGGGGTTTCAGCGCAGCAGGATGGACATGGGAGAGGGGGGTGTTGGCGGAGAGTTTGGAGCAAAGGGAATACCCATTGCAATGGGAGGTGGGGGAAGAGGGAGCACCTGAGACAGCTGATGGGCTCATTTCCCACCCCTCTGCTCCCCCCCATTCCATCCCCCCACTGTCCCATCCTATCCTAGGCCTGGACAAGGCTACTTTTTGGGCTTCCCCCTGAACTCCTTCCACCTGCCCGAAGATTGGCCTTTAGGTAGCCATGAAGTGGCCATGCAGCTGAACTGGGCAAGTTCAACAGCAGTTATCTTAGCCTTGACTGCAAGAGGGATTAGAGGGTACGATTGAAAAGATGTGTGTTTATATTGCTGAAGCAATTTCCAGAGGTCCTAAGGAGATTAGTTGGACCTACTAGCCACCTTAGCAAGGGTGTCAATACTGCTTGGACAAAGGAATAGCACTCAACTCGATTTGAAAATTGTTGCATGGCAGGGCATTCAATGACTTAGGAATAGCCATGTGTGCTGTACCATCGCAAGGACTGTGATGTTACCAGTGTGATGCATAACTAACTCCCTAAGGGCCCTAAAGGTCCATGCAAGAAATGGTGCAACCTTGGCTGGTGTAACCAAAATGAGTGATCAAAGTCTTGCTAATTCAAAGGTCATCTAGCACAGAGACCTTTTGGGCTTCTGAGGATTGCAGGGTCCTGAGTGGTTTAACTTCAGCAAACCCTTAGTCCTGGGGAGGCATTCACAGTGAGGACATTGAAAACAAGCAGCAAAATCAAACTGCTTGATCAGAATGTCAAGGTTTCTGGTTTTATGATATGCAGATGGAAATTGGTAGTTTGGGGGCAATAGCAAGATGTAACCTCCTCAATCTGCACTGAGGAGCTGCGAGTGTGGGGATATATCTCATGCTGCTATTCATTGTTAAGTCATCTAACTGCTTATACCTGACGGAGTGATCTACCTGGTCATAATGAGCAGGTGCCAGGGTGACAGGAGTACATCCCTGGCTACATTTGAGTTTCAGTTGCTAGTAAGCTGTTATGCATACAGATTTGGTGAGGGCATGGGTGAGATAAATATTCCTTCGAAAGTTACCGGCACAGAGCTTAGCACTGATGCCTCACAGTGCCAGGGCCCAGGTTTGATTCTCAGCTTGGTTCACTGCCATGTGGAGTTTGCACGTTCTCCCCATATCTGCATGGGTTTCCTCCCACAGTCTGAAAGATGTGCTGGTTAGGTGCATTGGCCATGCTAAATTCTCCGAGCAGGTGCCAGAGTGTGGCAATTTGGGGACTTTCACAGTAACTTCATTGCAGTATTAATTTAAGCCTACTTGTGACACTAATGAATAAACTTTAAACTAAAGCCATGAGAGAAGAGAAGCATGCCCCAGGCAGTCTGGATTATTCTTCAGACAGTCCCTTAAAGATGCCCCAGACAGTCAGGATTATTCCCCAGACAGTATTTTAAACATACTCCAGACAGAATGGCCTCAATCCCCCGACAGCCTGGCCTGGTGATATTCCTTGCCTTTGAGTGAATGCTCAGAACTGGTTCAAGGCTGTGAAAAGCTGTGTGAAAAGTCCAGGCGAGTTGAGAAGCTGGACAATGTTCACCAGAACTGACCAGATTGTGTAACCAGAGTGTTACTGAGCGGTCAGATGAAGGTGACTCTTAGAAAATTACGCCGTAGGGACTGTCGAGAACTGGATGAGGGAGGTTGTGAAGAACTTCAGTTTGTTGCTGAGAATCAGATGGAGTAAAGCAGTTGATGATCAAATCCTGAATGACAAAGAGTTTCAGCTGCTAGTCTGCTTGGCTACTCTAATCGTATGGAAAACCATAGAATACCTACAGTGTAGAAGGAGGCCATTTGTCCATTGAGCCCACGTCAACTCTCCAACAAAGCATCTTACCCAGGCCTGCCTCCCCACCCTAATTCCATACCCCACGCAGTCTGCACCTCTTTAGACTGTGGGAGGAAACCGGAGCATCTGAAGGAAACCCATGCAGACCCATGGA
Organism: Carcharhinus amblyrhynchos; assembly: GCF_965287045.1. NCBI lineage: Eukaryota > Metazoa > Chordata > Chondrichthyes > Carcharhiniformes > Carcharhinidae > Carcharhinus > Carcharhinus amblyrhynchos. The sequence goes on along the minus strand of NC_137335.1, from coordinate 67,743,138 downwards.
AAACGTGCAAACTCCACACAGACAGTGTGACCAAGGCTGGAATCGAACAAAGGTCCCTGACCTTTGAGGCAGCGGTGCTAACCTCTATGCCACCATATTGCCCCCAATATAAACATAAGTTCTCCCTCAACGTTTTGCCATTTTCCCTCATAATTCACTGGATATTACCAAAACAGGGCACATATGAAGGGACATGCAATTAAATGGAGAGTTAAATGGGTGTATTGGAGATTTTTCTTTATCTTTTGGAAGGGAAAGTTAACAGCAACAAAAGAAAAATCAAATCACGAAATGTTATCCCCGACGTATCCAAACACCTTCCATCCAATAATATATTGGAAGAAGTCTCGCAACACCAGGTTAAAGTCCAACAGGTTTGTTTGGTAGCTTTCAGAGCGCTGCTCCTTCATCAGGTGAGCCTCACCTGGTGTTGTGAGACTTATTACTCTGCTCACTCCACTCAAACACTGGCATCTCTACACCAAGGAGATATTAAAGATCTTTCGTGTTTTTATTCCAGCTTCTCTATCTGACAAATTGTCCCAAAAAATGTTGAACGAAATGTTTCCTGATATCAGTTTTAAATATACTTTTAATTTATGTCCTATTCTCCATTCAAGTGTTTTGCTCCGACTGCAAGCTTAGACTGGAACATTTCTCAGTTTATCTTTGTATTACTTAATCTTTCAGAGACGTCCAGCTTCTTTCTAAACTGGTTTCACTTTATCAAAATGTTTTTCATTTTCTATGCTCTTTATGCTTGGGGATGAATCTTGTTCTTCTCTGTATTCTTCCCAGCGCCTGTATGTCTGATCATTTGTCTGATGGCCGCCAGTAAAGAATACAACTTCTCCCATAAGGATAAAAAGTAACTCAGATAAAATTCTTTGCCAGAATGGATTTTGGAGATAAAATGAAAGCTGTCAAATGCTAGAAATCTGAAATTAAAATGGCAAATGGTGAAAACACACTGCAGGTCTATCAGTATCGGATACTGGATGAAGTGTTAGCATTTTCATTGTAATCCTTAATCCCATTGTTTTTAACGTTTATTTATTAATGACACCAGTAGGCTTACATTAACACTGATGTGGAGATGCCGGCGTTGGACTGAGGTGGCACAGTAAGAAGTCTCACAACACCGTGTTAAAATCCAACTGGTTTATTTGGAATCATGAGCTTTCGGAGCACTGCTCCTTCATCAGGTGAATGGAGAGGTAGGTTTTACAAACATGCCATATATATAAACAAAGACAGTAAAGATCTGGAAGGACTTGTATTCCAACCATTATCTTGCAATTGTGTCTTTGTCTATATATGCCGTGTTTGTGAAACCTGCCTCTCCACTCAACTGAGGAATGAGCAGTGCTCCGAAAGCTTGTGATTCCAAATAAACCTGTTGGACTTTAACCTGGTGTTGTGAGACTTCTTACTGTGCATTAACACTGCAGTGAAGTTACTGTGAAAATCCCCTCGTCGCCACACACTCTGGGGCCTATTCAAGGGAGAATTTAGCATGGCCAATGCACATAACCAGCACATTGTTTGGACTGAGAGAGGAAACCGGAGCGCCCGGAGGAAACCCACGCAGACACAGGGAGAATGTGCAAACTCCACACAGACAGCGACCCAGGCTGGAAATTGAACCCAGGTCTCAGGCGATGTGAGGAGGCAGTGCTAACCACTGTGCCACCACGCTGCCCCAGTGCTCAATTCTAGTAAAAGTGATGATTGCAAATGTTAACCTGTTTCTTTGTCCCCCAGCTATCAGCAGATGCATTTTGCATTTCCATCATTTTGTAATTCTTCTGACATAATCGTGAAGTTTGGGATACGGAATAGATTCATTTGACCAAATGGCCTTTGTTCATTACACTCTTGTATATCACTCCAAAACCTCTTCTGCATCCACCAGCAGCAATGAAGTATCCAGCAAAAAGTAATTTAGACTCTTTAAAGTTGAGAGTGTCTAATTTCTGGCACAAATCTATTGTATAGAAATGATACAGAGAGGAAGATTGTTAAAAATGAACCACTCGTTTGAGTCTTTGCACTTTGTGTCTGTGGTTCTTGTAAGTTATCCCTTGTTTTGCATATACCACACAAGCCCTTGTACATCCTGCTCGTCATTCTTTTCATGCAACAAATGGACAGCCTCATCTAGATTTCTTTCTCCCTCCAGATAACCTTCCCACTGGTGCGCACTGCTCCTTCGAAGAAGGGGATTGCGGATGGTCATCAGTTACCTCCGAGATGGATGAACCAAGCTGGAAGTTAAAGGAATCCCAGTCAGTCAGTGAAGAAGAGAGAAACAGCCTGTGTTATACAGAAGGTACCTTATGCAAGTGTTTTTATTTTCTTCACCAGTTCACCACTTTGCACTATGGGATTCACAGTGGGATGGGGGCACACAAAGGTCTGTTAACCTTGGGTGGGGTTTTCCTGTTTTGCAGCGAGCGAGCGTGGCTCAGTCTTCCACTCAGAGTCTAGGGAGCCTGTTTCAGGCAGCAGAATAAACGTGGGAAGGCACGGAATTGGAACTTCCCTGTCCTTCACCTGGATTATGCTGCACGGCCAGTGAACCAGATTCATCAGGCACGTCTACTCTTGGCTTGACTTTGACGGCTAAATACACACAGATAAATTTATAAAACGTATATGTATTTCTCACTGCTGGGAAACCTTTCCATCCCAGGGAACTCCCTCAAAGAGTTTGCATGTCCTGCCAAACTTCATTCCCAGCTTCAAACCATCCTTTCTTTTCCCGGCTTTTCCTTTGCCAATTTTCCTGTTCCCCTCCACTCTGCCTGATCCAATCCACTTTCACTGTGCCCAATCTATTGCTCTGTACTCCTTTTCCTCTACCCTGTCTTTGCTGCCTAATATCTCTTGCCTTTGCAACTTTCCCTTACCATTACCATCCTCTCTTCCATCGCTGCCATTTACCACCTCCCTCCTCCCTCATCTACTGCCATTCCCTTCTACCATCTCTCTCTCTTGTTTTCTCATTTTTTCCCTCCTCTCTCCTTTTCCCCCACCCTTCCTCTTCATTCTGCAGCCTCTCTTGTGATGATTGTCTGCTGTGTTGCCCACAGTCTCCCTTCCATTTTCCTGTCATGTCCCCAACTTGATTCACCCACTAACCCAGAAGGATCTTGCATTGTGTACTTGATCTGAGCTTCCCGTGAGCAATGCAACAAAGGATCACAAGTATCTTATAAACCCTAGACCCTGCCCAGGCTGGGCAGGTAGGCAGTTGAAATATCCCATTATTGACTTGCCCTGGTGTTGCCAGGACCCTATTCTCTGTGATTTTAACTTGCTGACAAGATGATACAAAGGCAGAAGAGCCCTACTCTACATGTGCACATTGAGTGCAACTTGAACTCAGTCCTAAGCAGGACTCCCATTCCCCTTTGAATGTTGGCATCTCATAAGAACATAAGAAATAGGAGCAGGAGTAGGCCAACTAGCCCCTCGAGCCTGCCCCGCCATTCAATAAGATCATGGCTGATCTGTCGTGGCTCAGTTCCACATTCCCGCCCTCTCCCCATAACCCTTAATCCCCTCTCTTATCAAAAACCCATCAACCCGCGTCTTAAAAATATTTAGCGAGGTAGCCTCCACCACCTCAACGGGCAGAGAATTCCAGAGATTCACCACCCTTTGAGTGAAGAAGTTCCTCCTCAACTCTGTTCTAAACCGCCCCTCCTTTATCTTGAGGCTGTGCCCCCTAGTCCTACTGTCCTTTCTGAGCGGGAAGAGTCTCTCCACCTCTATCCTATCCATCCCATTCATCATCTTATACGTCTCAATGAGATCTCCCCTCATTCTTCTAAACTCTAACGAGTACAAGCCTAGTTTATTCAGCCTCTCCTCATAGCTCAACCCCCTCAACTCCGGCATCAGCCTAGTAAACCTCCTCTGCACTCCCTCCAAGGCCAAAATCTCCCTATCATTGGCTCTCTTTCAGCCACCCCCACCCATCTCCTTCTATTCTTAGCCTCCTCACTGCTCCCAAAACCAACTTTCTCCCCATAGTCCCAAATTCCAACCTTTCTGCACCCCCCACCCTCCCCTTCACCAATCACCACCTACTCCTCCAGCCCTGACTGCTGACCTCCCTTGTCCCTCGTCATCTTGGTTACCTCTCTCTTGCACCTCCCAGCTGTAGCCTCCTCCTGCCTCTTCAATCCCCCACCTTGGACCATGCCTTGAGGTCTCTGACTGCAGCTAAGCACCGCTAGTGACCTTTCCCATTAGTCCATTGGGTCGGCTGCTAGGTGACAACACTGGCTGAGAAATGTTACTGGGATCCTGCTGTTCAGTTTGCCTCCCTGGTCTAGTAGGTTCTTCAGCTGAGTTCAGGATCTGTTGACCCTCCCTGCAATCCCACCACCCCCCAGAAACATCCTGGCCTTTTGTCGCTCAGATTGAGGAACTCAGTGAAGCAAAACAGAGTTGTTACAGGGCAACCACTAGTATGATTTATAATTCCAGCACAGCACCACTGACAAGGGGGATTAACAATATAAAAGTATATATAGGAATTCATGATTCTGAATCAAGACACAAAAAACATGATGGCAGGAAATAAGGTTTTTTCATTCGTTCGTGGGACATGGGCGTTGCTGGCTGGCCAGAATTTATTCCCATCCCTAATTGCCCCGAGAGCAACTGAGAGTCAAGCACATTGCCATTTAGATGGACATTTTGGTTGGCAAAGACCAGTTTGGCTGAAGGGTCTGTCTCTGTGCCATAGATTTTATGATTCTATGATCTGGAATCACATGTAGGCCACACAAGGTAAGGATGGTAAATTTCCCTCCCTAAAGGCCATTAATGAACCACAATCGCCAATGGTTTTATGGTCACCAATAGATACTTAATTCCAGATATTTTTTATTGGAATCAAATTTCACCAGCTGTCGTGGCGGGATTCGAACCCAGGTCCACAGAACATTAGCTGAGTTCCTGGATTAATAGTCTAGCGATAATACCACGAGGCCATCTCCTCCTCTGGTAGCTAGGCAGGGTGTTTGAACAGATCCTGTCAAAGAGGCCTTGGTGATGGCTGTCTGGTGAAGTGGGGAGGTGGTGAAGGGAGGAGAGTCAGATGGCTCTCTGGTGGGGGGAGGGAGGCGGGTCAGATGGCTCTCTGGTGGGTCAGATGGCTCTCTGCTGGGGGGGGAGGGAGGGAGGCGGGTCAGATGGCTCTCTGGTGGGTCAGATGGCTCTCTGCTGCGGGGGGAGGGAGGGAGGTGGGTCAGATCGCTCTCTGGTGGGGAGGGAGGGAAGTGGGTCAGATCGCTCTCTGATGGGGAGGGAAGTGGTCAGATCGCTCTCTGATGGGGAGGGAAGTGGTCAGATCGCTCTCTGATGGGGAGGGAAGTGGTCAGATCGCTCTCTGATGGGGAGGGAAGTGGTCAGATCGCTCTCTGATGGGGAGGGAAGTGGTCAGATCGCTCTCTGATGGGGAGGGAGGCGGGTCAGATGGCTCTCTGGTGGGGGGGGCAGGGAGGCAAATCCGATGGCTGTCTGGTGGGTGAGCAGAGAGGGCGTGTAGGGTGGGGGGGGTACGTTGTCACTCTGCGTGCGATTGGAGGGGGGAAGGGGGTCACGATCGATCTGGGTAGCAGGGGCGTGGGAGATAAGGGGGCAGTGATGTTGTGGGGGTGGGGCAACATCTGTGGGTGCTGGGGGGAGGCACTATATGGCCCGGGAGCAATATGGCAGGGGAATATTTTTCTATTTTTTTTTCTGTGCCTGCGCAGTTGGAGGTGCCGATCGAAGTTGCAGGATGTTGGGCGCGTTAATCCCAGCCTACAGGCTTCTGCAGCGTGATACAGACTTGCTGATACCTTTTCAGGCAGAGTACGTATGGGAACGCCTGAGAACGGATCTAAAAGTCGGATCTGAAACACTCCCGGGAACTGTCGTGGGGGCCACGATGCCTTGGCAGGGGCTGGAGGGGCAGTACTGTGGGGATCCCAGGCTGGCCAGCGAACAGGGGGACTGACAGATTGGGACTACTGCGCATGCTGAAACTGTCAGACTCTGGCACAAATAGCCCCCGCCCCTCTGGGGTTTTTAATGAGATTCACGACTGGGACCTCTGCAGTGCACAGAGTGCGGAAATTCAGGCCTGAAGTTTCTCTGAAAAAAAGAGTTGTGATCTAGACCAGTTTTATCACCAGTTTGGCACTTTTGGGAGAATCATCCCCAATGGAGGAGTCCAGGACTAGGGGTCATAGTTTGAGGATAAGGGATAAACCTTTTAGAACTGAGGTGAGGGGAAATGTCTTCACCCAGAGAGTGGTGAATGTGTGGAATTCATTACCACAGAGCGTGGTTGAAGCCAAAACATTGTCTGATTTCAAGAAGAAATTAGATATATCTCTTTAGTCTAAAGGGATCAAGGGATGTTGGTGGAAGGAGGGTGAGAATATTGAATTCGACAATCAGCCATGATCAAAATGAATGGTGGAGCAGGCTCAAAGGGCCAAATGGCCTACTGGTTTCTATGTTAGGTCATCCTTGAGGCCATGGCAGCAGCAACAGCTGAGACTGTTAGAAGGGTGATAATATGTGCCAACCCTAATCCTCCTTCTAACACCCAACTTCCCCCTCATCACACAACCTCTTTTCTATGTAAGCTGCAGCTTGTGTCAGTATACACTCTGCACCCCCTCTCCCCTCCCCACAGTGTCAACCTTATACCTCTCCCCTTTTGGATACCCAAGAGTTACCACCCGACCAGACAATGGTGTGGAGATAAGAAAAGCAAGAGGTCCAGGACACTGATAATGAAGAAACATTATCACTCGGCCTCACACTCACAACCAGCAGCTCAGACCACCGCACCGCACATCCTTAACAGGATAGCATCGAGGTGGAATCTTCATGTGGTGACAAGTGACAATACCACTGCACCATCACCTGCCCTCTTATTGATTTCTGGATGTTTTGTTGGTATAGAGTAATTATTTTGTGGTGAATGTTGTTTCAGCTTTGCAGTGAGGAGGATGCTATGATGGACGCTGAGATCTGGGGTGTATTCACTGGAATTGAAGTCCAGTATTGCATTTACAGAGAGCCTGCCTGTAGACCTGCCATCTGCTTCCTCTCTTCCTCTTTCTCCTTCTCCTGAGGTACCCACTAAAACCCCAGTGGCAAGGGCTGTGCCCTCTAGATGGCAAGCATGTGGAGGATACAACAGATTGCCACAAACTGGGACCCAGTCTCCAGGGAGTATTGGAGGGTTCCTCCAGTGCGGTTAGGGAAGCAGAGCTGTCCCTTCAGCCATTGTCCTGCTCGATAATGGTTCCTGTGGCAGCGTGGTTATCATTGCACACATGCTGGTCACACTTTTTTCTTAATTCTTTCACAGAATATCAGCATAACTGGTAAGGCCAGCACTTTTATTGTCCATCCCTAATTGCCCTTGAGAGGGCGATAATGAGCTACCCTCTTGAAATAGTGCAGGTTCAATGTAGTGTAGGTACACCCGCAGTGATGTTAGGGAGGGAGCTCCAAGGATTTTGATCCAGCGACAGTGAAGATATAGTGATATATTTTCAAGGCAGGATGGTGAGCGACTTGCAGGTGGTGATGGTTCCATGTGTTTAAATGTTTTTTTCAGTTTATTTATTAGCATCACAAGTAGGCTTACATTAACACTGCAATGAAATTACTGTGAAAATTCCTTAGGTGCCTGTTCGGGTACACTAAGGGAGACTTTAGCATGGCCAATTCACTTAACCAGCACATCTTTCGGACTGTGGGAGGAAACAGGAGCACCCAGAGGAAACACACGCAGATAATGAGAATGGGCAGACTCTGCACAGATAGTAACCCAAGCTGGGAATTGAACCAACGTCCCTGCCGTTGTAAGGCAGCAGTGCTAACCATTGTGCCATCACGCTGGTTTTGATGTGGTCAAAGAGGAAGGAAGAGTGAATTGGTGCAGAATGATAGCATCAGCTCAGATACAGCCAGTCCTCACTATAAGTTGTGGCCATGTTCCTGAAAATCGTGACTTTAAGTGAAACAACTTTAAATGAATTGTGAATCGAGTTAGATTCCTTTGAATAGTTCTTGCCTGAAAAAACAGTTTACAAGCTGAATTGCACCGAGGCTAACAGGATGATCTAGACAATTATACAAGAGGAGCAATACCTTGAAGGAAGGATGTTCCCGATGGTGGGGGAGTACAGAACCAGGATACAGGTAAACTTTTTAGGACTGAGATGAGGAGAAATTTCTTCATCCAGAGAGTGCTAAACCTGCGGAATTCGCACCACAGAAAGCAGTTGAGGCCAAAACATTGGATGTTTCGAGAAGGAGTTAGATATATAGCTCTTGGGGCGAAAGAGGTCATAGGATGTGGGAGAAAGGTGGGATCAGGCTATTGAGTTGGATGATCAGACACATAATGGAGTCAGCTGTAAAGGAACAGTACTTTATTGCACAAGATAAAGCAAAAGCCACAAGTCTGTGGTGAATATAACAGATCCCAACCAGAACAATGGAATAATGGACTCACTCAGGGTCTTGCTTTATACATGGGCTAGGTATACAAGCTCTCCATCTGATTAGTTAATTACCAATCCCCAGGGAACTCGTATTCAACAAGTCCTACAGGGAAGTCAATCAGTGATTCATTATGCAAGCCATGGTTACCACAAACAATGATCATAATGAATGATGGAGCATGCTCAAAGGGCCGATTGGCCTCCTCCTATTTCCTATGTTTCCTTTGCCACATATAAACTCTCCCAGAATGGCCAGGAGTCCCTCAGAATGAGCTTCACTCTCCCGGTTGCCATATAGAGCATTGTGGGAGCACATCAGCTCCTGGCAATGGACGAACCACCAACCAATCACAGTCCATAAACAAGTATTGCCTTGATCCTCCAGACTACCAGCACCGATTATTAGCCAATCACGGTGCATGTTTGGGTACCACCTCAGCATCAGGGGCCATCTGTCAGCCAATCACAGCCTGCATTCAGGTACCAGGTGACTTTTCCCATGCCAGGAACCTAGTCCACACTCACGGAAAAGCCCAACTAGGCATGGGCGGAGAAGGCCACTTGATGGAACTATTGGAGCAGCCTAGAGATGAGGTGATTAGGTGGTCCAGTCAGTTAAGGCAGTGCCCACTCGGGCTATAGAGCGGGAGGACAGGACGCTGATTATGAGCCAAGATTAGGTTCGGCTGAGACTGGCAGATAATGATTATGTAGTGTTATTAATTAGTGTAGGATTGATCGGTGGTGACTGGGTGGACTGTGGAGTGTTGAGGATTTCCACCACCGCCTCCCCCCCACCGCCTCCAGAGCAGGGAAAGGAATTGTTCAGACTCAGGAGTGGAATTGAGTGGAGACAGGTTCATTCCCTCTCATTCAGAATCACACTGAATCATTGTTCAGTCGATAGAAGCAGCCAGTGTGACTGGAAACCAGATGAGCAACCTGACAGGAGCTGCTTCCTGCTGCGCCTTTTGTAGCCGCCAATCACACGTGTTGCGTTGAACTATTTAAAATAGGCAGCACGGAAAGAGGCCATTCAACACATCTAGTCTGTGCTGTAACACTATGTCCGCCCACGTCACCTGGTTTAAAATAATTCCTCTGCCTCACCTGCTGCAGGATTAACAAGGGAGCCAGCTGTTTGTGCAGTATGTCTCACACAAGGACAGGGAGAACAATTTTACTGTCACGGCGTACAATAGCTCTCACACGCTAGAACCCTCCAACCCCGTCCGCGGCTGGGATGGTTTAGTAGGCTGATGCCGGAGTTGAGGGGGTTGAGCTATGAGGAGAGGCTGAATAAACTAGGCTTGTACTCGTTAGAGTTTAGAAGAATGAGGGGAGATCTCATTGAGACATATAAGAGGACAAATGGGATGGATAGGATAGAGGTGGAGAGACTCTTCCCGCTCAGAAAGGACAGTAGGACTAGGGGGCACAGCCTCAAGATAAAGGGGGGGCGGTTTAGAACGGAGTTGAGGAGGAACTTCTTCACTCAAAGGGTGGTGAATCTCTGGAATTCTCTGCCCGTTGAAGTGGTGGAGGCTGCCTCGCTAAATATTTTTAAGACGCGGGTTGATGGGTTTTTGATAAGCGAGGGGATTAAGGGTTATGGGGAGAGGGCGGGAATGTGGAACTGAGCCACGACAGATCAGCCATGATCTTATTGAATGGCGGGGCAGGCTCGAGGGGCTAGATGGCCTACTCCTGCTCCTATTTCTTATGTTCTGGTGCTGCTGCAGTGAAGGGAGTTTAGGCTGAGTGCCCATTTCTCCAGCAGCGATGGCCGATATGGATGAGATTGGATAATCCCACCCCAGCCCCAACAGGCACTCCCGAAACACCAAAGTCAATATCAGTTTGACTCAAGAAGTGAGTCTTTTTTCACCGTCTTGTGGAGTCCAGGTTTTTCAAGATTTTGCTTGCAAAATGGAAACTCTGCCTTTGGATGTTCTTTCATCAGAACATTTCATCCTGGCATTGAAAAGGAAAATCAAAGTTCTCTCGAATACAGAACGCTTCCTTCATATTGGGGCCAATCAGTTCACAGGATTTGATGAAATATTAAATGAGCTCACTACACAATGAGGACTGGGATGGCAGCACAGAGGGCAATGGCACAAAATGATGTTAAAATGGAAATTGCGATGTAATTCATGGAAAATGGGTCCTGAAAAAGAACAGGTGTTAAGCGGGGTGACATAAAGCGACGTTATCCTAGAATCCCTACAGTGCAAAAGGAGACCATTTAGCCCATCGAGCCTGCACCGACCACAAGCCCAACAACAAGCCCTATCCTAGTAATCCCATGTATTTATCCTGCCATTTATTGCCCCCCCACCACTAATATTAAGAGGCAATTTATTGTTGTCAATCAACCTAACCCGCACATCTTTGGACTGTGGGAGGAAACCAGAGCACCCAGAAGAAATCCGCACACTCACGGGGACAATGTACAAACTCCACACAGACAGTCACCCAAAGCCAGAATTGAACCCGGGTCCCTGGCACTGCGAGGCAGTAGTGCTAACCATTATGCCACTGTGCTGCAAGAATAAGTGAAGACTTACTGTAGAAACTAACAAGATGTTCGGAGCATGCTGGCAAAACAACACTCATTTAGCCTGTAATCTTGTGTTTAAAGTTTACTTATTAGTCACAAGTAAGGCTTACATTAACACTGCAATGAAGTTACTGTGAAATTTCCCGAGTCGCCACACTTCGGCGCTTGTTCGGGTCAATGCATCTAACCAGCGCGTCTTTCAAACTGTGGGAGGAAACTGGAGCACCCGAAGGAAACCCACGCAGACATGGGGAGAACATGCAAACTCCTCACAGAAAGTGATCCAAGTCAGGAATTGAACCTGGAACCCTGGAGTTGTGAGGCAGCAGTGTGGCACTACTGTGCTACCGTGCTGCGGGTGAGAGTACATCTCAGCATTAAGTCTGGCAGAGCCGACTGTACAGTCAGCAGCACCCTGCACCACGGGAAAGCCTGCTATCTAGGCAAAGCCACATGTGCACTCCACCTGCTTCTCTCTGTCAGGAGGAGCACCAAAAACTCCCCACTCAGAGGTAGAGCCTCTTGTTGCCTCTCTGATACAGCAGTGGGCTGGGAGATATCAGGTATATCACTTGCTCCAGTTGGAAGGAACCCAACACCAAGAAATCCAACCCCCTTCACAGCACCATCGTTGCCTCTGAGGCTGTAGGCCTGGATCCAAGAGGTGGCAGGATTCTGGGAGCACCTCCTTAAAACACAGATGATGCACAGACTGCTTCTGGATTGAGTGCAGGAAGGAGATCTGTGCCTGAAAGCTCCTTGATGTATCGCATCTGCTGCAAAGAACCCCCTCTCCCCTGTTCCTCCAGAAAGAACTCTTCAAACGTATACAATAAAAAATATAACAAAAAAAGTTTGTTAGTCACAAATAGGCTTACATTAACAGGGCAATGAAGTTACTGTGAAAATCCCCAAGTCGCCACACTCTGCCGCCTGACCAGGTACACCGAGGGAGAATTTAGCATGGCCGATGCACCTAACCAGCATGACTTTCGGACTGTAGGAGGAAACTGGAGCACCCAGAGGAAACCCACGCAGACACAGGGAGAACCTGCAAACGCCACACTGACAGTGGCTCAAGCCGGGAATCGAACCTGGGTCCCTGGCAATTCAACATGGCCAATCAATGTAACCCGCACATCTTTGGAGGAAGCCCACACTGACATGGGGAGAACGCTGTGAGGCAGCAGTGCTAGCCGCTCTGCCACTGTGCCACCCCAACCTATTCCAATTTATAAACCAAAGAAAAGGGTTTAATAAAGAAACTTCATTGCTACAGACTTGAGGCCTCAACCTGGGCCATTCCAAGCTCCTCACAATTCCCAACGTGTTCTAATTTATATTGAGTCAACTGGTCAGCTGATCATCACATCATTCTGTCATTGGTTACATGGTTTGCTGGGTCAGGGGACTCTTACAGCTTGTTACCATTGGTCATGTTACAACAGCACCAATGTTATCACCGGTTACATTCTAATGTCCCCCTCAGCCTCTGCAACATCTCTCACTCATGCTGTAGCCCAAGAGAGATTGTGACTATAGCACTCAATGACTGGGAGCAAATGTTTTGTCCAGCACACCTGTAGATACAGCAATGAGTTCTTCATGTGCAGGATTCCTCTCTGCAACCAGCTCCTCAAAAATTCCACCAACTCAAATGGAGCCAGAGGAAAGACATCTGTAACTGACCTGCAAGTCATGGGTTATCCTTGTAAATACTGGTCTGGCGCCCTTCCTAGTTTTGAACACTTCAGTTCTGGCCGCAAGTTACTGTTTGGAGTTTGCATGTTCTTCCCGTGTCTGCGTGAGTTTCCTCCCATACTCCAAAGGTGTGCGGTTGGCTGGCCATGCTGAGTTGCCCCTTAGTGTCAGGGGATTAGCAGGCTAGGTATATGGGGTTATGGGAATAGGGCCTGGTGGGACTGTTGTCAAGGCTAAATGGCCTCCTTCTGCATTGTAGGGATTCCATGATTCTATTCTATGATTCTACGTGGTCGGTTGTGTGTGTTTGAGAAAAGCGGTAACTGGATGATGTGCTCCAAAATTGCAGCGCATTTTACATCGCGCCTGATTTATATTTCTGTGAATGTCATTGGAAAGCTCTTGCTGGAAGATAGGGCAGGAATCCACACTGTACCGTTCTGCAAATGGATGTACAAACCTATCAAAGTGACCCTGCGTTAGAAAGACATAGCTGGCATCCCATTCCTCACACCCACCCCTTCCGTCATGAACTGAAGAAGTGCACGGTTTCCAATGGAGTGACACTCTCAGTTTAACAGACTGGCAGTATGTATGTTGTTATCTGTTAACATGTTTGTGTTTTTTAGTCACGATTGGATGAAAGATGATGTCAACATCAATCAGGACTGAGAATCAATCCACTCGAGAGCTTTGTAAAACCAGTACTGCCGGGTCACTGCGACCTTGTACTCATCATATTCATTTGTCAGTATTACGGGCAGCATAGTCTTATTTCAAGGAACAGAAAATCAATCATATTGATATTGCTCTGGTGCATAACCTACTTGTGATTAGAGTCAATTGAAGCAGTTTATTGATGAAGGATTCTGTTGGTAAAATTGGAAGATTTCTGTTTCTTAAACAAAGTAGATTCTTTCACGCCTATTTGTGGAAGTTCCCAGCAATTTAAATCACCCACCTTTCACGGTCAGCCTGACCATTCGTTTTTGGTAGAGGATCATCCTGGATTGTGTCACCTGCCACAGCCCTCAGAAGGATCTTTCTGTGCCTGTGTCTAATTGGTGGAATCTCTGATCTCTTCCCCACCCCGATTTCCTGAGTGTTATAATCAGACCCTTGAGCTATAGCTTGTCCTCTTGGCATTTAAACCTCTGAATCCTCAGCAGCTCTTGTATTTTCTTCCAGTGTTTCTTCTTCCTCTGCTCCATCACTTTACACACTGTGAGGAGGCGACGGCCTAGTGGTATTATCGGTCAACTATTAATCTAGAAACTTAGCGAATGTTCTGGGGACCTGGGTTCAAATCTCATCAGGACAGCTGGTGGAATTTGAATTCAAGGATAAATATCTGAAATTACAAGTCAATTGATGACCCTGAAACCATTGTCGATTGTCAGAAATACCCATCTGGTTCACTAATGATCTTTAGGGAAAGAAACCTGCTGTCCTTATCTGGTCTGGCCTACATGTGACTCCTGAGCCACAGCAATGTGGTTGACTTTCAACTGCCCTCGGGTAATTAGGGATGGGCAATAAATGCTTTCCAGCTAATGAAGTTCATGTCACATGGATGAATGAAAAAAAGTGTTTGGATGGCTGATCCTGTTGGAGAATATTGTACATGATGTGCATATTCCGGCGTTGGACTGGGGTAAACACAGTAAAACGTCTGACAACACCAGGTTTAAGTCCAACCGATTTATTTGATAGTACACTCACTGGCTTTCGAGGTTAGCCCCTTCGTCAGGTTAATGGAGAGTTCTGGCCTCAGACAGAGCATATAAAGCTCAGACAGTTTAGAGATTACTGATTAGAATGCGAATCTTTACACCTAACCTGCTGTTCAAGTCCTGAAGTGGCTGACAATGTGTGTGGAAGGAGCACTGACCACAGGTTAAAGAGATGTATATTGTCTCCAGACAGTACAGTAAGTGAGGTTTTGCAAACCCAGGCAAGTCATGGAGGTTACAGATAGTGCGACATGAACCCAAGATCCCTGTTGAGACCGTCCTCATGTGCGCGGAACTTGGCTATCAGTTTCTGTTCAGCGGCTCTGCGCTGTCGTGTGTCGTGAAGGCCGCCTTGGAGAATGCTTACCCGAAGGTCAGAGGCTGAATGCCCGTGACCACTGAAGTGTTCGCCAACAGGAAGGGAACAGTCTTGCCTGGTGATTGTCGAGCGATGTTCATTCATCCGTTGTCGTAGCGTCTGCATGGTCTCCCCAATGTACCATGCTTCGGGGCATCCTTTCTTGCAACGTATCAGGTAGACAATGTTGGCCGAGTTGCAAGAGTATTTACCATGTACCTGGTGGATGGTATTCTCACGTGTGATGATGGTATCCATGTCGATGATCCGACATGTCTTGCAGAGGTTGCTGTCGCAGGGTTGTGTGGTATTGTGGTCACTGTTCTCCTGAAGGCTGGATAGTTTGCTGCGAACAATGGTCTGTTTGAGATGGTGTGGTTGTCTGAAGGCAAGAAGTGGGGGTGTGGGGATCTTCTACAACATCTTCTCCGGAGTGTTCAACATATCATTGATGAAGATGAACATCTCGCCAGGGCTATCCCCACACCCCCACTTCTTGCTTTCAGACAACCGCACAACCTCAAACAGGCCATTGTTCGCAGCAAACTACCCAGCCTTCAGGAGAACAGTGACCACAATACCACACAACCCTGCCACAGCAACCTCTGCAAGACATGCCAGATCATCGACATGGATACCATCATCACACGTGAGAATACCATCCACCAGGTACACGGTAAATACTCTTGCAACTCAGCCAACATTGTCTACCTGATACGTTGCAAGAAAGGATGTCCCGAAGCATGGTACATTGGGGAGACCATGCAGACGCTACGACAACGGATGAATGAACATCGCTCGACAATCACCAGGCAAGACTGTTCCCTTCCTGTTGGCGAACACTTCAGTGGTCACGGGCATTCAGCCTCTGACCTTCGGGTAAGCATTCTCCAAGGCGGCCTTCACGACACACGACAGCGCAGCGCCGCTGAGCAGAGACTGATAGCCAAGTTCCGCGCACATGAGGACGGTCTCAACAGGGATCTTGGGTTCATGTCGCACTATCTGTAACCCCCGTGACATGCCTGGGTTTGCAAAACCTCACTTACTGTACTGTCTGGAGACAATACACATCTCTTTAACCTGTGATCAGTGCTCCTTCCACTCACATTGTTAGCCACTTTAAGACTTGAACAGCAGGTTAGGTGTAAAGATTTGCAATCTAATCAGTAATCTGTAAACTGTCTGTGCTTTATATGCTCTGTCTGAGGCCAGAACTCTCCATTCACCTGACGAGGGGGGTAACCACGAAAGCTAGTGAGTTTACTATCAAATAAATCGGTTGGACTAAAACCTGGCATTGTCAGACCTTTTACGGAGAATATTGTAGTTAGATAATCCTTTGAGTATGACTCCTTAATTGCACAAACCCTGAGCCCAATAGAGTTGTTTTGGAAAACTGTTCCAATGTGCAGGTGTCCTCTTAGTTTGTGGCTAAATTGTGACATAAGAACATAAGAACATAAGAAATAGGAGCAGGAGTAGGCCATCTAGCCCTTCGAGCCTGCCCTGCCATTCAATAAGATCATGGCTGATCTGAAGTGGATCAGTTCCACTTTCCCGCTTTCTCCCCATAACCCTTAATCCCCTCGCTTATCAAAAACCCATCAACCCGCGTCTTAAAAATATTTAGCAAGGCAGCCTCCACCACTTCAACGGGCAGAGAATTCCAGAGATTCACCACCCTTTGAGTGAAGAAGTTCCTCCTCAACTCCGTTCTAAACCGCCCCCCCTTTATCTTGAGGCTGTGCCCCCTAGTCCTACTGTCCTTTCTGAGCGGGAAGAGTCTCTCCACCTCTATCCTATCCATCCCATTCATCATCTTATACGTCTCAATGAGATCTCCTCTCATTCTTCTAAACTCTAACGAGTACAAGCCTAGTTTATTCAGCCTCTCCTCATAGCTCAACCCCCTCAACTCCGGTATCAGCCTAGTAAACCTCCTCTGCACTCCCTCCAAGGCCAAAATATCCTTGCGTAAGTGCGGCGCCCAAAACTGCACACAGTACTCCAGCTGCGGCCTAACCAATGCCCTATACAGCCGCAGCAAGACCTCCCTACTTTTATATTCAATCCCCCTCGCTATGAAGGCCAGCATCCCATTCGCCTTCCTAACCACCTGCTGCACCTGCAAGCTGGGTTTTTGCGACTCATGCACAAGGACCCCGAGGTCCCTCTGCACCGTCGCCTGCTGCATAGTGAATAGTTCCTGAAATACTACCAAAGCCACCAATAAACCACTTGCCATTTAATAGTTGATTTGCCAGGCCATCACACACTTCAACAGTGCCAACCAAATCCTTTGTTTAAGCCATTTTCCATTTGTGTCCTGAACAATATGAATCTCCAACCTTAAAATACCCTGCTGATTGTGGACTCATAATTTGTTCACAGCTGTACCCATAATTTCATGCAGGCATTTAAGCTTTTGTAAATTTTTGTGCCAACTTGCAATATCATTTTGACTTCCAACTCCCTTCAATGCCACTCTAATGAGTTTCACAATGGGATTCTAACATGTCTGGAAGGTAAATACTGATGGGAAATGCTGACTGCCCGAGAGGTTCTTTATATCCTTCCAGCAGCACCTGCACACCTGCGGAGAGAGTCGAAGTCAACTAATTTTTGTTGCCATGGCACTACAACGGGTTTCTCTTCCCAAAGGTAAATTATGATAGCTGATCAATATGTGAGCACCTGCCTCAACACAATACAGCATGATTCTGTTACCTAGCTTTTAATTTAAACATCTCCAAGTGTTCCAGTTTAATGAGACAAACTCATTCAACAATTTCTTTATTGAACACTTCTGGTGCCAACTCAAATGTAAATAATTGCAACTCATTAGCTCTTTACTGAACTTTAACTCTAACTGAATATTAATTCCCAACTGAACTTTATCTCTTAAACTGCACTTTAACTTCAACTGAACATCAACGTTAACTGAACATCAACTCTAACTACTTAAATGAAAATAAATACTATCGAGTTTAGGAAAACCTTAGCCAAGAAATATCCTTGATATGGAATCTATCTTCTTCTTCTCTGAAGCATCCTTCAGGGTATGGGTCTTCTTATGATGGCTAGTCTCTTCTGAGTTATCACTGCCAAATAAAGGCTGCACATGTCTTTTTATCCATAACCCTCCACTCGCTTCTAGAAGATTCTCTGTCATCCAGCCAACTGTGTAACCAGAAGCCAATCACATGGTTTGAACATCCAGTGAAATTACTTTTGAACGACACATTACACTAAGTTCAAACCACATGCTCCACAAATAACAGTAATAAATCAAAGCCACTATGTCAGGGTCAAATGTAAACAACTTCCCTTATTTGGCCAACACAGGAAACTTTAGATCACAACTCCCAGACCAGGGTAACTTTATGACCTGCATCTGGTTTTAGTTATAAGTTGACCAGAAATCCCAGTCAGAATAGCCATTTTAAAGCCACTATTGTCATTATTGTTGTTAAATTATTTTTGCAGCCATTCTTTCTCCGTCCACAATTCATTAAAAGCACAAATTGATTTAGTGCTATATAAATTTGACTGTGCAGCACCTATAATTCAGGCACCTACTAGTTTATTAAGGCCCCAATATACTGGGCATGAAACACCTGATAAATTCAGGTCAAAAGTGCAACTTTTGTCATATTGGTTTTGGCCTTCTATTTTTTTTGTGATCCGCTCAGCTTTAGTGCGTCCCTGCCATCTACTGTCTTCCTGTTCCAATCCATCCATGCCCCTTAAGTGATCAACTCATAAATAGTGAGAATGAAATCACAATAGAAAGCTACCTAGATGTCAGCACTGATCAATGCTAAGTTACTATTCCTGACTGAGAGACCACAAGGTATAGAGTTTGGAAAACATTGTGTTGATGCCATGGAGAATTTACTAGAGGATTGTTAGGTTTTGGTTCTGCCTGCTCTTGGTGGTTAATATCCAATGGAGTATTCAGAAAAAAGCAGTGTGAATGTACTGGCCAACATTCTGCCCTCAGTGACTATCAACAAGAATTGTTTAACTCATTATAGCTTGCTGCGCACAAATTGGATGCTACACTTGCCTCATGAACCGCAGTAGTCAAACTTCCCAAAGTAACTGTTCGCATATCTGAGGCAAAATAAGCTGTTATGCTATCACAAGTCCTTTCATACATGCTATTTATATAATAAATACCTTTTATATTATGAAAGGATGATATACATTTTTTCACTTGTGAGATGTAATTTCTCTTAACCAAGCAGCTTGCTAGGCCATTTCAGAGGGCACATGTGGGTCAGTTGCAATGCTGTGGTCAGGGTAGGTGAGGATTTCTTTCCCTAAAGGTTGTCAGGAAAGTTTTTATGAGAGGCCCATTACTGAGATTAGCTCTTCATTCCAGGCTTACTCAATTAATTTAAGTTCCCAACTGCTGGAGTGGAATTTGAACTCTGTTCCTGGCTCATCATTTCCAGGCCTCTGGAATGTTACTCTGGTAACATAACCGCGATGTGATGACTTCAGCCAGGCTAATGAGGTTGGCTTGCTAGAGTATGAACTACCTGATGAGTCTTAATTGATGGTTAAATCAGGGAGCCGCATGCTCCTTTTTTTAAAGCAGGTGTGTCAGTCTCCCAGCCTGCATTAAGCAGGGAGCAACTGGAGAGCTGGCTGTATACAGAAGTGTGGTGTAAATAAAGTAACTTGGTGGCGGGACGTCCGCCTCCATGAAGTTATTACACTACCATCCTCAACTTCTCTTCAGATAATAAATATTGAGGACAGATTTCTCCAGCCCCACTGGTCTAAAAGCTGGAAATTCCCGCCCAACCGTCAGTGGCATTTCACATTCTCCACAACCCTCCCGCTAAAATTCCAGTGGCGGGCGGGATGGGAGAATTCCGGCCTGTATAGTATATATAAGTGTGTTTCTTTTTTTTGGCCACTTTTGTCCTTCTCAAACAAAAAGAAAAGGTTTAAGTCCATAAAGCTCCCGCACAGCTTAAGTGCGCTCCCACCAACTGCTTCCAAGCACCTCGCTTCGTGCAAAGCTCGACCGCGCTGAGTCTCCTTCTGGGGAGATTGTTAGGTTCTGCACCGCGCCGCTTGTAGCAGCTGTAGTAGTAGTAATCCACATCATTGCAGCAGCTGTATCAGCAATACAGGGCTTCCATGTAAGTACTGTATTGATAGAAAAAAAATCAGGATTGCCACTTTATCTCCGGAATCATTCTCATGGGGATTTCTGAAGCAGTGTTCATATTCACATCCACACACCTTTTAGTAACTGACCATGCATCCACTGCACACAGACCAATTTAGTGAGAGATCAATTCTGTCGTCTCGAGTAGTCAAAGCTATTTGGGCTGGAAACAACATGACTCTGATGAGAAAAGGTTGCTGCTGCAACAAAGGAAACTGCTTTTCAGCAAGAATAATTTTATTTAAAGGTAAACAAATAGCACATGGTTCTACTTGAAGAGGTTACAGCTCATAGCACTGGATTATTAATCCACAAACTCAGCTAATCTTCTGGGGACCCGGGTTCGAATCCTGCCACAGCAGTGGAAGGATTCGAATTCAATACAAATAATCTGGAATTAAGAATCTATTGATGATCATGAAACCATTGTCGATTGTTGTAAAAACCCATCTGATTCACCAATGTCCTTTAGGGAAGGAAATCTGCTGCCCTTACCTGGTCTGGTCTATATGTTGTTAATACTGAGTTAACTTCCACCTTTGACTTTCAACCTAATTTACCGGTTCAGACATAGAACCCTACAGAGCAGAAAAAGGCCCTTCGGCCCATCAAGTCTGCACCGAACACAATCCCAACCAGGCCCTACCTCCATATCCCTACATATTATACCCACTAATCCCTCTAACCTACACATCCCTGGACACTAAGGGGCAATTTTTTAGCACGGCCAATCAACCTAACCCACACATCTTTGTACTGTGGGAGGAAACCGGAGTATCCGGAGAAAACCCATGCAGACACGAGCAGAATGTGCAAACTCCACACAGACAGTTAATTGTTAATAGACTCACCTGGATATATAAAGGGGTTACAAGTGACACACTGAGTGTTGGATGTGGATGTGGATCATGGAACTCCTACATTGCAGAAGGAGGCCATTCGGCCCATCGAGTCTGCATCAACCACAAAGCCACCCAGGCCCTATTCCCGTAACCCCACACATTTACCCTGCTAATCCCCATGACACTTGAGTTAATTTAGCATGGCCAATCAACCTAACCTGCACATCTGTGGAATGTGGGGGGGAAACTGGAGCACCCAGAGGAAACCCAGACAGACATAGGGAGAATATGTAAATTCCAAACAGAGACCCGAGACTGGCACTGAATCTGGGTCCCTGGCACTGTGAACCAGCAATGCTAACCACTGTGCCACCACGCCGAGTTGAATCAGAAAGTAAAGGGAGTTTATGAAGCAGCAAGACTTGCAGTTCCATTACTGGACTTCAACTGAGAGGCTCAATACAAGTGTCTAGAGGAGCAATTTTTTCACACAGAGGGTGGTGAGTGCCTGGAACAAGCTGCCCAAGGTAGTAGTAGAGGTGGGATTTTGTCTTTTAAAAAGCATTTAGATAGTTATATGGGTAAGATGGGTATAGAGGGATATGCGGGCATTTGGGACTAGCTTAGGGGCTTAAAAAAAAGGGCAGCACGGACAAGTTGGGCCAAAGGGCCTGTTTCCATGCTGTGAACCTCTATGACTCTATGTGACTCCAGAGCCACAGCAATGTGGTTGACTCTCAGCTACCCTCTGAGCAAGGGCAACTGGGGATGGGCAATAAATGATGGCCAGCCAGCGATGCCCATGTCCCACAAATGGATAAAAATAAATATATATATGTTTTAATTTATATGTTTTTTTTCAGGTCATGCCCTGTTCCTCAACACCAGAGAGACACTAATTGCTGAATTCAGTGAGTTGAGAAGTCCAATTTTTCCAACTCCTATTAGGAATTCGCCATGTGAGGCAAGTACCCTGTTCTGGTTTATCCAATGCTTCCTAACAATTGTCTATTGGTCCATGTGAATTGCTCCAGCAATTCTTACCTCCTTGAATTCCTCATCGGAATCCGTAAACTATCAGTTTTCCACCCAGAGAAGTAGCTGATGAGGTCTGAAAGCAAGACTGGAAACTTGAGATGATTAAAAACAAAAAAGTGCTGGAAATTCTCAGGGTGTCGGGCAGTATGCGGGGAGAGAGAATCAGGATTCATTTTTCAGGTCTGTTGAAAGATCACAGACCTGAAACATTTCATTGGATTTAATGCAGCTCTTTGTAGTGGGAACAATTGCAGCCAGGCCCACTCCAGTCGTAAAAGACCCAACATCATTTGCCACCAGCGGTTAAACCTGTCCCCGGTCAGTTGGAGGGAGCGAGGGGCTGCTGCTGTGAGATGCACAGTCGCAGAAGGTGGGATGTTAATCAGGCTCAATAATTAAACACGCATTATCCCTGAGCCCACCCCAATTTAGTGGTGGCTCAGCAAGGGATTAAATGAGGGCCACATGCCTCCTGTACGTAACCTAGCGGCCTCCCAGTGTTCAGGAACTCTATGCCTGAGCAAGGCACTCAGCAGAGAGGAATTGCTAAAAGCCACTCCCCTGCCTTTGCCTCCACCCCCACTTCTCCCCCTCGCCCACAATCTCCATCACTTACCCTTAACATAGGTTCCCTCCGTGGTTCTGGATCTCAGTTGGATCCATTGCCACAAGGTGCCACCAATCCTGTTGATGCTGGCGATATGTAGAATACCCACCCCTGATTGGCTGACAGCTCTCAGTAGTTGAAACTATTGCCACCGGGGACCTCAGTTGCGGGGAAGGCCTGATGGTGGCCACTTAAGAGATTGAAAGGCAGTTAAAGGTGCCCGCTGATACTCTGACTAGCAGTCAAGACGCCTGTTGGAAGGACAAAATCCCAACCAATAACCCTGTTTCTCTTCTGCCAGACCTGCTTTATCTTTCCAGCACTTTTTGTTTTTTTTCTGATTGAAGTAAGTAAAAGGTGAGCCATGAGTGGTAAATAATTAATGGCCAAATGAGCTGTTACGTGAGTTTTCTTTGTGAAAAATTGACACTGGTTTAGACAAAGCTGCGGTTCACACTGCATTTATAATGTAGTGATAATAACATAATTGGAAAATTGTTGTAATAGAGTTACATACTTCCAAATCAGAGCATGTGCAATAAAAAAGGAAGGGGCAGGCAAACATTTCAACACACTTAATTGTCCAATATCCTCTTCATTCCCCGATAAACTCTGTAGTAATTGTGGCCAAATAAATGCAGTCCAGCATAGTTTTGGATGCTGCCTCCAACAGCATCCTCATCCTAGACTACGGTGGGTCCCAGCACATTGATGTGAGAGATTGTCCGCCCGCATCTCCAAAGAAAAGAGTGAAGTGGATGATCCCACTCAACCTACGTCTCAACGCCTTCACTATCGTACAGCTTATATCTCCATGAGCAATCATTAGTCAGAGTGAAAGAATGAATATTGTACCTGTAATTGCTTTGAGCAAACAAAACATAAATTTAATTATGTGTGATTGAAAAATGCATTTTTCTTGAGGTTTATTATTACTGGAATTCTTTTTACTGGGGATTTTTTTTTTCAAAGACAAGCCAAGCTGTAATTTGCAAATTTAGCAAAGCAGAACAGGCTAATTAAGCCATTTCTGTTTCAAGTTTTGTGCTTAAGAAACTAATTGCCTCCCAGCTGTAATGATCAAGTTTGACAAGCAAAAGCAGTGTTCGCCCATAGCTTTATTTTTGGGTAGACAGTCAGATCTTTGGCTGCAAAATTCACCTCCCGAGCACCTGATTTATCAGCACTTCCAGTTCCATTTTGCCCACAAAGTGGTGTCTGCAGCATACATGCACACTTAATAGAAACATAGAAACTAGAAGCAGGAATAGGCCATTTGGCCCTTCGAGCCTGCTCCACCATTCATTATGATCATGATGAAATTCAATATCCTGATTCCCCCTTCCCCCCATATCCCTTAATCCCTTTAGCCCCAAGAACTAGATCTTCTTGAAATCACACATTTTGGCCTCGGCTACTTTCTGTGGCAGTGAATTCCACACATTCACCATTCTCTGGGTGAAGAAATCTATCCTCAGCGCAGTCCTAAAAAATTTACCTCCCATCCTCAAGCAGTGACCCCTCGTTCTTCTGATGCCTGCTGCCATTTTACTGAGGCCATTAGTACACAGGCAAGGAGAAGTTTGCAGAGTCAATAGATGAAATCCCACTGGTTTGACAACAGCCCTATCATTTTGGACCTCAGTGCCATAGCCTGAACAGATACTCAACAATAGTGAGGAACCCCCCCCACCCCGCCACCCCGCCACCAGCACTATTTAAAGAGACCACAAACTAACCACACGCTAGTTGCTGATTGATTTCCACTGACTGTTGCTGTGATTGTAGAGGAAGTTGGTGCTTTTCAGAGCTACTTGAAGTTGCTGAAGGAGTGGCGTTGCAGGTTCTGTACAGACCTTCAAAGATTCTGCACAAATCATTTTTTTCCCCAAACTTGGGCGCAGCAAAAAGCATCTCGCTGGAGCACAGCAGACAGGGAGAGTGAGAAGCAGTGACAGAAGTGTAGACAAAGTCAATGGGTGGGAGGCTGGTTTGAGTGATGGACTGGATTACATACACAACCTTTTGTAGTTTATTGCAGTCTTGGACAGAGCAGGAGCCATACCAAGCTTTGATATAACCAGAAAGAAGGCTTGGCAAGTCTACATAGCCAGATTGTGTTAAATAGGGTAATAAATGAAATAGCACCATCAACACTGTTAATGCTCAAAATATACTTCCATTACACAACAATTTTACAGTGATCAGGAAAAGGATAGTAAATGAGGGCTAAATGACACTCAGTAAATTACTGTTCTGTAATACTCCAACACTGTAGACATCGGGCTTGGTAGCTACAACAATTTACAACCTAATGGTTTGTTAACTAATATTAGCTGATGAAAAATGATGAGACAAGTGCTATACTTAAAGGTCGGGGGAAAGGAATATGAGTGTTCAGTTGAGCCAATAAGGCAAATTCATATCAAGTTTGCTTTTTCTTATTGATTCAATCTGCTGATATAAATATTCAAACTGCAGGTAGTGTTATGGTTTCACAGTGTTAGCCCAGTGGTTAGCACTGCTGCCTCGCAGCTCCAGGGACCCGGGTTCAGTTCCAGCCTTGGGTCACTGTCCGTATGGAGTCTGTACGTTCTCCCCATATCTGCATGGGTTTCCTCCGGGGGCTTTGGTTTCCCCCCACAGTGCAGAAAACATGCTGGTTAGATACATTGGCCATACTAAATTCTGCCTCAGTGTACGCAAACAGGCACCAGAGTGTGGCAACTAGGGGACTTTTACAGTAACTTCATTGCAGTGTTAATGTCAGCTGCTTGTGACACTAATAAATAAACAGAACCCCTGCAGTGCAGAAGGAGGCCATTTGGCCCATCGCATCTGCATCAACCATAATCAGCACCTTGCTCCTCTTGCCACGCTCGCATTCTCCACACCCATCCTTGTTTTCCTTGCCCCTTCCTATCACCGGGTTTAACACCTTCTTCCGAGGCAGACATAGCCACTACCCAAACATCGGGAGCGCAGCTGCCATTGCAGCCTAGCAACATGCACACATTCACAGGAAATTGTTGGTGTAGGTAATAACAACACATAAATTGATTGGCTAAGATGGATTTCAGCTTTCTTTAAAAGTCTTCACCAATGTCAGTTTTAAAACACAATGGGAAGAATTTTCCCATCCCACTCACTATGGGAATGGTAGCGAGCGAGGGGCGGACCATAGAAAGATCCGTTGACCTCAGGCAGGATTTTCCAGTTTCAGGGCAAGCGCGGCCAAAGTTCACAAAATTCAATATCACCTTCATGGGCTGAATTCTCCCGTCCTGCCCGCTGTGGGTGGTACATGGATCACACAAAGGTCCATTGACCTCAGGTGGGATCTTCCAGCTTTGGGGCGAGCGTGGCCAGAAAATCCAGCCCTGTAAGTTTCAACTGTAGGTTGCCTTTGTGATTAAGGCCTAGAAATCTCCGGGACACCAGGCTCAGCACTGTGCTGCTTTATGCACTGTGCATACCTCAGCGGAGGCCCAAGAAAGAATTCCGGCCTTGATCCAAGTGCAGCTCTGTGGGTTTCGCGCTAATTTACTCCAGCCTCAGATGGGAAAGGAAATAAATTGGGATATAGGTAGCGTGTTGTGTGAATTTAAACATGACGTCTGATTGTATCTTTTCCCATGCAGATCCATATGTCCTTATGTTTGCATGGTACACTGATGGGAAGCCTTTCGTTCTTGGTTGTGGAAAATAAGACGGATCAGGAATATGTCAGGACCCTCTGGGAATTTGCAAACGTCACTGGCTCAGGAAGCTGGCAGAAGGCCACCCTACCACTGACTGATGTGTCTGACAGGTACAGTGTTCTATTTCTCTTTCCATTTGAGAAGTGGTCCGACCGTCTTATTGAGCTAAGAAACTGTGCACGGTGCTCCTCACACGAGCTTGCAGATCACTGTGTCTATTCACCATCTACAGAAAGAAAAGTTCCATTTAAATTATATCTTTCATTACCTAAGATTGTCCCAAAGCACTTTACAATTAATTATTGCTTTTGGAGTGCAGTCGCTGCTGTAATGTAGCGAACATGGCAGCCAATTTGTGCATAGTAATCTCTTACAAATGGCAGTGAAAGAAATGGCAAGATAATTCACTGAGATTGGGCAGGCTTGATGAGCTGAAGGGCCTGTTCCTGTTCTGTATTGTTCTTTGTTCTTTTACGATTTGTTTTAGTGATGTTAATTTAGAGATGGATCTTGGCCGGGACACGGGAGAATGCCACTGCTCATCTTTGAATGGTAGTGTGGGATTTTTTTTACATCGTGGCAGTGCAGACCGAGCCTCAGCTTAACTCTGAAGCAAAAGCAAAATGCTGCAGATGATGGCGATCTGAAATAAAAGCAGGAAGTTGAAAGCTGGAAAAACTCAACAGCAAATGTAGAGAGAGAAAGAGAATTAATGGGCCGAGTTTTATGAGGATAATTCTAAATGTCCAGCTAGCAAGAAGCTGGAGAGTTCCTGATCCGTTTTTTGGGCGGGTTTTCATGCTCAATCTTAGTCGCTGGAAAAATGGACTAGACTGTTTCTAGCTGCCACAGGCAATGGGCTAGGCTTAATTCGACTGCCTAGCCTGTAGAGGGAGCTACTGTGCATGTGCAGACCTCTGATGCTGCACATGCGCAAATTCAGCAGCAGGAGTCTCACAGACTGAGAGAGAGCTGTCAGGCCCCTGCTGCTGCAGGCAGCCTCAACCAGCTCCGCTCCCAAACCCCCCAAAATCATGGGGGCCCACAGCTGATCATGAGCCCCACAGTGCACTGGCATCTAGCCCTGCCACTACCCCCCCCCACCCAGACCGATCGTGCCCCCTCCCCGATCACACCTGTGGAGCGGTGGCAGCCCCTTCCATCTGATTGCATCTGCAGAGCAGCCATGGGCCCCTGTCCTCCTCCCGATCCAATCCCATTTGCAGAGCTGCAGTGGTCTCTTTCAGGCCCAACACCCAATAGGCTCCACCCGATATGCCCTGCCACTTAGCTCCCTCCCCATTGGCCCCAACCCGGTACTGCTTGAAACATTCTAACCCATTTTTCCAGCAACTAAGTACGGAAGATTGGGCATGAAAACCTGCCCAAAAAACGGATCAGGAACTCTCCAACTTCTTGCTAGCTGGTCATTTAGAATTGTTCTCATAAAACTGCACCCATTAACTCTGTTTCTCTCTTGACATTTGCTGCTTGATGGGCAGTGCCTGCTGGACATTACCCAGGTGCCAGGCTGGCAGTGCCAAGGTGCCTGGGTGGCACTGCCAGATTGATACTATCCCCCCCGCTTGCCCTCAATCTCCCGGGGGGACCTCAATGGCTTCTGTTTCCACTGGCGAGGCCAATACAGCTGTTCCCATTCATGGGGAACAGGTGTTTTCCTCGCCGGAGAAAACCTGTCCTGGTGTGGCCATAAAGCTAAATGAGGCCATGCAGGAAGAGCGGTGGATGTGGTTTATATGGACTTCAGCAAGGCGTTCAATAAGATCCTCTATGCAAGGCTTATTGAGAAAGTGAGGGGGCATGGGATCCAAGGGGATGTTGCTTTGTGGATCCAGAACCTGCTTGCCCACAGAAGGCAGAGAGTGGTTGTAGATGAGTCTTTTTCTGCATGGAGGTCGGTCACCAGTGGAGTGTCCCAAGGGTCTGTTCTGGGACCCTTGCTGTTTGTGATTTTTATAAATGACCCGGATGAGGAAGTGGAGGGATGGGTTGGTAAGTTTGCCAATGACATGAAGGTCAGAGGTGTTGTGGATAGTTTGGAGGGGTGTCAGAAGTTGCAGCGAGACATAGATAGGATGCAAGACTGGGCGCAGAAGTGGCAGATGGACTTCAACCCGGATAAATGTGTCGTGGTACATTTTGGTAGGTCCAATGGGAGGAAGGAATATAATATTAAGGGT
This sequence comes from Carcharhinus amblyrhynchos, assembly GCF_965287045.1. Taxonomy (NCBI): domain Eukaryota; kingdom Metazoa; phylum Chordata; class Chondrichthyes; order Carcharhiniformes; family Carcharhinidae; genus Carcharhinus; species Carcharhinus amblyrhynchos. The sequence goes on along the minus strand of NC_137335.1, from coordinate 67,714,669 downwards.
AAGACTCTTAGCAGTGTGGAAGATCAGAAGGATCTTGGTGTCCGGGTTCATAGGACTCGCAAATCGGCTTTGCAGGTAGAGGATGTGGTTAAGAAGGCGTATGGTGTACTGGCCTTCATCAATCGAGGAATTGAGTTTAGGAATCGGGAGATAATGCTGCAGCTGTGTAAGACCCTGGTCAGACCCTACTTGGAGTACTGTGCTCAGTTCTGGTCGCCTCATTACAGGAAGGATGTAGAAGCCATAGAAAGGGTGCAGAGGAGATTTACAAGGATGTTACCTGGATTGGGTGGTATGCCTTATGAGGATAGGTTGAGGGAGCTCGGTCTTTTCTCCTTGGAGAGACGAAGGATGAGAGGTGACCTGATAGAGGTGTATAAGGTGATGAGAGGTATTGATCGGGTGGATTCTCAGAGACTTTTACCCAGGGCTGAAATGGCTGCCACGAGAGGACACAGGTTTAAGGTGCTGGGGAGTAGGTACAGAGGAGATGTCAGGGGTAAGTTTTTCACTCAGAGGGTGGTGGGTGAGTGGAATCGGCTGCCGTCGGTGGTGGTGGAGGCAAATTCGATAGGGTCTTTTAAGAGACTTTTGGATGAGTACATGGGACTTAATAGGATTGAGGGTTATAGGTAAGCCTAGTAGGTAGAGATACGATCGGTGCAACTTGTGGGCCGAAGGGCCTGTTTGTGCTGCAGTTTTTCTGTGAGCCCAGACGATTCAGTGCTGTGCTCACTAGTCACACGGGGATGAAGATAATAATAAATTTAAATAATTTATTCAGCCTCTCACTCATTTCCAGTGAGTGTCTGACTTTGCTGGAAATCTGGCTCTCATAAAATCGTGAGAGCCAAGAAATTGGCCAAATGTTTTGAATCCATTATGACTCTCCCCTGGAAGAGGTTTTCCTGAGGTTTTTAACCTCTCACCTGAAAGACAGCATCTCTGACATGGCAGCACTCCTGCAGTGCTGCACACAAATGTCAGATTACTGCTCAAGTCTCTGGACTCAGGCTTGAATCTGCAAAGTTTTGACTCAGAACTGAGTGTTCCACTTCTGAGGCATGGCCTGAGGAGTTTCTCTTTTGATATGTGTCTTAAGATTATGCAGGGTATGGACAGGGTGAGTAAGGAGTAGTTGTTCCCCTTGGTTGAGGGAATTTTCGGGTAAGGGGTAGGAGATTCAGAGGGGATTGGAGAAAAAAATCTTTTCGCTCAGAAGGTGGTGGGAATCTGGAATGCACAGTCTGGGAAGGTAGTCAAGAGGTGGAGGTGCCGGCGTTGGACTGGGGGTAAACACAGTAAGAAGTCTGACAACACCAGGTTTAAGTCCAACCGATTTATTTGATAGTAAACTCACAAGCTTTCAAGGTTTGCCCCTTTGTCAGGTGAATGGAGAGTTCTGGCCTCAGACAGAGCTGAGTCTGTGCTGTTATATGCTCTGTCTGAGGCCAGAACTCTCCATTCACCTGATGAAGGGAGAAAACCCGAAAGCTTGTGAGTTTACTGTCAAATAAATTGGTTGGACTTAAACCTGGTGTTGTCAGACTTCTTACTAAGGTAGTCAAGGCCAGAAACCTTACAACCTTTCAAAAACATTTGGATGAGCACTTGAAAAAGGCCTTTTTTGCACTGTATAACTTTATGACTCTATGTTGTACATGTACCTGTAAGGGACTATTTCTTCGACATTTAAACTGTTAACATTGCACATTTAGAGTTTACTGCCAGAATTTTACCGCCTCTTCTGCCTGAGGTTCGTAAGATCACGCCTGAGGCCAACAGAGAATGTCCTTCTGTGAGTCTCACCTGCCCCAATTCTGGGCTGGACGAGGTGGTAAAATTCCAACCCACATCATTGTTTTACGAATCGTTTGTCGTACGACTGGCGTGTTTACGTGGAATAGAAGAACATAAAAGCTTTCTCCTTCAGATATAAAACTTGATATTCATCTCATGGTGCTCTGACCACCTATTCTGCTCTCACCTCCTATGAGGAGGCAGGCTGCAAAAAAGAGGGGGGTGGGTTCTTGTGCACCTGCAGGAAGATTGCAGTCCATTTGAGAAATGCCACTATTTGTACAAACAATTACTTTGATTATCTGCCCACCACTATCTGGCGTGTTACCATTACTGCTTCGCTCCCGTCTCCAGCGAGTGCGTGAGGTGCATTTTTATTTGAAATATTCTGGCACCCACCAACCATAGCACCCCCATCCCCTCCCCCCCCATCCCTCCACCCCCTCTATAACCAGCACTCAGCTACAAAGCTTCCACAGGGCTGCTTGCTGCTGCTGCAGGGGCTCACATTTCCGCAGTATTGCCAGGCTGTACTTCTCATATCTGGGTACCAAGCCCTCCCACTGGATGGACCTGTGCTCAGGAAGCACTGTGACCATTACGAGACTTGGGCTGGAATTTTCTCTCCCCACCTACCACGGGCATCGTCGCGGGTGGGATACGGGACCATAGCAAAGTTCCGTTGGCCTTGGGTGGGATCTTCCATCACCGAGGCGAGCGAGGCAGGAAAATCCCGCCTTTGAACACACAAATCCAGATTGACTAAGCTGAGTTCTGTAAGGTGAGGGCACTGCACCTGACTACCTTCCCTAATGCCTCAATGCAACTTTCTGATCACCATCAAGGAGTTGTGAGAATGTTACAAACAATTGCAAGCATCCGTCCATCTCAGGAGATGATGGGCTGCACTCAGAGTGCGTCACGTCCGCATTGAACGTGGTGTGTTGTGGCCAGTTTGTGAGTGACAGTCCCTCCTATAACTGGCAAAGCTCAATAGTTTCTACCCAAAGTCAAGTGGCGCTTTCTTCCTGCCAGCAGGAAGGAAACCTTTTCCCGTAATGTTCTGATTACAAGAGGTAGTGAAAATCTCTCAATTATAAAATCCTTACAGTGCAGAAGGGGGCCATTTGGCCCATCGAGTCTGCACTGACCCTCCAACAGCTCGCTAAACCGTCCATTTGTCGCCTATCCCCGAAACCCCATATATTTACCCTACTAATCCCCCCGACCTACACACCTTGGGCCACTAAGGGGCAATTTAACATGGCGAATCCACGTAACCTGCACATCATAGGGAGGAAACCGGAGCATCCGCAGTTGTGGGGCGAATGTGCAAACTTCACAGAGATGGTCACCCAACGCCGGAATTGAGCCAGGGTCCCTGGCACTCCAAGGCACAGTGCTGAACACTGTGCCACATCAAAATTAGATGTTTAATTCCAATAATCTGTCATGATGGGATTGAATCCAGGTCTCCACAGCATTACCCTGGGTCTCTGGATTACAAGCCCAGTGACGTTACCATTGCGCCACCACCTCCACAACACTGAAGCTAAAGAAAAAGGCGAAAGTCTTTATAAAGGTAAGAATGCTGGAAACGTACAGCAGGTCACTCAGGATTCATAGAGAGAACTAAGTTATTATTTCACACTCAGTCCTTCCTCAGAACTAAAATCTGAAAAGGTGAACAGGCATTCCAGTCGGGTCAAGATGAAGAGGAGGAGGAAGTGAGGGGAAACAAATAAACTCAAAGAGAAAGAATCAGTAAAATAACCTTTGAAACAAAAATCGGATTTTCAAATGATTGAACTGACCTTCACCCTGGACCATGGAAGGAGATATTAAATAAAGTACCGACACAAGTAAAGACATACCATGGAAGAATTACGCAATCACTACAGTGCAGAAGGCACCATTCGGCCCATTGAGTCTGCACTGACCACAAACCCAGCCAGCCCCTGTCCCTGTAGCCCCACATATTTACCCTGCTAATCCCCCTGACACTACGTAGCAATTTAGCATGGCCAGTCAACCCAACCCACAGTCCAAAGCACATCTTTGGACTGTGGGTGGAGACTGGAGCGTCCAGAGGAAACCTATGCAGACACGAGGAGAATGTGCAAACTCCACACAGTCACCCGAGTTGGGAATTGAACTCAGGTCCCTGGCGCTATGAGGCAGCGGTGCTCACCATTGTGCCACTGTGCCGCAAGAGGCAAGTGGGAAGAGGCCAGAAGACATGAAAACATCCAAATTCTACAAATCAAATTCAAGGTGAAAACGACAAGCCCTGGCAAAACGTGTTAGGGTCTGGCTGAACAAGAGACTTAAGACTCTACCCGAGCCTTTACTTTCTTTACAGTGAAGTGGTGGTGCCATTGGGTAAGGCTGTACCTGTGTCTGATAGGAAGCCACGCCCTTCATCAGAATGCAATGTGAACAGTGAACATCAGGCATCTACCACACTTCATTCGCCCAAAGATTATGAGAGTCAGTCGATGGGAGCGCTTTCTGTTGCCTGTTACTTACATGCTAGCAACTCATCACACCATCCAGCCTCCTATCCATTGACTCCATCTACATTTCCCACTGCCTCAGGGAAGCAGCCAGCATAATCGAGGACCCCACACACCCTGGACATACTCTCTCCCACCATTTCCCATCGAGAAAAAGATACAGAAATCTGAGGACATGTACCAACCGACTCAAAAACAGCTTCTTCCCTGCTACCGTCAGACTTTTGATTGGACCTGCCTTATATTAAGTTGATCTTTTTCTTCACCCTATCTGTGACTATAACACTATATTCTGCATTCCCTCCTTCTCTCCTCCCTAATGTACTCTATGAACGGTATGTTTTGTCTGTATAGCTCAAGAAACAATACTTTTCATTGTATTTCCAGTACACGTAACAATAATAAATCAAATCCATTCAGGTCGCCTCTGTACCCCTGATTTCTAGTGTTGCATCAAGCCTCAGGAAGTCGGAGCTTGGCATTTGAACAGCCAGTTTCCTGGATCATGCTGATCATGGAAAAATCAATAAAAGACACTGGGGGAATTTTCCCACCCCACCCACCACGGGAACTGGAGCTGGTGAAGGATGGACCACGGTGGGATTTTCTGGTTTCGAGGTGATTGCACTTGGAAAATTCAGCCTGCTGGGTTTCAAACGGACCACTTTTTAACTTCCTTTCAAAATGTTCAGCTGGAACTACAGATTCATTGATGCTGCAGCTAGGTGTGGCTGTGATTGCCCACCCGACACCGCCCCCCCCATCCCATTCGAGCCACAGTCCCAGCTACACAGTAAATGGGCCCTCAAAATAGTGCAACTCCTCCAATCCCATATCGTGAGCTGGGATCAGAGGGAAAGGCAGAGGGGAAAACTTCTCCCTGCTAAAGTCGTTGCGTCAGAAAGGCTAATCCGACCCCATAATCCACAATATAATCCAAGATCTTTCAGCTCAAAGGCGCAATTTGCAAACTGTGCTTTTGTTAGGGAGGGGCAGGTAATTTGCATAAAGAACAATGTATAGCCAGGGATGATAGAACTGCAATCTAATTGAAGAATCCAGATTAGATGCTCAAAGACTAATAACACTTGCGTGTGGCTACAAAGGTGTTTTGTAGTTTGAGGTATCCCAATGAATTAGAACTGGAATAACGGGACTGACTGATTGCATGAGAAGAGTTCAGATCGCAAGATACTGATGGAACAGGAATCAGTCGCAAAAATGCTAGAGTTTGTTATGAAGGATGGGATAACTAAACACTTGGAAAATAATGGAGGATTGCAGAGCCAACATGGATTTATGAAAGGGAAATCGTGTTTGTCCAAGCTGTTGGATGTAACTTGGCAGTGCATCAGTCTCCGGGCAGTGGGAAAGTCTCCTGCGATTAGACCGGAGCCAGGGAAGGCCCGATACACAGGAAACAATCCCATTCCTGGTGACCTATCAATAAGGCTCATTAATGAATCAATAGATAACAATTATCCCTGAAGCCACAACAATTTAGGAATTAAATTGGAGTCACACGTGTCCCAAACGCCAGTGCCAGTAGTACTTTACACTCAACCAAGTTCCAGCATGGGGAAAGGGGGCAGCAGCTGAAGGCCACCCTCCGACCTTGCTTCCAATCCCCTTGCACCTCTCCCCCACCACCAACCCATTCCCACCCTCTCACCATTTCCCACCCTGCCTCCCCATTCAGGTGGGATTCCCACTGCCAGGGTCCTAAGTTGTGGAGAAAGCCCAGCGCCAGCCAGGATCAGGCTCCACCTGGGAAGCAATGCAGCTTTCCCACTGGTTATCCAATCATTTGCCGGACATACATACATAATATTAATAAGACCATGAAAAGGAAGGAGCAGAAGTAGGCCATTTGGCCCATCGATTTATGGGTGACACGGTGGTTCGCACTGCTGCCTCACAACGCCAGGGACCCAGGTTCAATTCCGTCCTCGGTGTTTGACTGAGTGGAGTTTGAATGTTCTCCCTGTGTTTGGTTGGATTTCCTCCGGGTGTTCCGGTTTCCTCCCAAAGTCCAAAGATGTGTGGGTTAGGTTGATTGGCCATACTAAATTGCCCCCGAGTGTCAGGGGGACCAGCAGGTTAGATATATGGAGTTGCAGGGATAGGGCCTGGTGAGACTGGTGTCGGTGGAGGAATGGCCTACTTTCTGCACTGTAGGGATTCTACAGTTCTATGTTTCTGCTCCTCCATTTAATGAGATTAAAACTCTGCAGTCCACCATTTTCTACGCAGTTCACATCTTATCACCCACATTAACATGTCTGAGAAGCTCTGGTGATGTTTCTGAACTTGTCTACATGAATAATGGTGCGTACCTGGACTTCACTTTAGGAATGAACAGATGTACAGCTGGTCTGCAAATTCCTATTATCCTCTAGCTCCCTGAGCCTGAGAGAAATTCCTGAAGGAACATACATCTTACGAATGGGGTTAGCATCCTTGAAAAGTAAGTGATGAAAAGGGGAGGTTTGGCCGTTCAGCAGGAAGTAAAAAGAAGAAAACATGAAAACAAAAGTAAAAAGAATTACAGGAATGAATAGCAGCAACAAAATGGCGAATAGTCAAACCAAAGCATTTAGTGAATCGCAGCTTTAAGGCTGAAAAGGCACAACTGGAATTAGATTGCGAAGCCCAACAGGTGAAAATAGAGCTGGGAAGGCCAAAATTTCTCCAGGTCAACCAGCATGACGGTTTTCCGGCATCTTTCTGCTCCTGGGCCATTTATATGGAGACATGTGGGCAGAGAAGGGGGCAAAGGGCAGCCATCTTGTTAACATAATTAAAAGGCCTAGTAAGGCCAATGATTAGAGGGCAATAGGAATTTTCCAGCCAGCCTCTGATCCCCTCAGGAGTGTCCAAAGCCCAGCAGTTGTCCGGAACCATGGGCTGCACAGTGGAAGGTTTTTACGGCCTCCTTTATTGGATCTTTGAGGAGCGTATGGGATGATTATTTCTGACACGGTGCAGGATCAGGTCCCGGTTTCGATCCCAACTCCAAAATGGAAACGTAGCTCCTAGTAACTGAGCAGAGAGGTGCTGATGCTGCAAACGACCAAATGAAGCTTGTGAAGATGCTCTGCATCCATTGAAATAGACAGCAAAGATAGTGTGAGACTCAGTCTCTAAATCTGATCGTTCACTTCGTAGGAACACAAGAAATGGGGGCAGGAGCAGGTCCCATTATCCATCGAGCCTGCCCCACCATTCAGTATGATCATGGATGATTGCTTTCTTCAACTCCATTTCCTTACCTGTTTCCCATATCCCTTAATTCCCTGAGAGACCAAATATATCTTTAGGGGCGGCATAGTGGTTAGCATTGCTGCCTCACAGCGCCAGGGACCCACGTTCGATTCCCAGCTTGGGTTACTGTCTGTGAGGAGTTTACACATTCTCACCATGTCTGCGTGAGTTTCCTCCGGGTGCTCCGGTTTCCTCCCACAGTCCAAAGATCTGCAGGTTAGGTGGAATGGCCATGCTAAGTTGCCTCTTAGCATCAGGGGGTCTAAATGAGTGGGGTAATGGGGACAGGGCCAATGTAGGATTGTGGTCAGTACAGACTCGATGGGCCAAATGGCTTCCTTCTGCATTGTAGGAGTCTATGATTCTATGATCTGTCAACCCCAGTCTTAAATGTATTCAATGATGGAGCATCCACAACCCTCTGGGGTAGAGAATTCCAAAGATTCACAACCCTTTGAGTGAAGGCATTTCTTCCCATCTGAGTCCTAAATAATCGCCCCTGTGTTCTCGATTCCCTGACCAGCAGAAACAATCTTCCAGCTTCCATTCATCTCGAATGTACTTTTAACAGCTGGAATACAGGAAGACAAAACATCCTTCTTGTACCTTCTATGATTCTCCGTGCCATATTGTTGTAAACATTGCAAAGAGCAGTTCTCAAAGTCAATGACACAGCACTTGGCTGGGTGTGTAGAATATGACATTATTTTGGCAAGTACACCCTCTGTAGGCTGAAAATTTATGACTGAAGCCTCAAAGGCACTTCCTCGGAAGTAAAAGCTAAGGGCAATGCGGAAAAGGCCAGCGATGTCCAAACCGGCACTGCTCTGAGATGTGGTGACCTCAAGCGCAACATAAAAAGACATTTATCTTTTATCATCTGCCAGCGAAATACCGCAAACAAAATGTTCATCCAGTCTGCGGAACCATAAATGGAACATATTGTGTGCTACATCTGTTGGTGCAAACAGTTCTTGACTGACCTCCGGTATCGACAGTCAGTACTAAAAAAGCCGTTCTGTAATTCAGGACGTGAATATCACATTAAAGAAAAATTAATTGAGTCTAATGATCAAACTGTACAGCTGGCTCATGCATAAAGATGTAAATAAGGTAGCGCTCAAAATGCTCAGTGAATGACTTATGGGTTCCAGCTTGAAGTGTGTTATGGCTCAGCGCTCTTGACCTTCTCATGAGCTCCTGTTGATCAACACTTTTTCTTCTTTGCTCTTGTCAGGGCAAGACGCCTGTTTCATATAAGTTACTTTTCCTCTTGGCACCCAACCAGGATTTAGATCCAGTGAGGGGGCTTACCAGCGGGAGAACCAATGGGAAACACATCTGTAAGAGAGGCCCCAGCATGACTCAAGGACCCTCAGGCACTTCAGTGGCCAACGTCAGGCGTTTTGCAGGGTCAAGCCATCCGTGGGATTTCAGCTGCCAGCCAATCAGAGGCCTCTGCATTGCTGTCAGGGGTGCTGGTTAATGCCGGCAAAGCTGCAAGTCCAGTCGGAGGATTGCCATTGGAATGCATGGGCAATGGTGAATAAAGATGGAGTCGTGGGGAGCAGGTTCCCAGAGAGAAGGGGATTGGGGACAGGGGCTTGAGCCAAGACAGAGGGAATGGCATTCAGCACCCAATCCATTCTGGGTCATCCGTGGGACATGGGCATCGCTGGCTGGCCAGCATTTATTGCCCATCCCTAATTGCATTTGAAAATCAACCACATTGCTGTGCCTCTGGAGTCACATGTAGGCCAGAGCAGGTAAGGACAGCAGATTTCCTTCTCTGAAGGACAGTAGTGAATGGGTTATTTATGGCAGTCAACAATGGTTTCACGATCATTATTAGATTTTTAATTCCAGATTTTTACTGAGTTCAAATTTTACCATCTGCCTTGATGGCATTTGAACCCGGGTCCCCAGAACATCACCCTGGGTCCCTGGATTACTGGTCCAGTGAAAATGGGTGGGCCGGGGGTGGGATGTGCAGTATGTGCGACTATCCACATGATTGTGAGGATCTTAGCTTTTAGGTCATGACAGCAATTAGAGAAAGGGCCACCCGCTCCGTACCAAGAAGCCACAGTCTTTAGATGGACCTCAAGGCCCAGAGGTAACTCAGGGTCAGAGTGACCCAGAGGTCACTCAAGGTCACTCGGTGTAACCACATGAAATATCCTCAATGGAAGCTCAGGAACCCTCCCAGTTCTATGCTGCATCTACTGGGGGTGCAACTGTCAGGACAGATAAATAAGCACAATAGGGGTTACACAGTGGTAATTCTTAATTATTCCCATTAAATAATCGACATAGTTTAAATTGTGCAGAATGCAACACACGACTAAAAATCTGGAAACACAGTTCTGATCTTGATTGTATAAAAAGGATGGGCACGATTTTACAGCCTTGCTTGGGTGAGACCAGAGGTCTCTCTTATAGACACCTCTCTCATAGAGGTCTATAAAATAATGAGGGGCATAGATCAGCTAGATAGTCAATATCTTTTCCCAAAGCAAGAGGAGTCAAAAACTAGAGGGCATAGTTTTAAGGTAAGAGGGGAGAGATACAAAAGGATCCAGAGGGCCAATTTTTTCACACAGCAGGTGGTGAGTGTCTGGAATAAACTGCCAGAGGCAGTAGTAGAGGCAAGTTCAATTCTGTCTTTTAAAAGACTTTAGACAGTTACATGGGTAAGATAGGTATAGAGGGATATGGGCCAAACGCTGCAATTGGGACTAGCTTAGGGGTTAAAAAAGGGGCAACATTGACAAGTTGGCCGAAGGGCCTGTTTCTGTGCTGTAAACCTTTGTGAGTCTAGGAGGTCAGTGGCGATTTCCATTATTAGACCCCCTGTTCGCTCTGATTCCATGGTGGACAAGATGGTAGAGTTCCAGCAGAAATTGCAAAACAAATACTGAGCAATTACAGCGACCAAGAGCGATTGAGCAGGGATCAAAACTCCCCCGAAATGATCCGAGCAGTGGGAGTGTTGCTTGCATATGCTGACTGTCTGCTTGATGATGTTTCTAGTGGTAGCATGATTGTTGCTGTAGGCCAGTTCTGTGACTGCACCAGATTGACTGATAGACACTATTGATAATGTGTTCGTTTCCCAGTGGCCTGCCTATGATCTGACAGCTTGATTGGAATAAGGATGACACAGAGGGTTAGTGATGAATGAATGAGTGGATGAATGAAAGAGCGAATATGAATGAATGAATAAATGATGTCGGCTGTTAGGACACCAGGCACAGACACTCATGAAATACACTTTGTAATCACTAACAAGCTCGATCTTAAAGGAATGGAAAACACGTGCATTCAGGATGATGATGAAGAGTACACACTTGGAGTTTAGGACCTTGGGCGCATGGGGAACCTGTGCCTTGTGCTCTCTTGTCTTGCATGGCTCTGCTTATTGAAATTATAATCTAAGTGTAGAGCGCTTCAGAGATCGCCCTGATATAACAGTTCACAGCCTCAGAGATTGCCCTGATATAACAGTTCACAGCCTCAGAGATCCCCCTGATATAACAGTACTCAGCTTCAGAGATCCCCCTGATATAACAGTACTCAGCTTCAGAGATCCCCCTGATATAACAGTACATAGCCTCAGAGATCGCCCTGATATAACAGTACACAGCCTCAGAGATCCCCCTGATATAACAGTTCACAGTCTCAGAGATCCCCCGATATGACAGTACACAGCCTCAGAGATCCCCCTGATATAACAGTACACAGCCTCAGAGATCCCCCTGATATAACAGTACACAGCCTCAGAGATCCCCCTGATATAACAGTACACAGCCTCAGAGATCCCCCTGATATAACAGTACACAGCCTCAGAGATCCCCCTGATATAACACTACTCAGCTTCAGAGATCGCCCTGATCCAGCAATCCACAGCCTCAGAGATCCCCCTGATATAACAGTTCACAGCCTCAGAGATCCCCGATATAACAGTACTCAGCTTCAGAGATCGCCCTGATCCAGCAGTCCACAGCCTCAGAGACCCCCTTGATATACCAGTTCACATCCTCAGAGATCCCCCTGATATAACAGTTCACAGCTTCAGAGATCCCCCTGATATAACAGTACACAGCCTCAGAGATCGCCCTGATGTAACAGTACACAGCCTCAGAGATCGCCCTGATGTAACAGTACGCAGCTTCAGAGATCCCTCTGATATAACAGTACACAGCCTCAGAGATCACCCTGATATAACAGTACACAGCCTCAGAGATCGCCCTGATGTAACAGTACACAGCCTCAGAGATCGCCCTGATGTAATAGTACACAGCCTCAGAGATCGCCCTGATGTAACAGTACGCAGCTTCAGAGATGCCCCTGATATAACAGTACACAGCCTCAGAGATCGCCCTGATATAACAGTACACAGCCTCAGAGATGCCCCTGATATAACAGTACACAGCCTCAGAGATCGCCCTGATGTAACAGTACGCAGCTTCAGAGATGCCCCTGATATAACAGTACACAGCCTCAGAAATCCCCCTGATATAACAGTTCACAGCTTCAGAGATCCCCCTAATATAACAGTACTCAGCAGGCTGGGAGGAACTTGTTGAATTAAAGTTATGGGCCACAGTAATCTTGACAACTGCAGTCAGTGGTGTAAGAACACAAGAATGCAGGACTAGGTCACCAGGCCCTTCAAACCTGCCTCGCCATTCGATGCAATCATGGCTGATCTATTGCAGCCTCAATTGCTTTTCTGTGCCATTTTCCCATAGCCTGCTATTCCTCGATCTATCAAATATTCATCCACCTCTCCTTTGAATACTTCTAATGATCCAGCCTCCAGCATCTTTTGCGCAGAGAATTCCAGAGATTCACTACTCTCACGAGAAGAAATTTCTATTTGCCTCAGTTTTAAATGATCGGCCCTTAATCTTGTCACTACATCCCTTTATTCAAGACTTTCCCACGAACGAAACATCTCATCATCTACCCTGTTAAGCCCTCTCAGTATGTCATATATTTGAATAAGGCCACCCCTCACTCTTCCAAAGTCCAAGGAATACAGACCCAGACTATTTAGTCTCTCTTGCTGGGAAAATCTTGCATTCCAAGAATTAGCCTGGTGAATTTCATTTGGACTGCCTCCAATGTTATTATATCCTTTTAAGGTAAAGGGACCAAAACTATACTCAGTATTCCTAGTGAGGCCTCATCAACACCCTGTACAATTGCAACAAAAACTCCCCTGTTTTTAAACTCCAAGCCCTTTGCAATAAAGGCCAAAATGTCATTTGCCTTCTTAACCACTTTTTTTTGTAGAATCCCTACAATGCCATTCGGCCCATCAAGCCTGCACCAGGCTCTGTCCCCATAACACCTATTAATCCCCCTGACACTAAGGGGGCAATTTACCATTGCCAATCAACCTAACCCCCACATCATCCGAGGGTGGGAGGAAACAGCAGCACTCGGGAGAAACCCAAAAAGCAGAATGGGGAGAATGTTCAAACTCCACCCTGTCACCCGAGGCCGGAATTGAACCCAGGTTCCTGGCGCTGTGAGGCAGCAGTGCTAACCACTGTCCCCCCCACCATACTTGTTGCACCTGCATGCTGGCTTTTTGTGATTCATGAACTAGAACACCTAGATCTCTCTGTACTTCACCCACTTGCAGTCTCTCTCCATCGAGATAATAATCTGCTTTTCGTTTCCTCCTACCAAAGTGCATGACCTCACATTTCCTCACATAAAACTCCATTTCCCATTTCACAATATCCTCATCACAACATGCCTGTCCACCTACCTTTGTATCATCGACAAATTTGGAAACCTGACATTCTGTCCCTTGCTTCAGGTCATTCATGTAAATAGTGAATAATTGTGGGGCAAGAATTGAACCTTGAGGCACTCCACTAATTACACCTTTCCATTCTGAAAAGGATCAATTTATTCCAACCCTCTGTTTTTTATGTGACGGCCAGTTTTCAATCCATGCTAACACACTTCCTCCAATTCCATGGGCTTTTAGTTTATGCACCAGCCTCTTCTGCGACACCTTGTCAAATGCCTTTTGAAAATTTAAATACACTACATCTACACTGGCTTCCTCCTAACTACTCTCTTTGTTATATGCTCAAAGAATTTGGACAAATTTGACAAACATAATTCACCTTTCATAAAGCCATGATGAGCAGCTTTGCTTACATTCAGCTTTCCTAAAAGATTAGCTATTTCCTCTTTGATTATTGACTCCAGAGTCCTGCCAATAATACGTTAAACTAACTGGCCTATAGTTTCCTGCCTTCTGCCTTGCTCCCTTTTAGAATGAAGGAGTCACAGTGTCTGTTTTGCAATCTTCTGGACCGTCCCGGAATTTAACGAGTTCTGAAAAATTTCATCTGATGAGTCAACTATCTCTGCAGCCACCTCTATTAAAACTTTAGTGTGCTGTTCATTGGGTCCAGGTGATTTGTTCACCTTTAAAGTTTATTTGTTAGGGTCACAAGCAGTTTTACATTAACACTGCAATGGAGTTACTGTGAAAATCCCCAAGTTGTCAACTGTTCTGGTACACTGAGGGAGACTTTAGCATGGCCAATGCACCTAATCAGCACATTCTTTTGGACTGTGGGAGGAAATCGGAGCACCCAGAGGAAACCCATGCAGACAGAAGGAACGTGCAAACACCACAGAAACAATGACTCAAGAAGGGAGGTAGCAGTGCTAACCACTGTGACACTCTAGCCACTTGAGTTTCTAGAATATTCTATCCCTTCTGTTTGGGATTTTTGTAAGTTCTATCATGTTACTTGAAGTCAGCCCATCTGATATCTTAGGAATATTTGCAACGTCTTCCACAGTGAAGACTGATGCAATAGAATTATTCAGTATATCCGCCATTTCTTTGTTTGATAACAATTCACCAATTCTTTCAGTGGAGGTTCCACATTTATCTTAACTGCCCACTTTCTCTTTACATATCCATAGAAACTCCTACTTCTTATTTTTATGCTGCGTGCAAGTTTTCTCTTGAAATTCATTCTCTCCCTTCTTGTGAGCTTATTAGTCTTTTGCTGCCAGATCCTAAAAACTTCCCGGTCCTCTGGTCTACCACTATCCCTTACCACTTTGTACATGTTGCTTTTCAATTTAACATTATCCTTGACCTCCTGAGTTAACCATGGATTTTGCCTCTTTCCCATGGAATCCCTCCTTTTGATTGGGATAAATTCCTGCTGAGCGTTTTGGGCCAGCTGTTTGAATATCTGCCATTTTTCATCTGACCCTGTACCTTGTCCTATTTCGACAACTCCTCCCTCATACCATTATAATTTCCCTTATTTAAGTTGAAGACACTTTATGGATCTATGGCGTTCACCCTCAAATTGTATCTGGAATGCAATCATATTCGTAGAAATCATAGAATCCTACAGTGCAGAAGAAGACCATTCGGCCCATCGAATCTGCACCAACCACAATCCCATCCAGACCCTAAACCCATAGCCCCATGCATTTACCCCAGCCACTAAGGGGCAATTTAGCATGGCCAATCCACCTAACCAGCATGTCTCTGAATTGTGGGAGGAAACTGGAGCACCTGGAGGAAACCCACGCAGACCAGGGGAGAACATGCAAACTCAAGCCGGGAACTGAACTCGGGATATTGTGGTCAGTACCCCTTAGGTGACCTCAATCGCAAGATCACTTATTAATCTTTCTTCATCACACAAAACCAAATCTAAAGTAGCCAGGTAGATTCCACAATGTACTGCTTGAATAAAAGCAATCCCCGATGAACTTTACAAATTCTTCCTTTTGTTAGTTCAATCAATATACACATTAAAATCTCCCATAATAATTGAAGTTCCCTTCAAATATGCCCTGGATATTTCCCCATTTATACTCTGACTTCTTGAGATGTTACAGTTTGGGACCTAGGGACTACTCCCACCCTTGTCTCCTTTCCCCTGCTATTCTTAATTTCAACCCAAATCGATTCTACATCACTACCCACTGTCTATATCATGACTCAGTACTGCTCTGAAAGCTTCCTTGATTAACCATGCTACCCCACCCTTTGGCTTGTTCTTTTGGAACATTGCCGTGGTCAGTTTGCTCATCCTTCCTACAGTTTCCCTCTCCATCCACACAAGGAGCAAGAATCTTGTACCTGTTGGGCAGGAGCCAGGGCTGAGGCTCCTGCAGTGCTATCCCTTGGATCTCTCTACCTGCTTCACTCACAGCCACACCCTCCTAACCACTGGCCAGATTCAAAGCAGTTAATCTACAGAGTGTGACTGCCTCCTGAAACACAGGTACCTCTCCCCATCACTGATGTGTCTGAAACTCAGACTCCAACTCATCAACTCTGAGCCACAGTTTCTTGAGCAACCAACACTCACTACAGATGTGTTTACCAGGAACCACAATGGGGTCCACCAGCTCCCATATCAAGCAGGTATACCATATCAACTGGCCCTCCAATCCTATTTTATTTAATTAGATTTTAATTTGGCCTTTTTTGAAAAAAATATCAATTGTATTTTAGCTTCTTGATCTGTGAAATATTTTCCTTATTACCTTTAATCCGAAAGCAATTTAGAATAGGTCATTCAAATTAGCTGTTACTGACCAGCCAATTACCAGAAATAACTGTTTTCCTGTGACATTTCTCCTGAAGTGTTTTCAAAGTCAGCCTGTTGCTTCAATACAGTGTGTCCCCTGTGGGTCTGGCTGTCTCCGCTCCCAGGTGGTGAGTGAAGGCCCTGAGCCTGACTCTCTCCTTCTCCTCTTCCACTACAGTATATCGCTCACAGGCCTGGCTGCTTCTGCTTCCCAGAAGCCCTGAACCTGGCTCACTCTTTATCCTCTTCCCACTACAGTGTGTCCCTCGCAGGTGTGCCTGCCTCTGCTCCTGAGAAGGTAAGAAGCTCCAGTTGTGGCTGCAGCATTGCTTCTTGGTGAAGTGGAGATGTGAGGAGTGCTCCCTCAAGGTCTATTACAGTGGTGGCCGACTCTTTCACTTCTACTAGCTGCTCTTCCCCTCATCGCACCTCCCCAATGCTCCTGCTCCAGCATGAATGGCCTACAGCAGCATTAGCAAGCAGTCAAATAAAGGTCTTCTGGCTGCTATCAATTGCAGTAGTCAAAATAACCCCAACCAACACAATGCATCCCCACCACATCAGAGAATAACTATTTATCTTTGGGAGTGTGACAGAGGACTGCTGGGGGCACCTATACAGATGCTGCAACTTGAAGAGTCAGATCAGCACCAGAATATTCAATTTCCTTGAATGTTCTTCTTTCCTGGAGATTGGTAGTAAGATACCCATAAAATGAAACTGGAGGCATCCCATTATCACCCTTGTGGCATTCATAAATCTCGTTAGGTTCATTTTGAAGAAACTCACGAAAGGTATATTGATTATCAATCTAGTGACCACACAATATGATCTTTTATTATAACGCCAATGCCCCAAAACATGGACTATTAGGTTAAGGAGCATGAGATGCTGTTGTATTTTAGTGGGCTACTTTCTTAGGAGCCTCAGGAAATTTGGCATATCCACTACGACTCTCACCAATTTCTACAAGTGCGCCATGGAAAGTATCCTTTCTGGTTGTATCATATTTTGGTATGGCTCCTGCTCTGCCCAAGACTGCAAGAAACTACGAAGGCTTGTGAACAAGCCCAGTCCATCACTCGAACCAGTCTCCCATCAATTGACCCTGTCTACACTTCACATTGCCTTGGAAAAGCAGCCAATGAATGATCAATTAGGCCAATGGGCTGACGAATGGAAGATGGAGTTTAATTTTGACAAATGTGAGGTGATATATTTTGGTAGATCAAACCAGGGCAGGACTTACTCAGTTAATAGTATGACATTAGGGAAAGTTATAGAACAAAGAGAGCTAGGAGTACAGTTCATAGTTCCTTGAAAGTGGAGTCACAGGTGGACAGGGTGGTGAAGAAGGTATTTGGCATGCTTGGATTCATTGGTCAGAACATTGAATATAGGAGTTGGGATGTCTTATTGAAGATGTACAAAACATTAGTCAGGCCACACTTGGAATACTGTGTGCAGTTCTGGTTGCCCTATTATAGAAAGGATATTATTAAACTAGAAAGAATACAGGAAAGATTTACTATGATGCTACAAGGACTTGGTGGTTTGAGCTATAAGGATAGGCTGGATAGACTGGGACTTTTTTCCCTGGAGCGTAGGAGGCTTAGACGTGAACTTATAGAGGTCTATAAAATAATGAGGGGCATAGATCAGCTAGATAATCAATACCTTTTCTCAAAAGTATGAGAATCTAAAACTAAAGAGCATAGGTTGAAGGTGAGAAGGGAAGGATACAAAATGATCTAGAGGGGGCATTCTTTTCACACAGAGGGTGGTGATTATCTGGAACAAGCTGCCAGTGATAGTAGTAGGGGGGTACAATTTTGTCTTTTAAAAAGCATTTAGCGAGCTCCATGGGTAAAATGGGTATTAAGGGTTATGGGCAAAATGTGGGCAATTGGGGCTAGTTCGGGGTTTAAAAAAAGGGTGGCATGGACAAGTTGGGCCAAAGGGCATGCTATAAACTTCTATGACTCTATAACATAATCAAAGATTCCATACATCCCAGACACTTTTTTCTGCCGGGAAAAAAATATAAAAGTCTAAAGTCACGTATGAACAGATTCAAGAACAGCTTCTTTCCTGCTGCCATCAGACTTTTGAATGGCCTTATCTTGCATTAAGTTGATCTTTTTCTACACTGTAACTATGACTGTAACATTACATTCTGCACTCTGTCCTTTTCTTCTCCCCTATTACTCTATGAATGGTATGCTTTGTCTGTATAGCACACAAGAAACAATACTTTTCACTAATACATGTGGCAATAATAAATCTAATCAACTCAAATCAAAATCAAGTAGGTGAAGTTGGAGCCAACCAAATAAAAATGTTAGATGCTTTTAGCCAACTGGGCTTTTGGTAGTTTCCTTATTTCCCAATGGTAGGCTGGAGATTGGCTTCTGTGATGCTTTTTGGTGAATTCTTGAAGTGATTATTAATATTGCAGAAATCAAACAAAAGGTTCTGTTCAGCCGCAGTTTTAGCGCCCAGCCTGCCACGGGAATCGGAGCGGGCGAGGGGTGGACCACGGAAAGGTCTGCTGACCTCGGACAGGATTTTAGGATTTCGGGAGGCCATAACATCCCACTCTACATGTTTATCCAGATCAAATCGAATTCTGCAGCATAAACTATTTTCAGACCTGGGTTTTGCAGGAATAACTGGGCAATTTCCATTATCCTTTAGACCAATATCACCATCAAATCAGAAAGTGCTGGAAAATCCCAGCAGATCAGGCAGTATTAGTAGAGAGAGAAGAGAGCCAACGTTTCGAGTCTGCATGGCTGGAGGGTTATCAACGGATTGCTCAGGCAATAGGTCATCCAGATTTCATCTGAGCAATCCTTTGATAACCTTTCAGCCACCCAAATTCAAAACACTGGCTCTCCTCTCTCTTCACAGACCTGCTGAGATTTTCCAGCATTTTCTGTTCTTGTTTAAGGTTCCAGCATCCGCAGTAATTTGCTTTTACCATAAAATCACCTTTTGTTTTGTTAATTTATTGTTGTTCAATTTTGGAATGTGATTACCTTCCCCGTTCCCCACCTCCCCCGCTCCCCCCACACCCCCCAATCTCAGCCCCTTCGCCCTTTGCCCCCAATCTTTATTTGTTCTATATCTGATCTATGAAGGCTGAACTGAGAGAGAATTGATTTTCTTTTTCCATTGCGGAGATCCTCTCAAGTGATCCATTTTTTTAAAAAAAAGCAGCGACCTTTAAAGACCTTTGTGTGACCTGAGATTTTCACCGCAGATTTCATCCAGATAGTTGTTGTTTTTGCAGGTTCTGGCTTCAGTTGAACACTGTGTGGAATGAAGAGTCAAGTGCAATCATTGCAATGGATAATGTTGCTCTCAACCTTGACTGTTATCTATCAAGTGAGTATAAACATTACACTTGCCTGTTACTTTCTTTCCTGTTCTGTAATACTGGATCCTTAACAAGATACAGTGTCAGAATGTAACCTTTGTGAATAAATACAGAGACTGTCAGTCTCTAGTGTTCTCCTGGATTGTTTCTCCCTTGGAGGCAAATGCACTGATATTTCTCAAGAATCCTCTACACTCCGGTTGCTCTGGTTTCCTCCCACAGTCCAAGGATGTTCGGGTTAGGTGGATTGGCCGTGCTAAATTGCCCCTCAGTGTTCAAAGATCATAGAATCCCTCCAGCACAGGAGGAGCCATTTGGCCATCGAGCCTGCACTGACAACAATCCCACCCTGGCCCTATCCGCACATATTTACCCCGCTGAGGGGCAGTTTAGCATGGCCAATCCACCTAACCTGCACATCTTTGGAGTTTGGGAGGAAACCGGAGCACCCGGAGGAAACCCACGCAGACACAGGGAGAATGTGCAAACTCCACACAGACAGTGACCCACGGCTGGAATTGGATCCGGGTCCCTGGCACTGTGAGGCAGCAGCGCTAACCACTGTGTGACCATGCTGCCCTGACAATGTGTAGGTTAGATGGGATTAGTGGGGTAAATTTGTAGTGGTTATGGGGATAGGGCAGGAGACAGAACCTGGGTATGATATCGTGTCACAGAATAGGTGTAGACTCAATTATCCAAATAGCCTCCTTCTACACTGTAGGGATTCTATGATGATACTATGATTAGCATCTTACACAGATACGGATGTAAAGCATCCAGGAGGGAAACTGGGTGGCACAGTGAGTTAGAACACTGTACTGTATCTCTGAGCATTGGGTTTTAGCAGTGTGATGGAAGTGTAACAATAGTATGAAAGTTTCTCTTATATCTACAGATATAAGAGCGTTATATGTAAAATTCCAGTCCAGCCTTGGCTTCACAGCAGAAAACTGTCAATCATTCAACACAACTTAGTACTGAACTGTTTGTTTAAGTGTGACCACAGGGACAGCTAAAAATGGAAATGAAATCTGATAGGAATGCTCTCCTAAGTTTGTGGTTTACTGGGAAATATTAAATTCTCTGCTGCTGATGTGTATCCTCAAGAACACATTCCACAGACAGGCATCAGGGGTCGCAGGTATATATTGCAGGTCTTACTCCCTCCACACTCCAACCTACGTAACACAGTTCCCAGGAAATCACCCCACACCCAGGGTCACCTGACCCATTCCTTTAAAGGGGCTATGCCCCAACACATATCACAGGAAGCAGTCAGCATACTGATCCCAACACAATCATTGACAAGTTGATGGATGCAGAATCCTGAAGAGCAAAAGAAAGTCCCAAGCAACCACTTCATGAAACGAGGTTCATTACAATCTTAAGGAAGTTTCTGAGTTTCCTGCTGTGTGCTCACGCAAGTGTTGAAAATGGAATTCAATATATAATCCCTACAGTGCAGACGGAGGCCATTTGGCCCTGCACCAACAAGAATCATAAGAACATAAGAACATAAGAAATAGGAGCAGGAGTAGGCCATCCAGCCCTTCGAGCCTGCCCCGCCATTCAATAAGATCATGGCTGATCTGTCGCTGCTCAGTTCCACTTTCCCGCCCTCTCCCCATAACCCTTAATCCCCTCTCCTATCAAAAACCCATCAACCCACGTCTTAAAAATATTTAGCGAGGCAGCCTCCACCGCTTCAACGGGCAGAGAATTCCAGAGATTCACCACCCTTTGAGTGAAGAAGTTCCTCCTCAACTCCGTTCTAAACCGCCCCCCTTTTATCTTGAGGCTGTGCCCCCTAGTCCTATTGTCTTTTTTGAGCGGGAAGAGTCTTTTCACCTCTATCCTATCCATCCCATTCATCATCTTATACGTCTCAATAAGATCTCCTCTCATTCTTCTAAACTCTAACGAGTACAAGCCCAGTTTATTCAGCCTCTCCTCATAGCTCAACCCCCTCAACTCCGGTATCAGCCTAGTAAGCCTCCTCTGCACTCCCTCCAAGGCCAAAATATCTTTGCGCAGATATATCATACCCTCATTGCCCCCCATTTTTACCCTGCTAGCCCCCAACACTAAGTGGCAATTTAGCGCGGTCAACATACCTAACCTACACAATTTTGGTGTGTAGGAGGAAACTGGAGCACCCGGAGGAAACCCACGCACACACGGGGAGTATGTGCAAACTCAACACAGACAGTGACTCGAGGCCGGAATTGAACCCGGGTCCCTGGCGCTATGAGGCAGCAGTGCTAACCACTGTGCCACCTCAAACATTCATGAATTCATCCATAGAAAGTGTGCCTGGGTGAAAAATGTAAAGGGTCACAGATCTCATGTTGAAACAATGATCTTTGGACTCTGGGCAGAGCAGTGGTTAGCACTCACTTCCTTCACACCAGGGACCTGATTTCGGAATCACTCCTGACCGAATGTCAGGTTGAAAAGTCTGCTCTTTGTAAATGTGCTGCTTTCTTCAAAATGCAATTCCCGGGAATTATAGTTCTGTGAGCTTTGCAGTCACAACAGGAAAAGCACTGAGATTCCATTGTACAGTAAACAATTTAAATGCAAACATACTTAAAAAAAAATCCATCACTGACACTGACATGAACATGAATCACGTATAACAAATTCATTGCAACAAGTTGAAGGCGTCGCACGGGAAACAATGGAGTGATTTAAGCACTTGGTATCAGTAATGGTACTGGAAACAAATAACAATGAACGTTCAACATCGAGATTCATGGCTACAAAGTACCAACAAAAGATAGAACAGCAAAAAAAAGCCAATTTTATTTCTGAATAAAATATTGCTGCTTCCATGATAGTTACTGGATTCCTGAAAATCACAGTTGACTCCCAAGCAGTACTGGACTTCGAGGGCAGAATTTTCCTTTTCTTGGGAAAAGCTGTTTTCCCGCCATATTTTCAAACACTTTGCTGAATACAGTCAGGGGATGGGTCCCCGCGTCGCCACACTGGTGGCACGGTCTCTGATTGAGCCCACCGTGGCAGCAGTAGCGGCTCTGACCAGATGGAGCTGCCCGTGGACATTAAAACACGTGACACGGGCCCTCCCATGGGGAAACCTCACTCCCCTCCCCCCAATATGAGATAGCTCTCTATGGACACAGGATCAAGATTCCCCCACCAACACCACCCCCACACCGCCCCCCCCCCCCCCCTCCCCACCCCACTCCCGCATGGACCTTCTCAATGAAAAGCATTCTTGGCTGTGCCCATTAGGGGGCAGTGCCAAGGCACAGTGTCTGGACACTGCCAAGGAACTGCCCCAGCATGACCCGCTCCTCTCGGGGGCTGTACTTACCAGTGCGCCCCTGGCAGGGACCATTTGTTAAGTTCACGGGCAGTGGGGAAGGAGGGAATGCCTACATGAGGGGGATGATACAGCAATGAGGCCTACTAAAATGTTAAAATGGCGGCACGGGCTCGTTGGGCCGAAGGGCCTGTTTCCCAGGCTGTTTTTGTTCTTTGTTCTTTAAAGGTATGTTAATGTATGCTAATGGCGTTAGTGACCTTTCATGATGGGAATACCATTACATTATTGGCAGGGAGCGGGGACAATCGAGCAGGGAAATTCTGCCAGTGTGAAAGCCATTTTGGGAATACCCCTGGATTCATCAGCCCAGCTGCCATCCCTGCCCACCAGACACCGGGACATACCATCACATCCCCACTCCCCCAGTTGACATGGGCGGCAACCTTTAGAAATTAGGCGCAGCACTCCCAGGCCCCAGACATCAAGTAATAACGGGCAGAATTCCGCTGCTCCCCCACCTCCACGGCCTAGGGAGGGTGGGCCTTTGATGGGACTGGCCGTAAAATTTCAGCCAATGTTTCACTCCAAAATTAGGATTCAAATCAAGTGTATGCTTGAATGAGATAAGTACTTCCAACACAACTGGCCTTCAAATCCCAGGAACTAGGATGAAGTCAAAAATGTGTTAGTGTTGAGCTGGGCGAAACTCTTTTCAGCTATCAGCTATCTACAGATGGCTTGCAGAGTGGGAATGCCACAGAGTTACATTGAGACTACAGCACAGAAACAAGTTATCTGTGCAAACCAGCTTATGTCCGCATTTAAGGATCGCGCCCACCCTTCGCTAAGCTAACGGTTATGATTTATAATTTATAAGTTAATTTACAGGTCTTAACATAAGGTAAAAACTTAGGTCTGGACAGGAAAAAGGTCGGTCCATCATTGCATTGCTGACGGGAGTTATGAAAACAAAAAGCATATGAGAACCAGAGGGGCCTATAATTGACATGCCACAGGCTTTTAGCATAGTATCAAGTAGAGCATGACATGGTGACACAGTGGTTGGCACTGCTGCCTCACAGCGCTAGGCACCTGGGTTCGATTCCCGGCTTGGGTCACTGTCTGTGTGGAGTCTGCACGTCCTCCCTGTGTTTGTGTGGGTTTCCTTCGGGGGCTCCTGTTTCCTCCCACAATCCGAAAGAACTGCTGGTTAGTTGCATTGGCCATGCTGAATTCTCCCTCAGTGTGCCCGAACAGGCGCCGGAGTGTGGCGACTAGGGGATTTACGCAGTAACTTCATTGCAGTGTTAACTTGTGACACTGATAAATGAACTTTTAAGAAAAAGAAAGGAAGGTGAAAAATAATAATTGCCAATTCAAGTAAAGAATGCAGAAGTGACAAAGAACAAGGAAAACAATAGTAACATGAGGTGGCAATCTTTCACTGAGTTTTGTATTTATTGTGTGGGCAGAATAATATAGTAATTGAACCAGAAATTAATAAAGTTAGCATTCAGAAAGCTGACTGAGAAGTGACTCACTTATGAACTCTTAATTGAATCATGAAACACAATAACTGTCAGTCAGAAATATTTGTTATTCCACCAGAAAGGACTAAATTTAACGGGTACAAAATGTTCCATTCCCTACTCTGGTGTCCCTCTTCTTGACAAGAACAAAGATTGTGCCACAAAAATCCAAAAAAAAACTCTCTGCTCGACAGAAAGTCTGATATACATCTGGGTGAAAGAAGTTACAGTACCTGGTAATTGAAGATGAAAAGGATAATACCTTTTAGCCTGTTGTCAACCCTATCAAAGATATTTTTCAGCTTGTCAATCCACGCATAACTCGTTTGGAATTAACTGGACTGATGAATCATATTAGTATGCAGATTTATTCTAAAAACACTTCAAAGATGCCTTGTGATTCTTAGTAATTTGTGATCTAAGCTAAAGAACCAATGCTGGTGATATTTTATTCATTCATGAGCTGTAAGCAAGTGCTTGCCAGGCCAACATTTATTGCTAATTATCCCTGACAAGGTGGTGGTGAGCCACCTTTTATAGAAACCCAGGGGCCATTCAACTCATCTACACCAATTCTCTCTGAGCATCCCACCAGGTCCTCTCCCTACCCTATTCCCCTAACCCCACACTTTACCATGGCTAATCCATCTAACCTACAGATCTTGGGACATTAAAGGGCAATTTAGCATGGTCAATCCACCTAACCTGCACCTAGCCCAGTCCATCATGCAAACCGGCCTCCAATCCATTGATTCTGCCTACATTTCCCGCTGCCTCGGAAAAGCAGCCAGCTTAATCAAGGACCCCACACACCCAGAACATACTCTCTTCCACCTTCTTCGTTTGGGAAAGAGATACAAAAGTCTGAGGTCACGTACCAACCGACACAAGAATAGCTTCTTCCCTGCTGCCATCAGACTTTTCAATGGACCTACCTGATGTTAAGTTGATCTTTCTCCACACCCTCACTATGACAGTAACACTACATTCTGCACGTACTCCTTTCCTTCTTCGCTATGTACTCTATGAACAGTATACTTTGCCTGCATAGCGCACAAGAAACAATACATTTCACCGTAAACCAATGCGTGCGACAATAACAAATCCAATCAAATAGAAAATCTTTGGACTGTGGAAGGAAACTGAGGAACCCATGCAGAGAGAACATGCAAACTCCACACCCAAGTCACCCAAGGCTGGAATTGAACCTGGGTTCCTGCAGCTGTGAGGCAGCAGTGCTACTCACTGTGCCACCATGCTGCCCCGCAGTATAGCAGCCCCTAGTAATGTAGATACACCCACAGTGCAGTTAGATAGGAAGATACATGATTATGATCCAGTGACAGTGAAGGAACAGCAACGACAGGAGGGAACTTGCAGGCGGTGGTATTGTTTTTGTCCTTGTAGGTAGCAGAAGCCGTGGGTTTGGGTGCTGTGGAAAATGACTTGGCAAGTTGCTCTGATGCATTTTTTAGATAGGAAGTTGCTCGTTCAGTTATATTGCAACAGCAAAAATACTAAAAACAGAAAAATATGTAGAGCTTTGGAAGAATGCGCATAATCGATAAAATAGAGACAGCAAGAAAGAACATAAAAGATATTAGGAGGTTTGATTCGAGAGGGATTAGCTATCAGATGACAAGATTTCATAACAGATACAGAATGTTGTTGCCCTCTTATCAACTGATCAGTGATGAAATCCAAAGCAAAGGGTTTGCAATAATGATATATCCATTGTGTGACAATCCACATTGATTACAGATAAATGATAGTTGGTAGATGTTTTGATAGTTGATCACTTGTATTTTCAGTGATACCCATAAACCTCGCCCAGCAAAACATTTAATGTAATTTATTATCTTTAATACAGGTAACTTGGAGAGCTCATCCAAGAATCATTCTGTTAATTCAAGCCAACCCCTGCTCGGACGAGCCTTTGTGAACAGGACTGTGGTAGCAGCAAGTAAGAAGGTACAAGAGGGGATTGAAGTCAGTGCTCAGTCAGGTATGAATCACACAGAGTAAGTCATCTGGCATTTTGAATAATTGTTGTTGGAATGTAGATTTCCAAAGATGTTCCCAATTATTTTTTTTCCTTTTTTTAAGCTTTCGTCCAATTATCTTACATGACCTTTTGTTGCATCTTGAGATGTTTTGAGGCTGTACTTGGATTCAACAAGGATATGCAAATGTCAGACTCAAAAGACAAGCTACAGCACTATTAGTAATTACACGTGATAGCACTTTCTAATGGTTTGGTTCCAAATATATGCTAAAATGAATGCAGTGTAAACACATGCTTAATTGGAAAGAGGTGTTGAGATGTTTATTGGTAAGCATGATTAGAATGTTGTACATAGTGAGATTAGTCTAACACCCTGTGCTTGTCATGGGATGGAATTTCTACAAAAAACAGTTTTGTGGGGTTTTTTTTTGGGCAAATGTAATGGGGGACTCAAATTTGCACATTTTTCTTTGCTTTGTTTGCATTATCCTGGTGATGTAACTAAGACTTACTGTAGTTACAGGAGGCGGGCAAAGGACCTGCCTACCCACTTCCAGCTTGGTTTTTAAGAAGCTTCTTAAAGGAACAGGAATCCAGCTCACGTTCCATCCCAAGTTTCTAGCCTCCCAAATTATGCACCCAATTTCACCAACTCTCAGCCACAAACTTTGGCTCCAAGATTTCTTTCATTTCATAAATAGTTTTATCCTTATTTTTAACTTTACTCACTGCAACCTGTTCCTTCTGAGGTTTTTCTTGTAACATGTATACAAGGCCACAGTTATGTACTTAATATTTCTATTCATAGTTCCCTCCCTTCCAATAGTGAATTAATTAAACTCTGCTTCCCTTATCCCAGTGGCCCTGCAGAGATCCACACCTCTGGATTTTCAAATAGAGAATCTCAATTAACACCTTCCCTCCATTCTCCCCAAGAAACATATTTTGTCCATTGTTACACCTGTCACTGACCGGAAAAATGTCAGGAATGGTTGCACATGCGCACTCTGCCTGCACTGATGTCGCCAGCAACCCTGACACCTTTTTACTCCACATGTAGCAACGGTATTGGTGAATGTTTAAGCATTTGTTTTACCTGGATTATTATGTGCGGTTTTGGTGTCCTTTTCTGAGGAAGGGTGCCCTTGCTATAGAGGGAGTACAGCAAAGGTTTACCAGGCTGATTCCTGGGATGACAGATCTGTCATATGACGAGAGAAAAAGTCAGTTAGGATTATATTCACTGGAATTTAGAAGAGTGAGAGGGGATCTCATAGAAATGTATAAAATTCTAACATGGTTAGACAGGGTAGACTCAGAAAGAATGTTCCCGATGGTGAGGGAGTCCAAAATGAGGGATCACAGTTTAAAGATAAGAAGTAAATTTTCGGACTGAGGTGAGGAGAAATTTCTTCACCCAGAGAGTGGTGAATCTGTGGAATTCGCTACCACAGAAAATATTTGAGGCCAAAACGTGGTGCAATTTCAAGAAGAAATTAGAAATGGCTCTTGGGGCTAAAGGGATTAAGGGATCTGGGGGAAGGGGGATCAGGATATTGAATTTGATGATCAGCCATGATCGTACTGAATGACAGAGCAGGCTCAATAGGCTGAATATGCTACTCCTGCTTCTCGTTTCTATGTTTCCATGTAAAAACTCTGAGGCTCACAAAGACCTGCCAAAGTTACTTGTGCAGAGAATCCTTTCTCTGACCATGGAGAATCAAAGTTTGAAAGGTTCCAGATGAGTTGTGGAGCTATCAAAATTATGTGGACCAAGTTGCTAAACAGCCTAACTAGCTCAGTTAATAGTTACCTGGGACTATTCCAGCATCATGGTCTCATGTCCCACACTGGCTGATGATTTTTTAATTTAATTTTTTATATAATAAGTTGGACTCAATTAACTGAGCAAGAAACTTCTTGACACGGTAGCTCGGACGCAGTTATTTGGCAGATATTGTTTGTTCTATTAGGAAATGTTATAACTGATCCGTTTATTGGGAGGCATCTCGATTTCCAGGGAAAGGAGAGACATCTTGGGCCCTGATGCTTCTCCTGTTTCTAAGCCCCTTAACCCCTCCGTCTCATATCCTTCAGATGCCTAGAATTGGGAACCATAGTCACAGTAGGGTGAAACTGTTTGATATAGGTTTAACAAAATTTCTTGTCTTTTGGACTCTATGCCTCTATTGAGAAAGCTCATCAAATTACAATATAAATTAGTGACTTCAGTAAAGAGACGGGGAGTGATGTATCTACTTTTGCTGATGACACAAAGCTAGTTGGAAAGTTAAGTTGTGGGGAGGACACAAAGAGGCTAAAAGAGATATAGACAGGATAAGTGAGAAAGCAACATGATGGCAGATGCAATGTAGAAAGGGATATGTGGGGTTAATCACTTTGATCAT
Source organism: Carcharhinus amblyrhynchos (assembly GCF_965287045.1). Classification (NCBI taxonomy): domain Eukaryota; kingdom Metazoa; phylum Chordata; class Chondrichthyes; order Carcharhiniformes; family Carcharhinidae; genus Carcharhinus; species Carcharhinus amblyrhynchos. The sequence goes on along the minus strand of NC_137335.1, from coordinate 67,685,861 downwards.
AAGAATTGAAAAGCAGGATATTTTTTAAAAGGTGAGAAACTTGTAAGTGTTAATGTTCAAAGAAGTTTGCTTGGTACACAAGGAACACAGAAAATTAGCATGAAAACAGAGCAAGCAATTAGGAAGGCAAATTACACATTGGCCTTTATTGCAAGGGGATTGGAGGACAGGAATAAAGAAGTCTTGCCACAATTGTGCAGGATTTTGGTGAGTCAACATCTAGAGTGCTTTGTATAGTTTTGGTCTCTGCATTTAAGAAAGGTTATACTTGCATTGGAGATGGTATGACAAAAGTTCACTAAATTGATCCCTGGGATGGAGGAGTTTCTTATGACGAGAGGCTGGGTTAATTATATTCCCTGGGGTTTAAAAGAATGAGAGATGCCCTGATTGAAAAATACAAGATTCTGAAAGGGTTTGATAGGATGAATGCTAAAAGACTGTTTCTGCTGGTTGGAGAATCTAAAACACATGAGCACAGATCCAGAGTGAGGAGCCAATTACATAGGCCTGATGTTGTGGGTAAAATAATACCTCTGAGACTTTTAGTGAGTCAAAATACAGTGGCTTTTACTTCAAAGCTCTGGCTTTTATTCCAGAGCTTTGGGAGAATTGGATCCAAGAATGGACTGCCAGTCTTCTCATGGAACACAAATACAAGCAGGTATTTATAAATCATGAGTCTTAGTAACAAGTATGACATAAAACTTCCAATTCTGGGCAGGGTCTCTGATATTCCTTCTTCGATTACCACGCTTGCTACTGCTTAGGCAGCTCTGTCCTTGAAGTTACTTGTGTGATTAACATAAAGAGGCAAGGCTTGCAATGTCTGCAAAATAACATTCACACCTCACCATCTATATTCACATCTGACCATCTGTCTTTACATTCACATCTGACCATTTGTCTTTATGAGAGTTAAAGAATGAAAGACATGAACAAGTAATTTACATTAACGCCAGGAGCAATATAAGCCTGGGAAGATCAGCCATGATGAAGGGTTATGTTTGTGATATATTCTAGGTACAAAATTCATTAACCCTTTCCCCACTTCACCTGAGCTGTGGATAAATTAGTTCACTCAAAGGATTGTGAACCTTTGAAGCTCTCTACCCCGGAGGATTGTGGGTGCTCTACTGTTCGATATATTTCAGACTGGGACAGGCAGGTTTTTGATCTCTCAGTGAATCGAGGGGCATGGGGAATGGGGGGATAGGTTGGATGGCATTGTCCCATGCTCCCGCTGGTGGCTTCAATGGCAGGTGGCAGGGAGAATTCCGCAGTAGGCAAAAAATCGCTTTTACACCGGCATGAATTTGCAGTGGATCTTCTGCTGGTGGCTGCCATGGCAGAGTGGGAAACCTGCTGGAGGCCAGCGTGAAACTCATTTGCATCCCGTTCATGTTAATGAGATGCAGAAGAAGGCCCAACCCATTCCCCCCCTCCTTTTACTCATGTCTGATTATCCATGGTGCTTATGGGAAAACACGCCAATGTGAAACATGTATGGAAACATGTAGAGCGGCACTATGGCACAGTGGCGAGTACTGCTGCCTCACAGCTCTGGGTTCGATTCCGGCCTTGGGTGACTGCCTATGTGCAGTCTGCATGTTCTGAATGCGTGGGTTTCCTCCGGGTGCTCCGGTTTCCTCCCATAGTCCACAGCTGTGGGGATTGGCCATGCTAAATTGCCCCTTAATGTCGGGGGATTGGCAGGGTAAATACATGGGATTAGGGGGATAGGGCCTGGATGGAATTGTCGGTGCAGGCTCGATGGGCCGAAAGGCCTTCTCCTGCACTTTTGGGATTTCATGAACATGGTGTGCAGATGTTGGGACTCAGCTGAATAACACCTGGGATTGCCTCCGGAGTTCAGGATGGAGGCGGTCTGGAATCCTGGAATACCACAGCAGTGGGTGAGGGAAGTATCTACAGGTGACGCTCTAAATTCTATGTGTTGGAGGGGTGTCCGTCTTCCAGCCTCAGAATATTCCCGGGGATTCATCTTCATTTTCAGGAGGTCCACCTATATTTCTTCAACAGTGGGTCACTGATGTTGTGCGCCATTGGCACCCAGATATTCCGACAGACTACGCGCCATCAGGCCCACCCCACCGTGGAACATGATGCAAAACACCCAGTTGTATAATTAATGAGGTCGGGGCCAGAAGATTTGTTGGTGTTTGTCCACTGGCCTCCAGAGTGGGAAACACTTTATATTCCTGTCGCATCAAGAGACCGACGCCAAAATCTTGCTGGCACTTTAGGTCAGCGGAATCTTACGGTTCCACTGAAGGTGCACCCCCACCGAGGGTTTCCCGGTGGCAAAGGATGCATTCACCCGGGAAACCTCTTGGCGACGGCAGGACCACGAGATCCTGCCGCCAGCGAGAGACGCACCACCTCCCGCCGTCGCGAAACACACCGCAGAGGGGAAGAGAAATCTCCCACCCTTAGTCCATAGGTGGGGCTGGGACCCAAGATCAGCCATGATCACATTGAACGGTGGAGCAGGCTCAGTGGGCCTGTCTTACTCCTATATCTTGTGTTCTTGGGTGAAAGCTCAGGTTTCCGTATGATACCCTTTACAGCCATGGCTCTGTTAAACAATTATGCACAACTTGGTCATTCATTTGATGTCGACAGCACTACTTCTTTGAACCCGGTTCGATGCGGTATCCAGTCAGCAACAACCAAAGAACTTAACTCACGAGCCCCACCAACAAAATGTTCACGGGAGAAAATCCTGAACAAACAGTGACAGATTCTGCTGGAGAATGACTCACTTCCAAGTATCAAACTGGTAAAACCTTCCAGTGAGTTAATACACCAACCAGTTAACCTGCAATAATGTACTATTTCTATCCAGTAGTTTTTGTTACCAGAAAAATTACACTTTGCATTAAGTGATAAATATTTTCTCATTTTAAATTGGAACTAACCACACTTACAACTTGGAACATATACAGGGAGAACAAAATACTTTAGGTGCTGGAAATCTGAAATATGAATAGAAAATGCTGTACTCAGCAGGCCAGGTAGCATCTATGGAGAGAGAAACAGAGTCAATGTTTCAGCTCCACAAACTGCATTAGTTCTGTTGCAGGGTGACAGATGTTGGGTGCTGCCAGACATTGCTCACCTCCCATTTCTGTTGGAAGAAAATCTACTCATTTTGCCATTCTTTCAAAAAGCACTTGGACTTAGAACAGCGCAGAAAGAGGCTGTTCAGCCCATCATGTTTGCACCAACCCTCTGGAAGAGCATCCCACTCAGATCCTCCCTTCTATCCTCACGCACTTATCATGGCTAATCCACCCAACCTGCACACCTTTGGAGTGTGAGGGGAACCCTAAGGAAACCCACGCAGTCACAGGGAGGACATGCAGACTCTGCACAGTCACCCAAGGCCAGAATTGAACCCGGGTCCCTGGCACTGTGAGGCAGCTGTGCTAACCACTGTGCCACTGTACCACTCGTGTGAGCTTCTCATTCCCCCTCAGCACGAATCTCAGCAGAAGCTGCCTGCCTTCTGGACAACATTTAGTATGAATTTCAAAAATAGAAGTTAAGATATAAAGAAAGTATTAACAACTTGCTGAGCAAGAAAAGTCAATATCAAAGTAATACATTAATAATTTAAAAGCAAATGAGTAATTAATAAAAATTACCATTAAAAAGTTCCAAGTAGAAACACTTACTCAGTCTCTCACTCACTCATTCACCGGAACTCTATCGCCTCACAGGAATTGGAACAGACAAGGAGCGGGCAATGGAAAGGTCCTTTGACCTCGGGTGGAATTTTCCAGTCACAGCTCGAGCAAGACCATAAAATCCCGCCCATTGTCTCTCACATTCTCTCACTCGCTCACGCATTCTCTCATTCGCATTCACTCACTCACTCACATTCAATCTCACTCACTCTCATTCACTCTCACTCATTTTCATTCACTCATTCAATCAATCTCTCATTCATTCACTCTCACACTCACTCATTCACTCCACCCAGGCACAAGAGGTTTGGAGATGAGTATCGCTGAGGATGGGATGGTGGGAAGGTGGCCCTGTCTAAGACTCCTGCTGCCCCTCTCTGTCTATGTAATTGCTGCTCCTCCTGGCTTCCTTGGCTCTCTCTGCCAAACCTGATGTCCGGGTGACTCCTATCGTCCTATAGTGGGCAGGCGCCTGTGGGGGAGACTCAGAATCAGCCAAGGGCAGACTACAGGAGCGATTCTCCCAAAAAATTCTCAGTGCCAAAATCATGGGAAAACTGGGGTAACTCCCACTGCTATTTTCACTGGGATTTTCAGAATGTATCTCCCACTCTCTGAGCACTGCAGTGTCCTAGTGTGATTCACACTGAAAATCAGTGGGCTAGGCCTATTCCTGCAGCATAGTGCTGAGCGGGCCACTGCACACACGCCAATAGATCACAGCGGAGATCAAGGCATGCACAGTAACCCCACACTGCTGGCCTCCCGTTCGCTGGCCAGCCTCGCGATCCCCTGTTGCTGCTCCCACGACCCCCTCATCCCCCCGATCACTGCCCTCCTGGGCTTCTCCATACAATCCCAATGCACCACCCCCAGCCGGCTCCGACTCCCCGACCCACAACCTCCCACAGTCCCAGCCCCCTCGCCCACCCCCGTGTCCCAGCCCCCTGCTCCCACAGCCCCGACATCCCCCCAGAAGCCCCAATCCTGACCCCCCCAACCCAGATAACCAGCCCTGATCACCCCTCTCTCTGCCACCAGTCCCCTGTGCAGAATGGGATGCCCCACCCCTACCAATTGCCCTCCCCCCCATAGGCCCTGCCCCCAGCCCCTCTGGCTCCACCCACCTGGCACTGTTCAATACCCATTGGGCAGAGCCAAGGTGTGCTTTGGGCATTGCCAGTTTGCCCCTCGGGCGGTGCGCAGCCAAGGGGGTAGGCTGACGTGGCCAGGCCCGCACTGCCCAGGGGGCATCCCCCCCCTTACACCCAACCTTCTGGGGGACCTCCATGGCCTCTCAACACTCCAGTGAGATGGGCACCTGTTGGTGGGGACCTGTTGTAAACCCTGCTGGAGGGAAGCATGCCTAGCGAGGGGAGTAGACACTGAAGTCTCCAAGCCTGCTAATGGTATTGAAATAGAAATTTAAATATTTAAGTCAGCCCCACATCGACTACTTCAAAAATCCTGGAGATGCTTGGAGGCCATGGTACCCAGTGGGGATCCCGCTAAACAGCCTCCACTTCTGTCTCCTGACCCGCTGTGCTGCTGGAGCAGTGTAACAGACTGGGAGATTCGCCCCCCTACATTGCCCATAATGCACCCTGGCTGTCAAAACAAAATGGCCACATGGACTTGGACTCCCGCTCCAGGGCAGTCGGATCTCAAGTGCTGAACTTTGTCTTGGAGCAGAGCTCATGTCGCATCCTAGTGCATGAGTACATCAAAGTGCGAAGTGGCCATTTGAGAGAGAGCTAGTACCTCCAGTGGAGGCAATTGCTGCATATGGAGCCCTGAAAGTGCGGTTCCCCAGTGTTTAGCACCCCCACTACCTCCGTCTCCTGGATCTTGCACACATCAAGCCAATTATTATCGCTAGCATTGCTGCTGCTTTCTCATTGGCATGTTCCCCTCTTACTTTTGTCCTGGATTTGCTATCCTGGGTTTCATATTGAGACACAGTTTAGGATGGAGCATGTGGTAGCTGCAGCACTGTAACTCCTATAATATCTGCCCGTGTGCAGGAAGTGCTCCCCCTGCTGTTACACCACAAATATACATAACCTTTTTATTAGAAACCTGTTCCAGAAGTAATTCAATGAGAATTTATTAAAACATTCTGCTTGAAAGATTAAGCAAGCTTAATTTTTTACTTTAATTAGCTAAGTTGTGTAGCTCTTCCGTTGATTGAGGGATCACAACAATATTCAGCAAGGTTAAAGCAGTATTATATAGAATCATAGAATCCCTGCAGTGCAGAAGGAGGCCATTCAGCCCATCCAGTCTGTACTGACTCTCCGACACAGCATCCCACCCAGGCCCTATCCCCGTGTATTTGCACTGTTAATACCCCAAATCTACACGTATTGGGATATTAGGAGGCAATTTGCGTGGCCAATCCATCTAACCTGCACATCAAACTGGACACCCGCAGGAAACCCACGCAGACACAGGAAGAAAGTGCAAACTCCTCACAGACAGGAACCGAGGCTGGAATCAAACCCGGGTCCCTGGCGCTATGAGGCAACAGTGCTAACCACTGTGCTGCCCTTTCACCTGCACCAGTTTTATACAAAGTCCATCGAAAGTTAAAGTTTATTTGTTAAAGTTTATTTATTTATTATTAGTCACAAGTACATAAGAACATAAGAAATAGGAGCAGGAGTAGGCCATCTAGCCCTTCGAGCCTGCCCCGCCATTCAATAAGATCATGGCTGATCTGTCGTGGCTCAGTTCCACATTCCCGCCCTCTCCCCATAACCCTTAATCCCCTCTCTTATCAAAAACCCATCAACCCGCGTCTTAAAAATATTTAGCGAGGCAGCCTCCACCACTTCAACGGGCAGAGAATTCCAGAGATTCACCACCCTTTGAGTGAAGAAGTTCCTCCTCAACTCCGTTCTAAACCGCCCCCCCTTTATCTTGAGGCTGTGCCCCCTAGTCCTACTGTCTTTTTTGAGCGGGAAGAGTCTCTCCACCTCTATCCTATCCATCCCATTCATCATCTTATACGTCTCAATGAGATCTCCCCTCATTCTTCTAAACTCTAATGAGTACAAGCCTAGTTTATTCAGCCTCTCCTCATAGCTCAACCCCCTCAACTCCGGTATCAGCCTAGTAAACCTCCTCTGCACTCCCTCCAAGGCCAAAATATCTTTGCGCAGGTGCTGCGCCCAAAACTGCACACAGTACTCCAGCTGCGGCCTCACCAATGCCCTATACAGCTGCAGCAAGACCTCCCTACTTTTATATTCAATCCCCCTCGCTATGAAGGCCAGCATCCCATTCGCCTTCCTGACCACCTGCTGCACCTGCAAGCTGGGTTTTTGCGACTCATGCACAAGGGCCCCGAGGTCCCTCTGCACCGTCGCCTGCTGCAGTTTTTCGCCACGTAAGTAATAGTCCTTCCTACCATTCTTCCTACCAAAGTGGACCACCTCACATTTGCCAACATTAAATTCCATTTGCCATTTCCTGGCCCATTCGCCCAGCCTATCTAGATCCTTCTGCAGACTCTCCACACCCTCCGCACAATTTGCCGTTCCCCAATCTTGGTGTCATCAGCAAATTTCGACACCCTACACTCGGTTCCCTCCTCCAGATCATCTATATAAATGGTAAAAAGCTGAGGCCCCAGCACCGACCCCTGGGGCACTCCACTAGTCACCATCCGCCAATCCGAATAGCACCCATTGACCCCCACTCTCTGCCTCCTATTTGACAACCAATCCTCTATCCACGCTAACACCCTACCCCCAACTCCATGTCCCTCGACCTTCTGCAATAACCTCTTGTGAGGTACTTTGTCAAACGCCTTCTGAAAATCCACTTATATTAACACTGTAATGAAGTTACTGTGAAAAGCTCCTAGTCGCCACACTCCAGCGCCTGTTCGGGTGCACTGAGGGAGAATTTAGCATGGCCAATGTACCTAACCAGCATGTCTTTCAGACTGTGGGAGGAAAACCAGAGCACCTGGAGGAAACCCACGCAGTCACGGGGAGAATGTGCAAACTCCACAAGGACAGTCACCTGAAGCTGGAATCAATCCCGGGTCCCTGGTGCTATTAGGCAACAGTGCTAACCACTGTGCCACTGTATTCATTGTATACGTATCTTGTACACTTGCTGAAGCTACTTTTCAGGAACATTGTATGCAGAATTTTCTGTTTTTTTCTGCTAAGTGCTGGACTTAGTGAGAAAAGCCGTGTGTAGCTGAGTGCTGGCTATTCTCGCCATACTGTCCAGCATTTAGAAGATAAAGCTGTGCAGGTGAGTTGCACACCATCGCACTGACAGAGCCAATTGGAAACCAGCGGGTGAGGTTGGCTTTCCAGAGAGCAGTAGGGCACCCTGACCCCCGCTTAAAAGAAGTGAAAAAATGCGCACAGAGGGGAACATCACCATCTCCCCAATCATACAGGTCACCCACTCTCCCCCACAAAACTTCCCTGAGGACAGTATAAAATAATCCAAGAATCATCACAGGAGCATCATCACACAAAAATTAACATTGAGCCAGAAAAGAGGATTTTCAGACTAGTGACCAAAACCTTGGTCATAAAGGTAGGTTTATTTTATTCATTCATGGGTCATGGGCATCGCTGGCTGGCCAGCATTTATTGCCCATCCCTAGTTGCCCTTGGAGGGCAGTAGAGAATCAACCACATTGCTGTGGTTCTGGAGTCACATGTAGGTCAGACCAGGTAAGGAAGGTACTAATCTCCCTAAAGGAGATTACTGAACTAGATGGGTTTTTCCGGCAATCGAGAACGGTTTCATGGTCATCAGTAGATTCTTAACTCCAGATTTTTTTTATTGAATTCAAATTCTACCACCTGCGTGGTGGAATTCAAACCCAAGTCCCCAGGACATTAGCTGTGTGTCTGGATTAATAGCCCAGCGATAATACCACTCGGCCATCACCTCCTTTTCCACAATATCTTAGAGAAGAAGAAGGAAGGAAAGGATGTAGATGCTATTCTTGGGTCAATTGAAATTTGAAGACAGGACAATCAATTTCTCTGAATTAAGGGCACCCGTAAATGTGAAGCAAATACGATTAAATGGACTTGATTTACAGATCAGCCATGATATAGCATGGGAGAATGTAAAAGCGAGCATGTTATTCTTCAGTTGTACAGGGCATGGGGAGAGACCACATCCCGAATATTGGGCAAGAACTTACCCAGGTGCCCCCTGGGGCGTTTTCTGGTGGTGGAGATGGCTGCCATTGGCCAGCAGCAGAATCTTCCGGTCCGCCCACTGTCAACAGGCTTTACCATTGTTTGCACCCTTCGTCACTGGGAAACCTGTGATGGAGGGGTGAGTGTTGGCAGGACTGGAAGATCCTGCCAGCAGAACAGCCTGAATACTTTGGCCCTTGTGTGCAGTTTAAGGAAGAATGTAAATACATTGGAGGCAGATTCGGAGGAGGTTTACTAGATTGATACCTGGAATGAGTGGGTTGTTTTACAAGGAAAAGATAGAGAAATTGGGTTAGTTTCCATTGGAGTTTAGAAGAGTGAGGGGTGGCAAGACTGAAGTATGTTAGCTCCTGAATGGTCTTGAGAAGGTGGACATGGAAAGGATATTTCCTCTCATGGGTAAGTCAAGGACTGGGGGAGGTGGGGGGGGGGGGGGGGTCACTGTTTAAAATTTAGGACTGAGATAAGTAGCATCTTTTCTTCTATGAGGGTCGTGTGACTTTGGCATTCTTTGCCTCAGAAGACAGTGTAGGCAGCATCACTCAATATTTTTAAGGCAGAGGTAGATGGATTCTTGTCAGGCAAGGATATCAAAAATTTTTGAGGGTAGATGAGAATGTGGAACTTGAAACTCAAACAGATCAGCCATGATCTTATTGAATTGCGAAGTAGGGACAAGGGGCCGAGTGGTCTCTTTCTGCTCCTTTGTTCATAACAGACTCGAATGCCTGGAAGCCTACCACTGTTTGTGTGTTCCTGATCCTCACTACATCCCATCAAATTTACCTCTCTGATACTGGAGTCAAGGAGATATACTTTTCTACTTTCAGTTGAATAACTCCCATCCATTCCCTTCTTCCGATTTCTCCTCTACTTTCTCAGGAGACTAAGGAAATTTGGCATGTCCACTATGACTTTCACCAATTTCTACAGATGCACCGTAGAAAGCATCCTTTCCGGATGTATCACAGCTTGGTATGACTCCTGCCTTGACCAAGACCATAAGGAACTAGAAAGGGTCGTGAACATAACCCAATCCATCACACAAACCAGCGTCCCACCCATTGACTCCGTCCAAATTTCCCACGGCCTCAGAAAAGCAGCCAGTATAATTAAGGGCCCTGTGCATCCTGGATCTCTTTTCCACCTTCTTCCATCAGAAAAAAAGTGCAAAAGTCTGAGATCAGGTGACAGCTGACTCAAGAACCGCTTCTTCCCTGCTGCCATCAGACTTTTGAATAAACCTACCGAATATTAAGCTGATCTTACTCCAGACCCTATCTGTCACTGCACCACTATATCAACAATCAAACAAATCAAAATCCGATTTAAAGAGCTAGCCTAGAAATTCTTCTTTAACCGTGGCAGGAGGAATGGTTCTCAGTCCAATCATAAAGGAATTCCAAACTTATAATTGGAAGAATTTCAGCTATCACAGCCTGCAGGCTTACAACAAGTAAGCAAAGTTTTATCCTAACAATAATAATGTAAAGACAAGGGTCTTTTGTGATGCATTACAATCTGATTGTTGGTAAATGTGCCAAAAACCCAGTACTTCAAACTGGTGACAGGATCTAGCAGATATATTGGTGAGAGAGCTTATGCTCCAGGGCCCAATTTCCAGTCAGTTTTAAATGTCCACAGTGCTATCTGTTCTGCTCACTATAAAAAACATTCAGTAATGAAATCTGGCCACGAGGGAAGCACTCCTTGAAATTACCCTAACTGGAGAGAGAACATTGCAAACAGCGCAGTACTAAAGCAAAATATTGCGGAACCACGGAAAAAAATAACATGAAAATTCTGGAAAATACTCTGCAGGTCCGTGGGGAGAGAATAAATGGATTGAGAATGGGAATTTTTGTCCTCGTGTCCCGAGCCTGCCATCGGCATGGGATTCAGGTCAAATGTCGTTGGCAGGACTCAAAGGGTAATTTTGGAGGAACTGGCCAATAAGAGGTGAGTTCCAGGAGTCTAAAGGGCTAATTGGAGGCATTTTTTAAATTCACTCGTGGGACATGGGCGTCACTGGCTGGCCAGCATTTATTGCCCATCCCTAATTGCCTTTGAGAAGGTGGTGGTGAGCCGCCTTGAATCGCTGCAGACCACGAGCTGTGGGTTGACCCACAATGCCGTTAGGGAGGGAATTCCAGCATTTTGACCCAACGACTGCAAAGGAAGAGTGATATATTTCCAAGTCAGGATGGTGAGTGGTTTGGAGGGGAACTTGTTCCCATGTATCTGCTGCCCTTGTCCTTCTAGATGAAACAGAACGTTAAGTTTGGAAGTTGCTGGCTAAGGATCTTTGGTGAATTGCTATAGTGCATCTTTCAGATACTAAACACCGCTGCTCCTGAGAGTTGGTGGTGGAGGGAGTGGATATTTGTGTATGTGTGCCAATCAAGCAGACTATTTTGTCCTGGATGGTGTCAAGCTTTTTGAATATTGTTGGAGCTGCACCCATCCAGGAAAGTGGGATGTATTCCATCACACTCCTGGCTTGTGCCTTATAGATGGTGGATAGGCTTTGGAGAGTCAGGAGGTCAGTTACTCGCCACAGTATTCCTCACCTCTGACCTGCTCTTAGCCACTGTGTTTATGTGGTGAGTTTGGTTGAGTTTCTGGTCAATGGTAGCTCCAAGGATGTTGACAGTGAGGGATTCAGTGATGGGAACACCATTGAATGTCACAGGGTGGTGGTTAAAATGTCTTTTATTGGTGATGGTCATTGCCTGACATCTGTGTGGCACAAATGTTACTTGTCACTTGTCAACGCAAACCTGGATATTGTCCATGTCTTGCTGCCATCCAAAAGTCATAGCACCCAGAAAAAAAAGCAGCCTTGTCAAGTTGCTTTAGCGCATCTTGTAGATGGAACACACTGCTGCAAACGTGTGCTGGTGGTGGAGAGAGTGAGTGTTTAAGGTGATTGATGGGTATAGCAATCCAACAGGTTGCTTTGTCCTGGATGGTGTCAAGCTTCTTGGGTATTGTCGGAGTTGCACTCAGCCAGGCATGGGGACAGTATTCCAACACATTCCTGCCTTGTGCCTTGTGAATGGTGGATAGACTTTGAAGGAATCTGGAAGTGAGTTACTCACCATAGAATTTCCAGCCTCTGACCTGATATTATATGTAGCCACTGTATTTGTATGACTGGCACAGGTCAATTTCTGCTCAACCATAATCCCTAAAATGTTGATAATGTGGGGATTTAGTGATGGTAATGTTACTGAATGACAAGGATAGATGATCAGATTCTGATTGTTGGAGATGGTCATTGCCTGGCACTTGTGTGGCATGAATGCTACTTGCCACTTACCAGCAGGAGGCAGTGATATAGTGAAATGGTCACTGGACTGGTATTCCAGAACCAGGTAATGCTCTGGACAGATGATGAAATTTGTTTTGAATAGAAATCTAGAATTAAAAGTCAAATGATGACCATGAAATCATTGTTGATTGTCGTAGGGATCCTATGATCCTATGAAATCTGCCATCCTTATCTGGCCTACATGTGACTGCAGATCCACAACAATGTGCTGACTCTTAAATAACGCCTCAAGGACAATTAGAGATGGGCAGTAAATGCTGGCCCTACCAGCGAGGCCCACATCTCATGAAAGAATAATTTTTAAAAATCCTGAGCCTGAATGTTGTCCTGGAATTGCTCCATATGGAGAGGGACTGCTTCAGGATCTGAGGAATTGCGAACGGTGCTAAACATTGGACAATCATCAGCGAACATTCCCACTTCTGACTTTGTAATGGAAGGAAGATTGTTTGCAAAGCAGCTGAAGATGGTCGGGCGTAGACTCTACCCTGAGGAACTCCCTGAGGACAGAGACTATTGGCCTCCACCACTTACAGCCACCTTCCTTTGTGCTAGGCATGACTCCAACCAGAAGAAAGTTTTCCCTGATTCCCAATAACTTAAATTTCGTTCGGGCTCCTTGATACCACACTCAGGCAAATGTTTCCTTAATGTTATGGGCAGGCACTCTCACTTAACTTCCATGTTTTGTCCATGTTTGAACAAGGCTGCATTGAGATCAAGAGCTAAGAAGCCCTGGCAGACACCAAAGTGGACATGAGGAATGAACATATTATTGCCATATAAGTGCATTTGATAGCACAGCCAAGAGCATCTTCCATCACTTTACTAATAATCAAAAGCAGGTGAATGAGTTGGCAACTGCCGGGTTTTATTGGTCCTTTTTGTGAGCAGGATGTATCTGTACATTGTCAGGTAGAAAATCTGGTGGAACACATTGGGCTGAATTTGATGGCCTTGTCACGGAGTGGGTGGGGCTGGAAAGTGCAGCGAGCCACTCAAAAGTCCATTGACTTCAATAGGAGTGGAAAATCCCACTGGTGAACCAAGCTGTCTTGGGACAGTGTCCTAAGAGATAGAAGGTGAGAACCGGGCTTCATCTGTTCAGCATCAATAGAACTTGTGGAAAAATAAAGTTTCTTAGTTGAGATAGTCAACCTAACGAGCAGGCATTGGCTCTGCAAGTTGTTTCGAAAGGACAGTTCCGAAACTTAAAATGCAAATTTGCTTGTTTCTGCTTCTCGTCCATTGCTTGATAATATCTTGCAGTAAATAATTACTTCTGCTTCATGAATAAATACATTCTAACCATGATGTTTTACCTGTGGGTTATTGAAAGAATGAAGGGGAAGTCTTGTTGTGCATTATTAAATTCCGCTGTTTCTTTTCAAGGTGATAATTGCTCAAGTTTCCGAACTGCTTGAGTGCATTCATATTGTAGGGCACTGTGATCTGTCTGGCCCAGTGTGAATAAGCATCGTGGCTTCATCTTGTCGGACTGGTGGCACCCACTGACACCAGACTTACTTACCGGGTCTTGTTCATTGTCTATTGTTGCCATAGTGTGACCCTTTGGCATTCCTCTGATTATTGTGGTAACACTGGAGCCCCACTCACTGACCACAAGGTCTTCAGTTTCCATTCGCTACCTGACACCAAAGCATCAAATTCACAACTCTTGTCTGAATATTAGCATCTTTCCATGACCTTGGCATAGCTCTGCTTCTTCTCACGCTTTGACCCAGCTGGTGTTCTTCTTCAGTTGTAGCCTAGTGTGAGCTTGTCCCCTGCCACACCACACTGCCTCTCCCCACACACACTGATCTCCACCTTTAAAAGCTTCTTCAAAACCTCTCTTTCTACAACCAGGTTTTTGCCACTGTCTTACCTTTTCTACATTTGATTATATCTCTTTCTCCTCTCTGAATCATTCTGTGATCCATGAGCCCAGGTTTAAAGTCTATTTATTCGTGTCATGAGTAGGCTTACATTAACACTGCAATGAAGTTACTGTGAAAACGAACATGACGGGTGGAATTTTATGGTTCCACTCGTCCCGATACCGTAAAATCCCACCTAAGATCGATGTTCCCATGCTCCGCCCCTCACTCGCTCTGACTCCTGGGGCAGGCGGGAGGGTAAAATTCCAGCCAATATTTTATCTTCCGACTGGGCACTTTACAGCCTTCCGGTCTGAACATCGAGTTCAACAACTTCAGAACATGAACTCTCCCCTCCACCTTCACCCCATTTCCATTTATTTCATTTCATTTCTTCTTTTCAATCTCATTCATCCATTTTTATCACCCTTCATTCTCATTTCCATTTCTCCACTTCCCCATTTGCACTCACCATCTTGTCGCCAACCCCCCTTCAGGGCAACTACCACCTTCCTCAGGTAGTCCCTTAACAATCAGTACCTCTGTTGTGCCATTCACACACTCTGATCATTTATTGGACACTTTTAGCCTTTATCATCATTGGCATTTCCTTTGTCTAAATCCCACCCACACCCCCCCCCCCACCTTTTAAATCTCATCTGGTTTTCTTTGCTCTTAGTTCTGACAAAGGTCATTCAGACTCGAAACGTTGGCTCTATTCTCTCTCCACGGATGGTTTCAGACCTGCTGAGATCTTACAGCATTTTCCATCTTTGTTTCGGGTTCCAGCACCCACAGTATTTTGCCGTCATGAAGATGATATTTGTTGGACTTACAATTCTGTATTTGCACAGGTTGCTACAGTATTTTAACCTCTGCATTTTGCCATTTTAAGACCGTAAACAATGACTGGGTTCTATGTGGCTACATTGATTCCCTCCACATCGTTGCACACTGGCCGACATTTTGATAGATTTAAATCTAAAGTTATCTAAAGAGCCTTTCATTTCATCTGTCCTCTGAGTTAAAGATTCATGGAGTACCTTCAAACCACAGGTAGAAAATGTTCAATTCAGAGACACGTTTAGCAATTGCTCTCCTACCTCAGGTAAAACACTTAGCATTACACTGCTCATCAAACACTGGCATTATATCTGTTCTTCTGGAACTTTAATAGACCACATGGTATCATATACATTACAGTCCTGAATGTCTTTTAGGCACAGAAACATTTAACTTGCATTTCCTATCTCTTGTCAGATCTGCAACTTCAATCCCAGTAATAAATGCGTCCCTATAATTTCCAGCTGTTCACAGATTTTTCACAGAATTCTGATGCTTGCGTACAAGTGTCACAAATGGCTTCTTAGCTCAATTCCACCAAAACTTTCAGGGAATTTAACAGTGACAAGTTGGTTCTAAGGTACTTTTCAAACTGAGAGTCAGATTGTTCTGTCTGCTGTACCTTCAAAGTAACATAAAGACCCACCGACTTGCAACGTAGCTCCCTTCAGTGCTTGTGGAGATTATTCTGCTGCCATGTTTTATCTCGGTCGTTTATTAAATCCTGAGGTTTTTTGGTAACTGGTGGTTTTCAAAACAAGAACTCTTCATTTACAATGTTGCAGTTTCTGGCTCCTTGCTCCCAGCTCTCAAAGTAACTGGGGCTGTGTACGCACAGTGGCAGCCAATTGCTCTGAACCTGTACAATGCTGCTCTGTCCCTAACTCTCTTAATCCAATCTATCTTTTATTTTCTGTAACTCACTTGGCTGTAATTCACCCTATTCTTCCTGTGTCATCCTTTCTTTCTCTCTTTCTTTATTCTTAAATTTTATTAGTCAATGAGAAACATTAGATTCCATTATTCACCAAGATCCCAGATTCTCCAGTAGTAAATCATACTTCCAGCAATTTACAGTGCAAAAGACTTCCTCGCTGAAGTGTAAAGGATAAAATCTAATGCGTATTGCACAGCAGAGAATAGGAACGGTGTTGGAACTTCAACCCCTGAGGCCTATACCCTTTAGAATTAGGCCTATGCCTTCTGGAACTTAGAAGAATAAAGAGAGATCAAATTGAGATACACAAGATAATAAAAGGTATGGATAAAGTAGACGTGGAGTGGATGCTTCTACTGGTGAGGCATTCTAGGATGAGAAATCATAGTCTTGGGATGAGGGGTAGCAAATTTAAAACAGAGTTGAAGAGAAACTACTTCTTCCAAAGGGTTGTGAATCTGTGGGATTTGCTACCCCAAGGATGCTGGGACAGTGAGTAAACTGAAGGAGGAGTTAGATTTTTAATTGGTAATGGGTTGAAGGGTTACGGGGAGAAGGCAGGAAAATGGGGATGAGGAGCATTTCAATCATGATCGAATGGTGGAGCGGACTCAATGGGCCAAATGGCCTAATTCTGCTCCTCTAGCTTATGAACTTATGAACTCATCCTTGTTCTATCATTCAATGAAGTCATGGCTGATCTGGATCTAAACTCCATTTGACCTGCCTTGGTTCCATAGCCCTGAAGAGACTTGCCTAACAAACACTCCTTAATCTCGAGTTAAAATTTTTCAATTGCTCTAACCTCAAGTAGCCTTTTGGTAAAAGAATTCCAGATTTCTGTATGACGTTTTGTGTGAAGAAAGGCTTCTGCCTAGCTAGAATTTTAAGATTATGCCCTTTATAATGGATTATCCTGTTAGGCAAAATAGTGTGTCCCTATTGACCTTAGCAAATCCTTTAATCGTTTAAACTCCTCAATTAGATTACCTCTTATTGTTCTACATTCAGGGGGTTACAAGGCTAGCCTATGCAACCTGTCCTCATAATTTAAATTATCTCGGGCATAACTCTGGTGAGTCTGAGATGCACTCACTCCAAGGCTAATATATCATAGAACCCTGACAGTGCAGAAAGAAGCTGTTTGGCCAATTGGGTCTGCACCGACTTGCTGGCAAAAAATTCCACCCAGGCCCAATCCCCGTAACCCCAGATATTTACCCTGCTAATTCCCCTAACCTACTCATCTCAGAATACTAAGGGGCAATTTAGCATGGCCAATCCACCTAGCCTGCATTTCTTTGGACGGTGGGAGGAAACCAGAGTGCCCAGAGGAAGCCCAGAAAAACAGGTGGAGGACGGGCAAACTCCACGCAGACAGCGACCCAAGGTCAGAATCGAACCCAGGTCCCTGGCTCCCTGAGGCAGTAGTGCTAACCACTATGCCACCATACCTCACATTCTTTCTGTCAGGCAGTGTCTAGAATTGGACATAGCACTCCAGATGGGGCCTAACTTTATGCATCTGCAGCGCAAAATTCTGTCACTTTGTATTCCAACCTCTTTGCAATAAAGGCAACTTAATGAGCCTTTTTGATTCTTTTTATGTGTCCGCTGGTTTGTAGCAATTTATGTACGTGGACCCACAAATCTCTCAGCTACTCCACAGTTCCTAGCTTTTGACCATTTAGAAAATATCTTTCTTGCTGGTTCATAGTGGGTGACCTCCTATGTTTGCACTTCATCCGCTCCAGTTGTGTCGACTCACTTCATCTTTAAATGTCCCTTTGCAACTTTCTGCTTCTATCCATAGTATTTATCATTTAAATGAGTATTATCAATAATATATGCTTTCTGTTGCTTCATCTAAGTCAGTTGTAAATATAGTGAAACCCTGAAGCCTCAGTACAGATCCCTGGGGTCAAGACTAATTATGTCCTGAAAATCTGAGTACATAGCATTATCCCTACTTTGTTCCATCTGATCTCCTCTCTCTACCCATGCCACTAACTTATTTCAATTCCACATATTCTTATTTTTGCTTTGAGTTTCTTGCTTGGAATCTTACCCAATGTCTTCTAGAAGATGATAAAAAAAATCAGTGGACACTCCCTTATTTACCATTTTAGTTACTTCCTCAAAAATGTTCAATTAGCTTCGTTAGCCTTTAGAAATCCATTTTCACTCTCTGATCGGTCCAGGGAGAGGCGATGGCCCAGTGATATTATCATCAGACAATTAATCCAGAAACTCAATTAATGTTCCAGTGACCTGGGTTCAAATTCCATTCCACAGCAGATGGTGGAATTTGAATTCAATAAAAAAAACTGGAATTAAAAATCTACCGCTGACCATGAAACCATTGTCAATTGTCGTAAAAACCCATCTGGTTCACTAATGTCCTTTAGGGAAAGAAATCTGCCATCTTTACCTAGTCTGGCCCACATCTCATATACCAACCAACTCAAGAACAGCTTCTTCCAGCTGCCATCAAATTTTTGAATGGACCTACATCGCACTTCTGCACTCTCTTGTTTCCTTCTCTATGAAAGGTATGCTCTGCATAGCATGCAGGAACCAATACTTTTCGTTATATGCTAATATATGTGACAATAATAAATCAAATCAAAATCTAAGTTGATCTCTCTCTGCACCCTAGCTATGGCTGTAACACTACATTCTGCACTCTCTTCTTTCCTTCTCTATGAATGGTATGCTTTATCTGTATAGTGTGCAAGAAACAATACTTTTCACTGTATACGAATACATGACAATAATAAATCAAATCAAATCAAACATGTATGTGACTCCAGAGCCCTTGGGGGGCCATTGAGAGTCAACAACATTGCTGTGGCTCTGGAGTTAATAAATGCTGCCAGCCAGCGACACCTGTGTCCCACAAATGATTAAAAAGAAAATATTTTTTACTCATCCTTCAGACATGGGCATCATGATCTACCTCTCTGTCACTAATGATAAACAACTGTAACTTCTCAGTACCAGACTTTAGATTAAAAATCCTATAATTTCTCAAGTTATCGCCTTTTCTGCTGCAGAAATTTAGTGCCATGTGTTATGTTGTGGACAAAATATTCCCAAAGTATTATATTGTATTTTCCTGTGTAAACTCACAACAGGGGTCTTTAAGTTGGTTACACCATGTTGTCGTACGGGTCTTGTATTGTTCATGGTGACCTCTAGATAAGAAATTATCTTCGAGCGGCTCAATAAATTTCATTGACAGTGCAGCACAATGACACCAAGTGCAGGAGTGCGGGATGGTACTATTCAAGTTCATGCCTATTATTCCTCACATATTGGATGACTGATCTCAGACTTTCATTAAAGGGACATCAGGTACCTGAAATGTAGAGAATTATTGCTCTCATCACCTCAGGCTGCTTTCATTCACCCTCTGACAAATGATTCAAGAGCAGCGCTGTAAAACGCTTGAATCATAGAATTCCCACAGTGCAGAAGGAGGCCATTTGGCCCATCAAGCCTACACCAACAACAATCCCAGCCAGGCCCTATCCCCTTAACACCTTGTATTTACCCTGCTAATCCTCCTGACACTGAGGAGCAATTTAGCATGGCCAATCAACCTAACCTGCACATCTTTGGAGTGTGGGAGGAAACTGGAGCACCCAGAGGAAACCCACGCAGACACAGGGAGAATGTACAAACTCCACACAAACAGTGACCCAAGCTGGGAATTGAACCCAGGTCCCTGACACTGTGAGGCTGCAGTGCTAATCACCGTGTTAGACACGTGCTTAGACTTGATCAAGAAATGCTGTGTAATGTGAGAAAAATTAAAATGCTATGGAGGTGAAATTAAAAAGGGAGAATTTCCATTTGACATTGCTGGTTTTCACACTCCCCCAGGCCTGCACATCCAGCCCTCTGCCTCGTGTCACATTTCTATTGATATTTGCCTCATGTACAGTCCCACACTCTAGTTTTGTCTCTTCACTTGATGCTTTTCCATGTTGTGACCAATTCCAAAAGCACCAGTCCACACCCATACAGTGCTTATGAGTGGGCATTTGGGGGGCAGCACGGTGGCACAGTGGTTAGCACTGCTGCCTCACAGTGCCAAGGATCTGGGTTCAATTCTGCCCTCAGGTCACTGTCTGTGTTGAGTTTGCACATTCTCCCTGTGTCTGCGTAAGTCCAAAGGTGTGTGTGTTAAGTTGATTGGCCATGCTAAATTTCCCCTTAGTGTCAGGGGATGAGCAGGGTAAATATGTAGGGTTCTGGGTATAGGGCCTGGGTGGCATTGTGGTCAGTGCAGACTTGATGGACCGAATGGCCTCCTTCTGCACTGCAGGGATTCTATAATTCTATGAGTGCCATGACGGCATAGTGGTTAGCATTGCTGCCCCACAGCACCATGGACTCAGGTTCAATTCCAGCCTTGGGTGACTGTGTGGAGTTTACGCTTTCTCCTGTGTGGGTTTTTTCCGGGTGCTCCCTTTTCCTCCCACAGTCCAAAGATATGCAGGTTGAGTGGATTGGCCATGCTAAATTGTCCCTTAGTGTCAAGAAGATTAGCAAGATAAATTAGTGGAGTTGCAGGGATAGAACCTGGGTGAGATTGCTGTCGGTGTCGGCTCAAAGGGCTGACTGGCCTTCTTCTGCACTATAGGGATTCTCTGGTTCAATGATAGGATGGTTGCAACTAATTAAACTGGCCTCCTCATTGTTCTATTTAGCTTATCAATCATTAAAACAAAACCATCTTCTTTTCAGAAATCAATGGCAAGACTTCAGAACTAATTAGAGTTAATTTGGGCTAATCCTGCATTGAAAGTAAGCAGAAGTTAATTGTGTCCCATTGATGTATCATTTTGTGACTGAAGCTATTTCAAGCAGTCAACAAGTTGGATGCTGAGAACTGATTGGAGATCTTTGAACTTCTAATCACAGTGCCAAGGCGATTTTCTTGTACAGAGATAAGCAGAGATGAATTTCAGTGTTAGCAAAGTTCAGAGAAATAAAATGAAATTATATCCAATCAAATGAAATACGAGAATAATCTCATTTTGGATTTTGACACTAATTTGCACAAAATATTTTGTAATAATCTGATCCAGTTTGAGGGGCAACTTTTCATTTATTTTAATTGCCTTTTATCTGGAACTAATAGTATTGAGTGGAAATTCTTCAGAGTAACATCATTATGGAATGTTATTGGAAGAGCAAGCCAACAATATTAATATGCTCGGGGGAACAATTATAAGCACTTTTTTGTTTTATTCATTCGTGGGACATGGGTGTCGCTAGCTGGCCAACATTTATTGCCTATCCCTAGTTGGCTTTGGAGGGTAGTTGGGAGTCAACCACAATGCTGTGGCTCTGGAGTCACACGTAAGCCAGACCAGTAAGAACGGCAGATTTCCTTCCCGAGAGGACACAAGTGAGCCAGATGGGTCTTTCCAACAATTGACAATTGTTTCATAGTCATCAGTAGATTCCTAATACCAGATTTTTTTAAATTGAATTCAAATTCTACTACCTGCCGTGGGGTTTGAACCCAGGACCCCAGAACATTAGTTGAGTTTCCGGATTAATAGTCTAACCATAATACCACTAGGCCATCACCTCCCCTGGAAAGCAAAGAGATTAAAGGATGAGGTGAGTGAGTACTTCAATGGGGGTCATCTTTCAGAAGTGAATGAACAGCACCCACTTTACTTCAGTGGTTCAGAGAAGCTGAACCATACACAATCTGTCCATCGTTTGGAAGTGTACGAGTTAGATCAGGGCAGGATATATTATAAGCAACAACTGTGACAGCCCCCACAGTTAAATGTGCCATGACTCTAATTGGTAGGTGGTATTTTTTCTGAAATTTTTTTCTTTTAGTTCTTTTTACCTCTTGAGCATTTTTTTTAATTAATGTAGTTCTTCCACTCAAATATCTCTGGGTTGGATCTGCTACACCTTTGTGGGAAATAATGCAGCATAAGAATTCAGGGAACTTGAGTTATTTTTGTGAAGAGGACTTCTTTAGATCATAGAACTCTACAGTGCAGAAAGAGGCCCTTCGGCCCATCAAGTCTGTACCGAGGACTTCTTTAAAAGCATGTACCCTCCTATAAAAGCTCAATCCTCTTTATCCACCCCTTAATTTTATCCTCGACTGACCAGAACTTATTAGAGTATAGTTTTTTGAATATCACCAGGTCTTTGGCACCTCATTTAGATAGATATTCTTAATCAGGATGGCATGGTGGCACAGTGGTTAATACTGCTGCTTCCCAAGTCCCAGGTTTGATTCTGGCATACGGAGACTTTGTAGAGTTTGCATGTTCTCCCCATATCTACGTGGGTTTCTTTCAGGTGCTCCAGTTTCCTCTCACAGTCCAAAGATGTGCAGGTGAGGTGGATTGGCCATGCTAAATTGCCCCTTAGTTTCCAAAGGTGTGTAGGTTAGATGGATTAGCCATGGGAAATACTCAGAGTTACAGGGATAAGACGAAGGGGAGAGCCTGGGCAAGATGCTCTTTCCGCGAGTCGGTGCAGGCTCAATGGGCCAAATGGCCTCCTTCAGTGTAGGTGTGATTAACACTGTAGCATAGATTACACAGTACAATACTCTGCCAAAAGACCCATGATTTCCAATAGCACTGTAAGAGGAGTTACATGGCACAATTCTACTGTAGTGTGAATCACACAATATTGCATGCAGTATTTAATAGATGGTGAAATATGTACGTAGTTTGAGTGATTGGTATAATATCAATATACAATATGCAGTCCAAGCCACCTAGAATAATGAGGCTGCAGTATTTGTTATGCAAAGAACAACATGACTATTTTGACATGAGCAGTTGTCACATTCTATAGTATTGTTTGAAAGAAATATTGTATAAGTTCTATAATGTAAACCAATGTCCAATCCTATTCCCCCTCCCCGCCGGAAGGGTGTTATTGTTCTGGAACACTCAATCTCCTCCTGTACACATACAGCTTCAGAAAAATCGGGATTCCATCAACAGAAGCACTCCCATTTGATGTTGAATTTGCTTGTCAATATCAAGTTGAGTTGTGAACAGAACGATGTTTAAGCTGATTGATTTAGCTGCCCTGGTGACTAAGTATATAATGCCAAATGTATCTATGGGAAGGGAGCTACGGACAATATCAACGGTGCAGAAAAATGCCCTTGAATTCAACAAGTTAATTTTCAAAATATGAATGGTTTGACTAACTCACATTATGAAGACATTTTTCTCCCTCCGGCAAATAATGTCCTTTGTGGAGCTTTTGTGAATGCAAGAGGTTTCCAAGCATGAGGGATGTGAGACCTTGTGGTCTTTGTGTTTCTTGCATGTGGAACAGACACAGTTCGATAAAGCAAAGCTGTTTATGAAAGATTTGAACATTGATATTTTCCATGCAGCTTCACACCAGTGCAGTAAATGTCACGTATTAAGTACAATATTATCTTCTCATCCTGCCCCACCACCTTTCGGAGTTGGCCAGAAGGAAGCTATGAAACTAAATTCTTTTTATGGGTGTTGCATCGATGAGGATTCAGGGTGAATCGTTATCCCTTTGGATTTAAACAGTTCACCCATTGCATCCACAGCTCAATTATCACTTACAGATCAAGTTCAAGGTTAAGTAGGGACGGTACAGTGGTTAGCAGTGCTGCCTCACAGTGCTAGGGACTCAGGTTCGATTCCCAGCTTCCATCACTATCTGTGCAGAGTCTGCATGTTCTCCCTGTGACTGCGTGGGTTTCCTCCGGGTGCTCCGGTTTCCTCCCCTATTCCAAAGATGTGCAGTTAGTTGGATTGGCCGTGCTACATTGCCCCTTAGTGTCCAAAGGAGCGGCACGGTGGCACAGTGGTTAGCACTGCCGCCTCACAGCACTAGGGAGCTGGGTTTGGTTCCCGGCTTGGGTCACTGTCTGTGCAGAGTCTACACATTCCCCCTGTGTCTGTGTGGGTTTCCTTCAGTTTCCTCCCACTGTCTGAAAGACGTGCTGGTTAGATGCATTGGCTGTGCTAAATTCTCCCTCAGTGTACCTGAACAGGTGCTGGAGTGTGGCAACTTGGGGATTTTCACAGTAACTTCATTGCACTGTTAATGTAAGCCTACTTGTGACTAATAAATAAACTCTTCCCCTTTACATGAAACCCTTGAAGAAATTGATGCTGTTTGTGCATCTGCCTCTCTATGGGATCTGCCAGCATGGGGATGTACTCTGCTTTTTTTCCTTGCAATCCTATCAATTAGACTAATAGAATGTGGATAGGAGGCAGGGCTAGTTCACTCTGCAAAGAGAAATAAACCCTCTATTAAACTGTTCAGGTGACAATTGAAATTAGTGGCTCTTTTTGTTGGAAATCACAGGGATGGAATGCCATGCCTCATATTTAACAGGTCACTGATGTCTGGAACCTATATTTAAAAATGGCAGGGAGCTCTCGGCCCATTAGTTTAATGTCAGTTATCGGCAAGTTGCTCGAAGTTACAATTCAAGGTGCATTGCATGAGAAGCTTGACAAAGAAGTGGCTATTTAGGAATCACAACATGGCTCCTGGAAGTCCTGTCTCAACATCATGTATCGTCGAATGATATAACACAAAAGGAAGCCAATCAGCCCACTGTGCCTGTGTCAGCCCACCAAGAGAACTACCAATTAGTCCCACTCCCACTTGTACTTTCCCCTTAGCCCTGCAAACTTGCATTTTCAAGTATCTGTCCAATTGTCTTCGGAAGCGACTATCTCATCTGCTTCCTGTATTATTTCAGTCATAGCAATCCCACTCACAACTCACTTCCATTATTAAGAGAAATATAGTTCTCCACATCTCCTCCCAGTTTGTGAATAATCTTAACTCTCTGTCCTCTGCTAGTTGACCCTCATGCCAGTAAAATAGTCGCAAACCTGTCTACTATATCACAACACTATATTATTCTGAACACCTCCATTAACTCGTCCCTTCACATCTCTTGCTCAAAGGAGACCAGAGGGCTCTTCTCTTCTCTCTGATTGAATTTTTTTCAAGAGTTCACGGAATATTTAAATAGGCATAGCCAGGCAGACATTATTTCAGCAGATTTTTTAAAAAGACTTTTAATGATGCGCTGTGCAGAGGATGGCTCAGTAAGGTCACACCCTCTGGAATCTGCTTTGGTTTGAATTGACTTTGATGTGATTTATTATTGTCACGTGTATTGGTTTACAGAGAAAAGTGTTATTTCTTGCATGCTATACAGACAAAGGGCAGGATTTTTCGGACATGCTCACTTCGAGATTGGAAAATTCCACCCGAGGTCAACGGAATTTTGCATGGTCCGTGTCCCACTTTCTCCAATTCCTGTGAGATCGGAAAATTCCACCATACTGTTAATAAAGAAGGAAAGGAGAGGCTACAGAATCTGTTGTTACAGTCATAGCTAAAGATCAACTTGATATGATGTAGGTCCATTCAAAAGCCTGACGGCAGCAGGGAAGCTGTTCTTGAGTTGATTGATACATGACTTCAGACTTTGGTATCTTTCCCCCAATGGAAGAAGGAGGAAAAGAGTATATCCGGGGTGCTTGCTGCTGGCTGCTTCCCCAAGGCAGCAGGAAGTGTTGATGGAGTCAATGGATGGGAAGCAGGTTTGCGTGATGGACTGGGCTATGTTTACAATCCTATCTGCTGGTTAGTCAATTGCTGCTTTTTTTACAATATGGGAGTTAAGAGTGAAAGGGAGCTGAATATTGGCCTTGGCGGGGGGCAAGAAGCAAGACTCGGGACTGTTTTTTGTGTCCTGAACCTGCTCATGAGAGGAAATCATTGCTTCTTCTCCACTTGTGGCGGAGACTAACATCTGTGTCCTGCAGTAAGTATTTCTATAGGAAGTGACGACTAACCCAGGCATGACCCGCTAAAAAGGTAGTCCTAATGAAGAGAGCTTTTAGTAAATGAAAATGATCTAAAGATTGGTCTTGATGATTTCAAGTGGTGTGACTATTTCCTTTGGCAGCATGTTCCAATCTAGGAATATCCTTGGGAAGATTGTTGATGTCTTGGAAACAAATGGTTTCAGTAATCTGTGTGGGTGGTTACCTTGTGTTTTCTTGCTAAAGGCCACCAGGTACTTGTTTCTGTCAATTCCAACCAGATCATTCCATATTTTATAGAATGTGGTCAGTCTATTTTTCTGTCCTCTGCTGAAGTGATTTTTAAAATTAATTTATGCAACGGGAGAGTCGCTAGCTGGGCCAGCATTTATTATCCGTCCCTAATTAATTTGATTTCATTTATTATTGTCACATTATTAGTATACAGCGAAAAGTATTGTCTCTTGCACACTATATAAACAAAGCATATTGTGCAGAGGGAAGAACAGGAGACAGTGCAGAATGTAGTGTTAGAGTCATAGCTAGGGTGTAGAGAAAGATCAATTTAATGCAAGATAGGTCCATTCAAAAGTCTGATGGCAGCAGGGAAGAAGCTGTTCTTGAGTCGGTTAGTATGTGATCTCAGACTTTTGTATCTTTTTCCTGATGGACAAAGGTGGAAGAGAGAATGTCCAGGGTGCATGGACCATTATCCAGGGCCTTTGGATTACTGATAGAGTGACAATACCACTGCCACCCCTCATATCCTCCCCAAATCTTTGACCGAAGGAGTAAGATACTGGTGTATCTGCCCTACTCTTTCGTGTCTGACATGGCATTTTGACTGAGTTGCGCCCTTAATTAACATGAAGGCTTCCTGTCCAGTGAAGGACAGTGAATTGCCCATCCATTTCAGAGGGCATTTAAGAGTCAGCCCATTGCTGTGGCTCTGGAGTCATACGCAGGCCAGACCAGGTAAGGACGGCAGATTTCCTTCCCTAAAGGACCAGATGGGTTTTTACCACAATCGACAATGGTCATCGTTCGGCTTTTGATTAGAGATTTTTATTGAATTCGAATTTCACTATCTGCAATGGTGGGATTTGAATCCAGGTCCCCAAAGCATACCTTGAGCCTCTGGATTACTAGTCCAATAACAGTACCACTGCCTACCCTCATATCCTCCCCTAATCTTTGATCGAAGTGGGGGTGATACTGTTGTATCTCCCTTACCCTTTTGTGTCTGACATGGAACTTTGACTGGGGTGCACCCTTGTTTGACATGAAGACAGGCTTCCTGTCCAATGAAGGGCAGTGAGTGAGCTCCCAAAGCCAGAGGGTCAATCAGCTAGAGGTGCTCCAGCTTCAGAGGAGTACCTGGCTGCAGTCAGTGGCAAGTCGATGAAAGGTGCTTCAACTTGAAGTTGTCTTCTCGGCCACTTTAAAAGAAGGTGGCCAGGCGACCACTATGGAGGGAATGGAACATGTCAAAAGGGCAACTTTTGGCTTTTGCCCTCCAGGCAGAAAGGGCCTGTAGATCCACCAGCCTGCCACTCATCTCCTGCCTGCAGGCAGCTAAATCACTCCCAGGTCATATCAGGAGGCTGGAGGCTGTTTGGAAGATCCCAATTCGCCTCCTTAATTCCTGGTTAACGAGACACTTAACGAGGCTAATTGCTGCACCGGCCTCGTGGGGGTGGGCAGCCTTGCCAGGCCAGAATGGCCAATGCTGAGAACTGCATCGGGGAAACCAACCATATCATTTTCAGGAGTGGATCCAACTTCCACAGGGCCCAAAGACACAGTGCATTGGCTTTGTTTATAGAATATATATCCCAGTATTGTGGTTAGAAGAGGTCATATCTTATTGCTTAAATCAAAAGCCTGCTTCTTGGAACAGGGCAAAGAATAACTGAATCAAGAGCCTTGTAGTTTAATTGGTTCTATGGGGAATAAGGGTTTAGCAAGCTTACAGCAGAACAGGAGCTGCATACAGATCCTGGCAGGGCAATGCATGTAATATTAATGTATGATATATATTCGGAATTCAAAATGCTCATACAAGTCAAATTCATGCCAGTGTCATTTTGAGGTTCTTTGATATAAAGCTGCTTTGATCTTGAATTATACAATAGATGCAGAGTCTACACGTACACTGACCAAATTTCAGAATCCATGTTTTCTAAACTGATAATTTCAAGGTGCATATTTTTAACTTCTGCGAGATGTGAGGGATTTGTGGATAGGCTTATGTTGTTGTAGGCCCGTGCAGGAGTCCTTGTAGCTTTCATACAGTTACAGTACCAAAAGACATCATTATTTGTGGGAGGCATGCTTATATCACCCCATTCACAGAGATTAGCGCCTCACAGCGCTAGATACCCGAGCTCGATTCCTGTGTGGAGTTTGCACATTCTCCCTGTATCTGCGGTTTCCTCCCACAGTCCAAAAATGTGTGGGTTAGGTTGATTGACTATGATAAGTTGCCCCTTATTGTCAGGGAGATTAATTGGAAAAATATGAGAGGTTACGAGGATGGGGCCTGGGTAGGATTGTTGTTGGTGCAGGCCTCGATGGGCCAAATGGCCTTCTGTGCTGTAAGTACTCTGTGATTCTATGATATAAAACTGCAACTTTTAAAAACCTCATTGAGCCCAACAGTGATGGAACTGGGCCAGTATTTTGGTATTCTGTTTCCATCAAGCTACCTATCCCTCACACCTGCGTGTGGCCTGTAATTGGCACTGAAGCTGTAATATTAAATGAATGTCAAAGCACAGAAGAAAAGATAAAACATATAAAAATATCCAATCTCAACTGTGTAGACTACTCAATTCTTGCCCTCTGCCGTCTTCAACTGACCCCTCAACTCGGGGGAGCAGCTGTTCCCCTTAGTTGAAGGGTCAGTCACGAGGGGACGTAAGTTAAAAGTGAAAGGTGGGAGGTTTGGGGGATGGTGATGGTCTGGAATCCACTGCCTGGGAGGGTGGTGGGGGCTGGATGCCTCATATCCTTTGAAAAGTTCCTGGATGAGACTTGGCGCACCATAACATTCAAGGCTATGGTCCAAGCACTGGCAAGTGGGATTAGGTGGGCAGGTCAGGGCATTTCATGCATTGGTGCAGAGGTGATGGGCCGAAGGGCCTCTTCTGCATTGCAGCATTCTGTGTCTCTGACTCTGTGATTCTCTTATTGGGCACCTCAGGCCTCAAACAGCTGGGTGAAAATGAGAACATAAGAAATATTAAAAACAAAAGAAGAACTTTTGAAGGAAGGATAGAGCGAACAAAATAAAGTAGGAGAGTTTTTGGAGGCCAATCGTTCCCCCCTGCCCCAGAAAATCAGTGCAGGGGCTCTTTAGGGCATTGTGTTAGGCCCAATTATCTTCAGCGGCTTCAACAACACTCTTCACTCCATCATAAGGTCAGGTTCGTTGATGATTGCAATGTCTTCAGTTCCATTCACAATTCCGGTAATGAAGCAGCCCTTGGGTGGCACAGTGGTTAGCACTGCTGCCTCACAGCGCCAGGGACCTGGGTTCAATTCCTGGCTTGGGTCACTGTCCATGTGGAGTTTGCATAGTCTCCCCATGTCTGTGTGGGTTTCCTCTGGATGCTCCAGTTTCCTCCCCCATTCTGAAAGACATGCTGGTTAGGTGCATTGACCCAAACAGGCGCCGAAGTGTGGTGGTTAGAAGTTAGATGGTTTCACAATAACTTCATTGCAGTGTTAATGTAAGCCTTACTTGTGACCAATAAATAAACTTTAACCATGCACACATGCAGGAAAGCCTTGTTGATGATTGTTTCTTTCTTCGATTCAGACGCTAGGAATTACAACTGACAGGGGGGAGGGGAGGGGTGTTGGGGTGATATCCTACTGGTATTATTACCAGACTGTTATTAATACGGAAACTCAGCTAATGTTCTGAGGACCAGGTTCAAATCCCCCACAGCAGATGGTGGAGTTTGAATTCAAAAAATACCTGGAATTAGGGATCTACTGATGACCATGAAACCATTGTCGATTGTTGGAAAAAACCATCTGGTTCACTAATGCCCTTTGGGGAAGGAAACCTGTTGTCCTTACCCTGGCTGGCCAACATGTGATTCCATTTCCACAGCAATGTGGTTGACTCTTAAATGGCCTTGGAAATGTTCTAGCAAGCCACTCAGTTCAAGGTAATAAGCGTGGGCAATAAATACTGGCCAGCCAGCGTCGCACACATCCCCACGGATGAATAAAACGAAACTCTTCCCATCAGTACGTGTCTTCTGTCTTCCCTCTTCAAACACTCCCATCATTACACAGCTTTGGTCTTAATCAGTGCTGTGTGGGACTTTTTCAGGGATTTACATACAGAGTACAGACTGCAAAGGAAATCATGCACAATCCTCTTGGTTGTATGATTGGTTGCTGCTTGTTTGGAGTATTCCCAATTTGTCTTCCATTGTCTTAGCTATTTAAGGACATCTTACTGTCCACGATGATTATCTGTCTGGTTTCAATCAGCCTCCACTGATTTCAGCCAGCTTGCTGTAAGTAACAATTCTATTCAATTTAAATTGTTTTATTAAATTCCGCAATACACTGCAATTAACTAGTATCGATGTAATTAGCAAATGTCACACCCATCCAGTTTCCACATAATAAACACTGTTCTGAATTCATAGCCGGTCTGTTAACCCTTCCCTTACAACCTAGACAATGTGAAACATAGAAACGAGGATGCAGGAGTAGGCCATTCAGCCCTTCCAGACTGCTTTGCCATTCACCTTGATCATGACTGATCATCAAATCCTGATCCCTGGTAGTAAGGGCGTGGAATGCCCTGCCTGCAGCAGTTGTGGACTCACCAACTTTAAGGACATTCAAATGGTCAGTGGATAGGCATATGGATAACATTGGAATAGTTTAGGTTAGAGGGTCATTAGATTCGTTCCACTGGTCGGCGCAACATCGAGGGCCGAAGGGCCTGTACTGCGCTGTTATGTTCTATGTTCCTCTTATGTCCCTTGATCCCTTTAGCTCCAAGAGCTCTATTGGCTTGGGCTGATGTGTAGCTCAAATATTATGTGCCACATTAGTGTCAAGTCATCGCTAATTCCAATAAAACAAAGTCTAAGTACCTCTCATTAACACAGAATGGCATTACCATCACTGAAGCCTCCAAAATTCACACTAACCAGAAATGAGCCAACTGCATGAACACCATGGCTAATGGGGCAGGTCAGAAACTGGGTATCCGGTAGCCACTGACTCATCTTAACATTTCTCCATCATCTACCAAGTCCAATCAGGAGTGTGATGGAATAATTTCCCTTTCCCTGAATGGATACAATGGCAACAAAGCTCAACAAACCCAACACCATCCAGGACAAAGCAGTCTGTTTAATAGGCAGCCCATCTCCCACCTTTCACCTGCACTGCCTCCACCATGGCGACAGTGTGCACTATTCATTGGATGCACTGCAACAGTTCACCAAGGCTACTTCGACATTGCATCGCAAACACAATTAGCAGAAAAGGAGAGGAAAGCAGAGAGGTAAAGTAATGAGAGAGTTAAAAAAATCCAGTGGAGAGAGGAAAACAAGCCCAACAGTAAAAAGAAAGGAGCATCTAAAGTGTAAGGAATGCAGATGCAAGGAAAAGAATGTTCAAGGAACTTTTATTATGGCTGCTTGAAAACTCAGAAGTGTTTCTCTGTCACCCAGTTTGTCACTCACTGTTCTCATCATTTTAAATTGTATATTCGCTATTCACATCGCTTGACTATGGTGACTGTTTGGATCAATGTAAAAAGAAAAAGTTATTCTCCAATCTGTTTTAAAATTTTCTGTGATTTCTTTGTATTCAACAGTTATCAGTTCAAAAGCTCCCAAAAGATGCATATTCTCTTGTTATGCCAGCTACTGGAAACGTACAAAATAGAAGCAGAAGTGGACCATTTGGCCCTTCAAGCCTGCTGTGCCATTCATTGATCATGGCTGATCATCAAATTCAATATCCTGATCCCACCTTCCCCCCAATACCCCTTGAGCCCCAGGAATAGAAACATAGAAGGAGGACCTCTGTTGGAGATACACATCTCCCACAATCTACTGCATTGGTAATACAGGAATTACTTCCAACAAGAACTCGCAGCTTAGATCTCAGTGTTGCCAAGGCCTTCTTGTGATATATTTGTTCTTAAAATCTTTTCAGGACTATTGATGTGAAGACCTGTCATCTAACATCAGATTACAGGGATCACACTTACCTCCTAAACTCACTTTACTGAATAGTTATAGATGTATTGTGGCTCCATAGTTCATCCGACCGAGCCAAAGAGAAAATCCTTCGACAAGCCTGGGATCAACTGGAAGGGCAATTGCTTTTATTTTTAAGGGATTCTCTACTCTATTCTCACATGGAAATTGGTGCTTGGTAACTTCATGGAATCATAGAATCCTTATAGTGCACAAGGAGGCCATTTGGCCCATCAAGTCTGCACCGACACGAACCCATGCAGGCACTATTTCCGTATCCCCACATATTTACCCTGCTAATCTCACTGACACTAAGGATCAATTTAGCATGCCCAATTAACCTAACTCGCACATCTTTGGAGTGTGGGAGGAAACTGGAGCACTCAGAGGAAACCCACGCAAGACACAGGGAGAACATGCAAATTCCACACAGACAGTGACCCAAGGCTGAAATTGAATCCGAGTCCCTGGCACTGTGAAGCAGCAGTGCTTGCCACTGTGCCGCCCTAACCAATGTTACTCAGCACACTTTGTGCATTTGCATTCCAGACCTGTCTTTATATTCCTTGTAATCCTTCTGAGTCTGCTCCTGTCTAATACTTCCTTCTCCCGTACTGTCCTATACTCTCACTTTATGCACCTTATTGCTCTATTTGTATATGCAGATATGCATCTCCATGTCAATTTAATTCAAATTTTCCCCAACCACAATAGTGAAGTGCCTGTAAGGATATTGGCCCCAATATGGATGAGGTGCAACCTATCCCTTTTGAATACCCCAAGAATCTGAAGTCCTCCCTCCTGCAGCATGCCTCATATTCATTTATGCCTTAGCTATTTCTACTCCTGCTAGTGCATGGTTTTCGGAATAATCCAGAGATTTCTACGTCCATTTTAATTTCCTTCGGAATTCCTGGAAATCTGACTGTGGAACCTCAATGCCTGTCCTCTCCCTCCCTCCCCTCTCCAGAATATTCTGCACCCTCTCCATGATATCCTTTAATATATATATATATATATATAATATGATATCAATTACATCAGGGAGCTCATACTCCAATAGACCAACATCAATGGCCTGACTGAGGCCATGATACTTACTCACAAAGTCCTCCTCTTCATGAAATATGTTTTGGTATCTGTTTGGCTAACTCAATCAAGTTCCGCATGAGATGGTCTATCTGGGTAATGGAAGATACCACACTGTGCAGTGAGGAGTCCTCTGCTGGGGCTGGGACGTGAGCTAACAAAAGGTGTTTTATTCTCCATTGTTTGCTGAGTGTGACCTGAGAGTGCACAAAAGTAGAAAGTATTCTAGTTCTCATTGTCACCATCCATCACCTTCAATAGCACAAGAAATTGGCTATTGAAATTTTAAGATGCTAATCTCAATGCCTTGAGATGCTAAATTCTGGGAAACTGGAGCTGTTGATAATTGCCCTTTACAGGAGCTTGTTGGTGTTGAGCATTTGTTGCTCCCGCATGGCTTGCAGTCTAGTTTATATCTGATGCCTTAAGAATGCAAATCATGTTTGTGGTGACGCTTTGAGTTTATAGGCAGGCTGCTTTGATAGGGCACCATCCCTCAGGGGAGGAAAGGAAATTCGACTCAACCTTTAATAAGTGTCATGGTAGCAGAATTATGAATGCAACTAATACAGTGAGTCAAGTCAGTGTTTAGAATTCCTTTAAGATCAGACATTTATATTGATTTGATTTTCAGCCTAATTCAGTACAATGTTGTGATCAAGCGTGCAGTCAGCTTCTTCTGCTCTGTCTCCGGAAGAGACCTCCTCATGGTATTACCATTTCCTACACTTAACACCCCGTGGCCTCTCCCTGAATGAGATTTTGGCCTGGATTTTCATCGTGGAGGGGGAAATCGGGAGTGGGAAATTTTCCTGACATTGGGATTCCACCTCTGTCCCCGCAGTGCCCCACTGGCAGGATTTTCATAGACTCCCTACAGTACAGAAGGAGGCCATTCAGTCCATCGAGTTTCTACCAACCACAATCCCACCCAGGCCCTATTCCTGGAACCTACACATTTACCCTGCTAATCCCTCTGACACTAGGGTCAATTTAGCATGGCCAATCCACCTAACCCGCACATCTTTGGACTGTGGAAGGACACCGGAGCACACGGAGGAAACCCACACGTTCACAGGGAGAATGTACAAACTCTACATAGACAGTGATCTGAGGCTGGAATTGAACCAGGGTACCTGACGCTGTGAGGCAGCAGTGTTAACCACTGTGCAACCATGCCATCCCTTTTCACCCAAGGGAGGAGGAGAATGACCAGAGTTGGCACATTCTTGGCGGACATGGAGGCAGACAATGCCAAAGTGGCCTGGTTGAAAGGCCACCTCCATTTGGAGACATATCAACAAGGTTCAGCAGATCAGTGTAAAAAACCCGTCACCCACGTGCTCCCCTTCTCCCCTCACCCTCTTCACGCGTTCCCCCAGTCCCCTGTAACCTCTCCCGCAAACTGTTCATCCACTTTAAAAACAGAATTCACCAGCCCTGTAATAATATTTGGAAGTTTTTGACAAGCTCATTGTAAGATCAAAAGAATCAGTGCTGGAATAGGCCATTTGGCCCATCAAGGTGGTAGTGGTGGGCTGTATTCTTGAACTGTTGCAGGTTGTGTGGTGTAGGTACACCCCACAATGCTGTTAGGAAAGGAGTTCCTGGGTTTTGACCTGGTGACATTGGAGGAAGTGGAGGTGGGAATTCTGGGTCGCCACTCCAGCCATCTAGTTTCCCTGCCCAATTCCATACGATCCAAATCTGGCTTTTTATGTTCAATTGCCACATGACCCAACATCTAAACACCAAGCTCCAGAACAAGAGGACAGCTCAAAATTTTGATGAGCAGGATTAGCATAGATATCAGGCAGCACTTCACAGAAGGTGAACAGCAGCCGATGTGGATTGTGAATGTAGTTGTTGAGATCACGGCATTAGAATCATTTAAAAAGACGCTAAATGCTGTTGTGGGAAGACAGATATCAGAACGGCTTAAGCATGCTTTACCCGTAAGGTCTGGAGAGAGCATTATTGATGAATTCTTGCTTCATATTGACTCCATCTAATTCAATGAAGATACTTCAATAGTTAAAAAAGCAATACTCACTGGATGCATGCAGTCTAATTCAATGTTGCGGTGACTTGGCATTTGTCATGAACTTGGGGGTAAAGCTAATTACTCAATTAAAGCACAAATTTGCTGTGTGATTTATTGCTGTCTGTATTTGACCAACAACCTTTAAGCTGAACAGGCATTCCTGTAAATTTTACTTTGCACAGGCTCCCGTTGGAGACGGCTATCTCCTGCTTAAATCTTTTTGGTTGGTTTTTGTACAAGCTAAGAAGCTTTCCAAAATATTCAGAGTAATTTCACCTCAAACTTTTAAAGAGCGAGAGGGCCAGGGAACCACCGGGGATTGGTCAGGGTAAAATCAACTCGGGAATAATGGAAGCGCTGAGCCACAAAGTGCGTATCTTGCAAAGTGCTCGCTTTTAAAGGAGTGGATGGTAGAGGGAGTCCCCGCTAAGTCCCAGGTCTTGGGCAAGAAGAGTTTGCGTAAATTAGGGAGTGGGTCAGGGATTGGGGGGGGGGGAGAGGTCAGGTTTAAAGCTGCAAGTGGTTAGGAAGGGTTTTCGATTCGGGGGAACCACCCCACGATCTGCAAAGTGAGGCCCCCAAAATTTGAGCTCCAACTCCCCCATGCTCTGCCATTCCTTCCAACTCTGAAGAATTATTTTACAAAATCATGTTGCCTGCTGTTGCCCTTGCCAAACTTTTAATGGCTTGGGCAATGTATAATTCTCATCAACGAGCTGGATAATTGCTGGAATTGTACTGGCACACCAGCCCTGATTCCGATGCTCGCAGAACGGCATTCATACGAGCCTTGGGTGAGGCAGTAAAATTCCGGCAAACATGTCTAATTGACCCTTAATTATTTATATGAATATGGCAGGTAGGCTGCTGATTTTGGCATCCATCCAGTCTGCCAAGCCCCCCTCCCCAACCCTCCTTCCTATAGCAGTGAACATGGGGCTGGTAGAAAGGTGGTGGGGTCCTTCAGTGGATTCCACCCAAAACAAACATGATGGGGGAAGTAAGAAATAGTTCAACACTTGGATTTAATGGGACCTGATCAAAGCAAGCTAGTTGGTGGATGGTATCTAACCTATTAAGTCCCCTCAGGTTCAGATTTTTCAGTAAGATTATTTAATTCTTCTAAACTCCAAAAAATACAGGCCATCCCAGCCAACCATCCCTAAACCGCTTCTAATGCAATTAAAAGCAGTTCACCAAGGCCCTTTAGTAATACTTTCCAACTTTTATATTCCATTCCCCCTGCAACATTGCTGGCATAAGGCATTTACTGCCTTAGGCAAACCTGCAGCTTAGTGCCCCATCGCGATCCCAGGCACACACATCACAAACGCATACATTGCAAACACACACAATTAAGTTTACTCGTGGATAATTGTTGCCAACGGCCAGCCCTCGCCCCAGTTTCGGCCTCCCACTATTCTACAGCACCATGATCCCCTGGCACCGCTCACTAGACCCCTGTACTCCACTCCTGAACTATTCATGAGCCCTCAACACCCACATCACCATGGGTTCACCCAGGAGCTACAGAACAAGCATTTTTGATTAGCTGCACTCTATCAATTTCCCAAAGGGGATCTGACTACACTTTCTCAGATCTGGAAACTGACTTTTATTCTTTGGTTCCCTTTGATTTTTCTCTTCCCCAACTGACAAAGGGTTCCAAATCTCGGCGCAACTTGAGTACTGTCTCAGTCTTGGTTGAAGGTAGCCAATAGCAACACAAACCTGGTCACCTTCACGCTGACAGGTACAACCTATACTCAACTCCTTTAAGAATGCTTTGTTAGCTCTGAATATGTATAGAGCATTAACTTTATTCAATGGATTTCAGTCTGTGGATATCTTGGTACCTGATAGATTGCCTGTGCCTGCGGTGGCACAGTGGTTAGCACTGCTGCTTCACAGAGTTCAATTTCTGGCTTTCACTCTGTGCAGACTCTGCATATTCTCCTCATATCTGCGTGGGCTTTCTCTGGGTACTCTGGCTTCCTCCCACAGTCCAAAATACACGCTGGTTAGGTGCATTGACCATACAACAGGCCATTCGACCCATCGAATCCACACCGATAACAATCCCATCCAGGCCCTCTTCCCATGACCCCATATATTCAACGTGTAATCCCTTTAACCTACTCATCCTGGGACACTAAGGGGCCATTTAGTGTGGTCAATGCACGTAACCCGTACAACTTTGGAAGGAAACTGGAGCACCAGAGGAAACTCAGGCCAGCACGGTAAAAAATTCTCCCTCAGTGTACCCAAACAAGCGCCAGAGTGTGGTGACTCGGGGATTTTCATAGAAACTTCATTGCAGTGTTAATATAAGCCTAATTGTGACACTAATAAATAAATTTAAACCTTCACCTTGACAGATACAACTTAGTACTCATCTCCTTGTAAGAATGCTTTGTTAGCTGTGAATGTATATGGAGCATTAAATTTATTCAATGGATTGTAGTCTGTGGGTATCTTAATACTGTAACACAGGTAAACTTAATAGATCACCTGTATCTAATGACCCTTTAAATGTCGAGTTCAATATTAAACTTACAGTTGTATTGTTATGCATTGATCTTTTCAGTTTTTTTTATAAGTGCACTTGTATTGTTTTTCCGAGAATATGATTTGAGCACCATTAAACAAAAATAGTAATAATTTTCTAATTGGTTCATAGAAACCTTTAGGGTACAAATGATCTTTGATTTGATTTGATTTATTATTGTCACATGTATTGGTATACAGTGAAAAGTATTGTTTTTTGTGCGCTATTCAGTAAAAGCATACCATTCATAGAGAAACAAAGGAGAGAATGTAGAAAGTAGTGTTACAGTCATAGCTCGGGTGTAGAGAGAGATCAACTTAATGAGAGGTATTCAAAAGACTGATGGCAGCAGGTTTTTGCGTCAGTTGATATTTAATCTCAGACTTTTGTATCTTTTTCCTGATGGAAGAAGGTGGCAGAGAGAATGTCCGGGTGCCTGGGGTCCTTGATTATGCTGGTTGCTTTTCCGAGGCGGCAGGAAGTGCAGGCAGTGTCAGTAGGTGGGAGGTTGGTTTGTGTGACGGATTGGGTTTCGTTCACAACCCTTTGTAGTTCCTTGCGGTCTTGGACAGAGCAGGAGCCATACCGAGCTGTGATACAACCAGAAGGAATGCTTTCTATGGTACGTCTGTAAAAGTTGGTGGGATCGTAGTGGATGTGTCAAATTTCCTTCGTTCCTATAAAGGACAGCTCATCAATTTATTACCTAGACTTCTCCCATAGTCATGATGGAGATTTGAATAATAATCCCTTTAATGTAATATTGCTCACGTTTGCTTCAAAAAACGATTTTATAGGCACTATTTAATTTCCGTATATATCTGTAATAAACCTATCATTTCAAAACAACTTTGTTTAATAATTCACATTGATAGATGAACCAGACTGAGCAGTGATATTAGTGAATGATTCTGAGGAAAAAGCTGCCCACGCTGTGCTGATACTGTATCCAGTCCTAGTCCAGCATAAGTAATTCTTTAACTTCGCAATTGTGATTTCAACAGAGACTGAACTGTTTTCGATGTAATTGCCAGTCTGGAATAATAAGATTAAACCATCAAAAATAAAATAGCTGACATCAGGTCTATTGAATTAATTTTATATTTCCCTGATAAATTTGAGGAATTATTGTAGCCTCAGAACCTTAGCCCATTTCATTATTTTTCAGGTTAAAACATGAAATTGGTAAAAAAAAAATCAGTTATTTTGATAAAAGGAATCAAATGAGAAAAAGCACCGAGAAAAATATGTGTCACGTGCAGCATGCTGCAAACTCCTCGGACCAAAATTGTGTATTCAGTATCATGGTTTAGTGTCTAGACATAAGCAATGCTGCAGGAACTCGGTGTAAATGGGATCTCCCTGGACATCACTTCAGCCTCAGAATGGGAAATGCTTAGAAATCGAAAGATATTGTTTGTGATTTTGGAGTGTTACTTGTCTGGACTGCACTGCATGGAACTCATGGCACCTAACATTTAAATTAATTGCTGAATGCTCTCTGATGTGATATGAAATGACTGTCTAATGTTCTGGTGGATCCTCCCTAATTACTGTCTATAAATGGTGTCCAGCCCCCTTGCTGGTTTGAAAGAGCATGGGTGGGATTATCCGGCTGCGCTCACCCCTGAAACTGAAAAATCCCACGCAAGGTCAACAGACCTTTCCATGGTCTGCCCCCTCACCCATTACAACGCCCGTGGAGAAGCTTCACCTTCCCCACAGGCTTTGGGGTTTCCAGTACTTTCTCCCCTCCTCTCTGCAGGCATTGCCAGGTTGGGGTTTTCATCTTTCTAACAACGTCACCCTCATAATTCTGAACAGAATGGCCAAGGCAAGCATAGCATTGGTTATAAAACCAGTGAAGGAAGCGAAACACCAGCTCTGGGCTCTGTG
The DNA here is from genome assembly GCF_965287045.1 of Carcharhinus amblyrhynchos. Classification (NCBI taxonomy): domain Eukaryota; kingdom Metazoa; phylum Chordata; class Chondrichthyes; order Carcharhiniformes; family Carcharhinidae; genus Carcharhinus; species Carcharhinus amblyrhynchos. Next base: position 67,646,268 of record NC_137335.1, on the reverse strand, counting down.
TTGTCTGTCAGTCCCTCCAACAGATGTCACCCAGATGCTCAATCAGATTGCACAAGGTCAGACTCTTTTTCAAGGTAGTTGGGGCTGACGGTCTCTCTTTCTACCTCACTTGAGCAGCACGGTGGCACAGTGGTTAGCACTGCTGCCTCACAGCACCGGGAACGAGGGTTCGATTCCCGGCTTGGGTCACTGTCTGTCTGGAGTTTGCACACTCTCCCTGTGTCTGTGTGGGTTTCCTTCGGGTGCTCTGGTTTCCTTCCACAGTCCAAAGGTGTGAGGGTTAGTTGGATTGGTCATGCTGAATTGCGCCTTAGTGCCAGAGGGACTAGCTAGAGTTATGGGGATAGAGCCTGGGTGGGATTGTAGTCAGTGCCAACTCGATGGACCAAATGGCCTCCTTCTGCACTGTAGGGATTCTATGATGTGGAAACGCCACTCACCTGATAAAGGAGCAGCACTCCAAAAGCTTGTGCTACCAAATAAACCTGTTGCACTTTAACCTGGTGTTGTGAGACTTCTTACTCTTTCTTTCTCATACAGTCAATGAACAACATCTAGTCCAGTCACAACTCTGCAGTCATTTCCCTGTCTCAGCAACTGTCAGGTACTGACGCGCCACAAGTTGTTGCTTCCAACCTTTTGGCATCTTTTTCTGGTCAGTTTTCAGTTCTGATTTGTTTTAAAAGCTGTCAGTTTTTTTGCTGTCACCCCAAATCTTGCCACCCTAGGAGGGTGCCTGGTTAAGCTTAAGCTTATTTATTAGTGTCAAAAGTAAGTTTACATTAACACTGCAATGAACTTACTGTGAAAATTCTCTAGTTGCCACGCTCCAGTGCTTGTTTGGGTGCACACTGAGAGAGAATTTAGCGCCTAACCTGCATGTCTTTCAGAATTTGGGAGGAAGCCAGAGGAAACCCATGCGTACACAGTGAGAATGTACAAACTCCACGTAGACAGTGACCCAAGCCAGGAATCAAACTCAGGCCCCCTGGCACTATGAGGCCTCAGGCCTAACCAATGTGTTCACTTAGTGGTAGTGCCATCGATGCTTTGCAATTAACGCCAACATTCCTTTTGCCTTCCTAATCACTTGCAATATCTGCTGACTCACATTTTGTGATTCATATAGCAAGACACCCTGGTCCCTCTATATTACAGTTTTTTGCAGTCCCTCTCCATTTAAACAGTATACTGCTTTTCTATTTTCCTGGACATGTTCACAGTTTCTCACATTAAACTCCCTCTGCCAACTTTTTGCTCACTCACTTAACCCATCCTTATCCATTTGTAGACTCTTTGACTCCTCTTGATAACTTGCTGTTCTACCTATCTTGGTTTCATCGGCAAATTTAATTATCCAACATTCAGTCTCCACATCCAAGTCATCGACATACATTGTAAATAGCTGAGGTCCCAGCACTGATCCCCTTGGCACTCCACCAGTTACCAACTTGCTAAGACAAACAGGATTCATTTATCTCGATTCTCAGCTTCCTGTCAGCTAACCAATTCTTTAGCTATGCTTCTATGGTACCCCCTACACCATCTGCTCTTTTTTTGTGGAGTACCTTTTGATGTGGCACCTTACCAAATTCTTTTTGGAAATCCAGGTACATCACATCTGTTAGTGTCTTTTGCTCCTCCTTGCTCATTACTTCCTCAAAGAACTCCAATAAATTTAGCTAAACATGACTTCCTTTTCACAAAATCATGTTGAACCTGCTTGACCTCAACATGATTTTCTTAATCTCCTGCCATAATGTCCTTAATGATGTATTCTCACAATTTCCTATGATGGGAGGAATATCTGGCCTGTAATTTTATGTATTCTGCCTCCCCATTCCCTCTTTCTTGGCTTGCTCATTTCCAATCTGCTCAGACCTTTCCAGAATCTAAGGAAGTCTGGAAAATTACAGCCCATGGCCACTCAAGCAGTTTGGACCTCTACGCTCGAGAGGTTAGAAGAATGAGAGAAGATCTAATTGGGGTATATATGATAAATGTACTAATAAAGTGGATGTAGAGTGGATATTTCCTCTTGTGGGGCAATCTAGAACAAGAGGTTCTAGTTTTAGGATAAGGGCTAGCAAATTTAAAACAGAGATGAGGAGAAATTGCATCTCTCAAAGTTAATTTATTAGTCACAAGTAAGGCTTACATTAACACTGCAATGAAGTTACTGTGAAATTCCCCTAGTCACCACATTCTGGTGCCTGTTCAGATCAATGTACCTAACCAGTCTTTCAGATTGTGGGAGGAAACTGGATCACCCGCAGGAAACAGGGAGAGGGTGCAAACTCCAGACAGTCAGTCACCCAAGCCAGGAATCGAACTCGGGTCTCTGGTGCTGTGAGGCAGCAGTGCTAACCAGTGTGCCACTGTGTTTGTAGAATTTACTACCCCAGAGTGTGGTGGATGCCGGGACATTGAGTAAACTTAAGGAGGAGATAGGCAGGTTTTTAATTAGTAATGGGCTAAAGGGTTATGGAGAACATGGAGGGATGTGGAGTTGAGGCTGAGATGTAATCAGCCATGATTGTATTGAATATCAGAGCAAGCTCGAGGGGCTGAATGGCCTACTCCTGTTCTTAGTTCTTAAGTAAATTGGATAGAAAAGCAACTTAAAGGCTTTGTAAATGAATCCACAAAGCATTTGTGATAAAATTAATGCGCTAACAGCACAAGGAGAGACAAATGGGGAATGATTTAGTGTTGATGACTGAGGTGTGCTTGCAGGGAAACCAGGTTTGGGAATTGAATGTTCAAGGGGACTCAGTATTTTGGAAGGATAGGCAGGAAGGAAAAGGAGGCGGTGTAGCTGTGTTGGTTAAGGAAGAGATCAGTGCTGTAACGAGAAATAATGAAGGGTGCTGAAGTTCAAGATGTAGAATCAGTCTGGGAGAAATAAAAAACAACAGTGGAGGGAAGGCCCTGCTGGGAGTAATCTATAGGTCCCCAAACAGTGGTCCCATGGTGACATACAGTATAAACCAAGAAATACTGAGTGCTTGTGGGAAAGGTAGGCTTGCCCTCATTTACAGTTTGAAATAACTGCTGAAATTTAAATGCAGCAACTGTGTCATGAAGCCAGGCACTTGCCTGACTCACCCATATTGCTGCCGCTTGTGAACCCGTGGCAGGAGTGGCAGATCCTGCCAGTGGGAATAGTCAGAAATCCCACCCACAGTTTGTCCTTCAATAGCATTCTATGGTGTAAAAACTCAATCTATGGATGTTCATTTACCTCGCCCTCAGTTTTCTAATAAATTAAAGTTTAAAGTTTTAAAGTTTAACATTTATTTATTTGTGTCACAAGTAGGCTTACATTAACACTGCAATGAAGTTACTGTGAAAATCCCCCAGTCGCCACACTCTGGTGCCTGTTCGGGTACACTGAGGGAGAATTTTGCACGGCCAATGCACCTAACCAACACGTTTTTCAGACAATGGGAGGAAACTAGAGCACCCAGCAAAAACCCATGCAGACACAGAGAGAACGTGCAGACTCCACACAGATAATGTGGTGGCACAGTGGTTAGCAGTGCTGCCTCACAGTGCCAGGGACCTGGGTTAATTCCCGGCTTGGGTCACTGTCTGTGTGGAGTCTGCATGTTCTCCCCATGTCTGCGTGGGTTTCCACCGGGTGCTCTGGTTTCCTCCCACAGTCCAAAACATGAGCTGCTTAGGTGCTAAGTTCTCCCTCAGTGTATCTAAACAGACATTGGAGTGTGGCATCCAGGGGATTTTCACAGTCTTCCTCATTCTTCTGCAATTTTTAATGTACTTCTGCATTTTTTTACATGCCTTCTAATTTCATATCATGAGCACACTTCAATGTCATCGCTCCTACAATGTGGTGGGAATCAGAGTAAAATTCCAGTGTTTATTTTAACGAGAAGGTGACAATGGCGGTGCAGTGGTAATGTCCTGGTAATTCAGAAGGCCAGGCTAACGTACTGGGGACATGGGTTCAAATCCTCCCATGGCAGCTGGTGGAATTTAAATTCAATTAGTTTATCAATCACATCTGGAATTGAAAGCTGCCCTCTGTAATAATAACATGAAACTATCATTGTCTGTCATTAAAACCCATCTGGTTCAGTAATGACCTTCAGGGAAGGAGGTCTGCTGTTCTTACCTGGTTTAGCCCACTTATGACTCCAAAGTGATAGCAAAGTGGTTGGCTCTTATCTATCCTCTGTAATGGCTGAGCAAATCACTCAGTGACACCTGTATCCCATGAACGAATAAAAAATAATTTGAGAACACCCATCAAGATGATTTCTCTCCTTCCCTTTTCAACTAGGCTTCTAATGTTGCTTCTCTCAGTCCCTGTCATTACTCCTCAAACAACAAGTCTCCTTCCCTCTCTCCCTCCTTTTCCATTTCAAGGACGGAGATGTTTAAAAGTTTATTTGTTAGTATCTCAAGTAGACTTACATTAACACTGCAATGAAGGTACTGTGAAAATCCCCTTGTCGCCACATTCCCGCACCTGTTCGGGTACACTGAGGGAGAATTTACCACGGCCCAGTGCACCTAGCCAGCTTTTGGACTGTGGGAAGAAACCAGAGCACCCAGAGGAAACCCACGCAGACACGGGGAGAACATACAGACTCCACACAGACAGCAACCCAAGCCGGGAATCGAATCCAGGTCCCTGCTGCTGTGAGGCAGCAGTGCTAACCATTGTGCCACAATGCTGCCCTGTGGTGCTGTTCTTTAAAGACAGATTATACCGATTATGGTGAATGTGTGTTGAGGCAATTTGCTATATGAAGCAAGAAATACACTTGTGTGTGCATACTGGGGCCCTACATCTGTGAATGTTATACCTTCACAGCATGAAGAGAAAAAAAATCACAGCCTTCAACGAGTACATTTTATTGATTCATACTGGGGGCATCACATTAGGTGTTGTAAAGATGTGGGGAGCCATTTGTCACGTGGGAATTAGTACGTATGAAAGAAATTAATATCTGAAACTCAGAATATTTAACATCCAGCCGCCTATGTTGTGCTGTGCGTGGATGAAGCTGATGGCTCCAGGTTGATGGTTAAGTTCTGTATTTATTTTTGTCAATTTTTAAGTAACTGTTCGGGATCGCATAATTAGAATTGGCTCGGAATTGTCACGGCGAATGCTTTCAGTTCCCTATAGGAGATGTTCACAGTAACTTAATTGCGGTGTTAATGTAAGCCTATTTGTGACATTAATAAATAAACTTTAAAACTTTAAAAATAGTAGCATTCTATCCGATTAAAGACATCGTCGCTCCTATTTTCCTGGGGCAGGAATGTCAGCGAGGGCAGGGAATCCAACGAGAGTCTTCAATCAGCTTTTACCCCATTGGAATTTCCCATTCTGATTGTCCCCCCCACCCCCCCCGACTCGCCAATGATGTAATGGGGTTCCCAGCATGAAAGGCCAGGATCCCCATTACCATGCATTTTGATATCATTAGTAGGCTTCCCCACTCTATTATCCTCCCCAATGGATCTCCCCCGCATCAGTGGGGTTTACAATAACTTTTGACAAATGGGGACCTGCCAAAGAGGACCCGCCAGGTGCGAACAAGTGAGTACAGACCCCCAGGGGCAGAGGGTTATACCTGGGCAGTACCCTGACACTGCCCCCTTGCATTTCCCTCTACTGGGATGCACTGACAGGGGCAGTGTCAGAGAGTGGGGGTAGGGGGTTTCTGGTGAGGAGTCCTTTGGAGGGATGGGGGGGGTTGTTCCCCATGTGTATGGAGGGGGCATTACCTGGGGCAAAGCGTGCCTCTGTGGTCAGGGGGGCAGTGGGTTTCCCCATTTCCATGGGGGTGGGAGCCTTTATCTGTTCTTTATATTTTAATAGGGCACCCTGATCCCTTGATGGCCCACACTGCTGGGGGCTTATTCAGAGCCCCGCCCCGGCAGCATGTTGCCTTGGGCCTCACCTCCAGGATCTTTATTGACCCAAGTGTCAGAAGATATGGCGGGAAAAGCCAGTAGTGGAGCCAGTGAGCTCACACCACTTTTCCCAACTAAACTGACAGTTAAGTCAAAAAAGAAGAGAATTCTGCTTGTAACTGGCCTTACAGACAATGCCCCAGTTTAGGCTGAGTTATTGGATTCTAGCTGTGGTGGTCTTCGGGACACAGGGCAGAAGGTCCGGACATTTCAAGGATGGCAGGAAACCATGCCATTGGCCGTGAACTGAATGAGGTTCACCTAGAAACAAATAATCAACAGCCACAATATTCCCAGTGACGCCATGCAAACTGCTTGCAAAAAAAGTTGTACCTTTCACTGATTTGCACTCTTCTTGGCTAGAATCGCCATAAGAGGGGTGGCACGGTGGCATAGTGGTTAGCACTGCTGCCTCCCAACGCTAGGTACCCAGGTTCGATTCCTGGCTTGGGTCACTGTCTGTGTTGAGTCTGCATGTTCTCCCCGTGTCTGCGTGGGTTTCCTCCAGGTGCTCTGGTTTCCTCCCACAGTCTGAAAGACATGCTGGTTAGGTGCATTGGGCCATGCTAAATTCTCCCTCAGTGTACCCGGACAGGCACCGGAGTGTGGCAACTAGGGAATTTTCACAGCAATTTCATCGCAATGTTAATGTAAACCTTACTTGTGATGCTGCTAAATAAACTTTAACTTTAAAAATAATTCCTGAGGAATGGAACACCTTCCTCATGAGAAAAGTTGTCAGCTGAGAGATCAGACAGAGAGGCTGCAAATTACAGCAATAAAACACGTTATTTGTGCAGGGTCATAATTGTTTTAATTGACTAAAGCCATCACATTCAATCACAACGATTGGCTGTTCATCCAATATTGATACAAGAAATGTAGCCCTCTATCAGTAGATGTTGATTCTGTGTAATTATGAGAGATGCACTTGACCTTTAGAATTTGCTTCACTAAAATGTAAACCCTGTGCTGCCCATGTTTCTGTAGGTAATCACGTCTGCAGGGAAATGTTCAAAACCAGCTTGATACAAACCAAACAATTAAGTCTAACCTGGGATCAAAGATTTCATCGATGCATAGAATCACTACAGTACAGAAAGAGGCCATTCAGCCCATCGAGCCCGCACTGACTCTGCAAAAGAGAATCCCATATCACACTCCCCTCACATCCTCCACGTACCCCACACTCCCCTACACCCCCACACCATCACCCTTCCACACTCCCCCCCACACCCCCTCACAACTTCCCACACTATCCCCACACACCATCCACCCCCCACTCCTCCACAGCCCCCACACCCTCCCCCCCACACACTCCCCACACGCTGCCACCATGCCCCCCACACCATCCCCCCCACACACCCCCATATGATCCCCTGACACCATGGCCCCACACCAAACCCCCACACTCCCTCCCACACTACACTCCAACACCAATCTCTTCCGCACAGCGCGGCACGGTAGCACAGTGGTTAGCACTGCTGCTTCATAGCTCCAGGGTCCTGGGTTCAATTCCCGGCTCAGGTCATCATCTGTGTGGAGTTTGTACATTCTCCTCGTGTCTGCGTGAGTTTCCTCCGGGTACTCCGGTTTCCTCCCACAGTCCAAAGATGTGTAGGTTAGGTTGATTGGCCATGCTAAGAAATTGCCCCTTAGTGTCCAGCGATGTGTAGGTTAGAGGGGATTAGTGGGTATAATATATGGGGGTAGGGCCTGGGTGGGATTGTGTTTGGTGCAGACTCGCTGGGCCGAAGGGCCTCTTTCTGCACTGTAGGGTTCTATGATCTATGAACCTCCTCCCCAAACACTAACCACCCAGATAAGTCTCCACACCAACTCTCACAATATTGCTTCCCCCCCAAAACCCCTCACCCCTATCCCCCACATCACCACCTGTTCCAACACCCAAACCTCCTTGTCTAACCCACATCTCCAAGCCCCTGGTCCATCACACTTCACCCCTGCCAATGTCCATACTTCCACTCCTATATCCTGTTCATTCACGTGATCTGATTTATTATTATCACATGTATTAGCATGCAGTGAAAAATAGTGTTTCTTGTGCGCTAAGAAGACAAAACATATTGTACTTAGAGAAGGAAAGAATGTAGTGTTACAGTCATATCTGGGATGTAGGGAAAGATCAACTTAGTATGTGGTAGGTCCATTCAAAAGCCTGATGGTAGCAGGGAAGAAGCTGTTCTTGAGTTGGTTGGGACATGAGCTCGGACTTTGTATCTTTTTAACCAACAGAAGAAGGTGAAAGAAAGCAAGTCTGGGCTGCATGGGGTCCTGGATTATGCTGGCTGCTTTTCCAAAGCAGCAGGACATGTAGACAGAGTCAGTGGATGGGAGGCTGGTTTGAGTGATGGACTCAGCTTCGTTCAATATTCTTTAGAGTTTATTACAGTCTTGGACAGAGCAGGAGCTACACCAAGCTGTGATATAACCAGAAAGAATGCTTTCTATGGTGCATCTGTAAAAATTGATGAGAGTCGTAGGGGACGTGCCAAATTTCTGAGAAAGTAGAGGCATTGGTGGGCTTTCTTAAAGAGAGCATCGGCATGAAGGAACCAGGACAGTTTATTGGTGATTTGGACGTGGAAAAACTTGGAACTCTCGACTATTTCTGCTTTGTCCCTTCTCCCTTTCAACAGTCACATTAAAATCAATTGCTTTACGGCAGCTAGTGCAGTAAAATGAAGGTGTGCCCTCCTGCGCCATGCTCCATTTACATCTCGCTGATGGAGCCCTGCCCAGGGATGCTTCGCTTTCACCCCGTCCTCGAACGAGGAAGATCGGGCCAGACAAGGGCTTTGGAATTCCAAAAAAGGTGAGTCTGTACAGAGTGGCAATCTGCCGGTGCTTACCACTCTGGGATATTGCAGGTTACGTTTGGCTCGTGGTGTAGTGGTATTTTCCCTGGACTAGTAATCCAGAGACCCAGCGTAATGGTCTGCAGGCCTGGATTCAAATCCCACCATGACAGATGATGAAATTTGAATTCAAAATAGATCTGGAATCAAAAGTCTAATGATGATCATGAAATTGTTGCAGAAACCCATCTGGTTCACTAATGTCCTTTACAGAAGGCAAACTGCAATTAAATAGAAACATACATTGGTTAATCAAACAGCTTTACTTGACTGGACTGGTTTTGATCATCGGAAGAGATCTTCCCAAATGGACCCTGGTTCTTTTTCTGTATTTTTACATTGCTGTGGGAGGGGTGGAAGGGGGAGATAGATAGATGGGCAGGGGTGGGTGGGAAGAGGAGATGAGAGGGATGGGGACAGTGCTAAATTGGGTACTTGGAGAATGGTCAGAAAGTGTCTAGAAATGTAAAGTTTTTTTTATTAGTCACAAGTAAGGCTTACATTAACACTGCAATGAAGTTACTGTGAAATTCCCCTAGTTGCCACACCCCTGTGGCTGTTTGGGTCAATGCATCTAACCAGCACATCTTTCAGACTGTAGGAGGAAACTGGAGCACCCGGGGAAAAGCCATGCAGACAAGGGGTGAATGTGCAAACTCCGCACAAACAGTGACCCAAAACTGGGAGTCGAACCTGGTTCCCTGGAGCTGTGAGGCAGCAGTGCTAACCACTGTGCCACCCCATCCTGCAGCTCCCCACCCTGACAACTTTGTCTGAGGCAAGTGAAATTGCAGCAGGAACAGCTGCTGAAAAATGACACAAAAATAAGCTGCTTTTAAATTCAAAGTAGAATGCCGGATATAAATATTGCAAAGCTGCAAACCAGCAAGCAGAGTAAGTGATGTAGACGGGAGCGGGGAGTGACAAAGTGATGTGGACAGACTAATTGGACAGACACAGTTATGGCAGATGAAGCCCAGTGTGGGGAAGTGTGAGGTTATCTGCTTTGGTTCTGACACATACAAGTTGGAATATTTCCTTAATGGCAAAAAACAAGGAACTATGGAGGAGCAGAGGGATTTAGATGTCTGCGTACACAAATCACTAAAAGCTAGTGCATAGGTACAAATTGCAACAAAAAAAAGGTTAATGGAATGTTGGCCTTTATCTCATGGGTGTTAAAATACAAAAGTGAGGAAGCAATACTTCAGTTATATAGAACATGAGTTACATCCCATGTGGAGTACAATGCTCACTTTTGGCACCTCATGCAAGAAATATTGGCCTCGAGGGGATATAACACAGATTCACCAGCACGTTACTGAGACCTAAACTGATAAATTATAAGGACAGGTTGCATGAACTTGATTTGTATTCCCTTGAGTTTTAAGGTTAAGGAATGATGTCAGCCTTGGCTCAGTGGCAAAACTTGTGCCTCTGAGACAGAAGCAGAACGTTACGGTTCAAGTTTCATTTCAAAGATTTGAGCACATAATCAAGGCTGACATTTCACTGCGGTACAACGGGCGCGCTTCACTGTCAGAGGTGGGACCTTCCAAATGAGACATTTAACTGGGTGTATTCAGTCAGATGTAAAAGGTCCCAAGGCACTAATTGAAAAAGTACAATAAAACCCTGACAGTGCAGAAGGAGGCAATTTGGTCCATCGAGTCAGCACTGACTCTCTGAAATAGCGTTCCATCCAGTCTCTCCCCTCCATCCTTTCCCTCTAATCCCGCGCGTTCACTGTGTGCTAATCCACCTAATCTATATATCTTGGACAGTAAGGGGCAACTTAGCATAGCCAATCCCCCTCATCCACACACCTTTGGAGTGTGGGAGGAAACCGGAACACTTGGAGGAAACCCACACGGAAACGGGGAGATGTGTAAACTCCACACAGACAGTCACCCAAGCTGGGGATCAAACCCAGGTCCCTGACACTGTGAGGCAGCTGTCCTAACCACTGTGCCACTGTGTCACCCCAATAGTGGAGATGCCCCTGGGATCCTGGCCAATATTTGGTAAGGCCAACATTTGGGGCGCACCCAAATTGCCCTTGTGAAGGTGGTAATGAGGCGCCTTCCTGAACAACTGCGGCTCATCTGATGTAGGTACACTTGTGCTGGAGACAGTTCCAAGCTTTTGACCTGGTCACAGTGAAGGAATGGTTATATGGTGGTGCAATGTCTAAGTCCACAAAATGGCAGACAAGAAGCACGGTACCTGGCTTGTCAAGTAAAGAAGAACAAGAAGCTTCCTTTACCCACACCTGAAGCAGGCATTTGGCACTTTGCCTGTGTAAATAAAGGGCTTGATGTCTGTTTGAAGTCATTGCTGTGAGATCGGCTTGCCCTGAGGCAGCCAGCACCATCGAATAATCACCTTTTGTTCCTGGATTGCTTAATATGATTTATTTTGCTGTGATGCCTGAGGATTAATTAGCTGCTGTAAACTTGAGCTTGAATAATTTATAACATGCCAGTATTCTATTTTTCTTGTCGAAAATGAATGCTTATTTCCCCCTGAAGGATATTACAGACTGTTCACAGTGCTTGGGGAGTGGGGGTCCTATTATAATTAGAAGGGAAAACAGGAGGTCTTTTTACACAGAGAGTTAAGAGGCTGTGCATTGCATCACCAGAGTTAGCGGTTATTGCAAACCCCATCGTCAGCATTTAGATCTACCATAGGTGTTTGAAAGCAAAGAGGATAAAGGGACACAAGGACAGGAGAGATTTAAAGGATTATGTGGAGAATGAGTGCAGCATGGACTATTGCTGAGGACAGAGACAACAGAACTTTTCGTCTTGCACTTATCTGGACAGTCACAAGAAGGCCAAATTTCAGAGGGAACAACGCCTCATACTGCATGAAAACAGGGGCACTGATTGGTTAACAAGTTGGTTCCAATTGGTCAAAACGTTACCATGGCAAATGCACCAGGCAATTATCGTCCCCATGCTTTTGTCTATTCAAAAAAAGTGCAATGCCGGGACATATTCCTTTTGCCTACAGAGGACAGGTCCATAAATATGAATGTACACAGCCTCCAGTAAGTGTAAGTGAGCCACATTGTGAGCCAAACTAATGAACCTAAATTGATTGTAGGTATACTTCTTAGTATGTTTGGGATTGTCCAACACCAACAAGTGCTGAACACAGCCGACACTAGACATGAGTTTTGCAATGACACATTCAAATGCCCTCTGCAAGCAAAAGGAATATATCCAGGCATTGCTGACTTTTTGAATAAACAAAAGCATGGGGACAAAAGCTCCTTGGTGTATTCACCATGACAATATCTTGACCAGTCAGAATCTAGTTGCCACCCAACCAAGACCTTCTTTCTCGAGCAGTATAAGTTGTTGCTTCCCTTGAAATTTCTTGTGTCTGTCCAGATAAATGCAAGATGAAAGTTTCAACCGCATGTCTCCTTTCTCAGCAATATGTAAGCTCTGGACTACCAAGCGACAATATGGCCTGGTTGAATCAAATGGCTTGTTTTGTCAAGTTTATTTTGTAATCATTTATTAACTTTTAAGGAGTATCCAAGGGCCGTGTCTGATTGATAATTTTCCAGTCCCACTTACAATGATGCCTGCTACCATCGGGGCTGGAAAATCCCATCCTTGGAATGTGTCTCCATACTTCATAGAACCCATACAGTTCAGCAAGAGGCCATTTGGCCCATCAAGTTTGCACCAACCCACAACCCCACCCAGGCCCTATTCCCGTAACCCCACATATTTACCCTGCTGATCCTCCTGACATTAAGCTAAATTTAGCATTGGCCAATCAACCTAACCCGCACATCTTTGGACTGTGGGAGAAAACTGGAGCACCCAGAGGAAACCCGTGCAGACACGGGGAGAAGGTGCAAACTCCCCACAGACAGTGACCCAAGCTGGGAATTGAACCTGGGTCCCTAGCACTGTGAGGCAGCAGTGCGAACCATGTGCCATCATGCCACTGCATTTCATTGATGTGTGTGACATCCATTGTTGCTCTGTGAATAACTGTTTGTTTTTCATGCCTGGAAAGGGGGGGTAATTAAGGGGGGGTAGTTATAGGACGGATGTCAGGGGTAGGTTCTTTACCCAGAGGGTGGTGAGGGATTGGAATGCCCCGCCTGCTGCAGTTGTAAATGCGCCTAGTTTGGGGGCGTTTAAGAGATCCGTGGATAGGTTTATGGACAAAAAGGGATTGGTTTAGGTTAGTGGGTCATTGTTTTTTAACTGGTCGGTGCAACATCGTGGGCCGAAGGGCCTGTTCTGCGCTGTAATATTCTATGTTCTATGGAATATTTAATATTATTAATCTTCTGAACTGACAGGACAAGTAAACTAAATTCAAACCTTTCTTGATCATTGCTCCTCGCTCAGAGCACAGGATTGAATTTACCCAGCAGTGAAATCCTATGTGCCGTCCTACAGCTCTTGGGGAATAAAAAGGATTTTCATACCTTGTGGAATATTATTTCCCAATTACTGAATTTCTGCTGATGACTAATATGATCTGGATTATAGGAAGCTTGGGAAAGAAGTGCCTTTTCCTGTAAGATAGAAAAATAAAGGATTGGGAACAATCCTGGATTATAACAATGTGCTGATGTGTTTAGAGTTATGAGGTTGGTAGTTGCACGCTTCTATGAGGTAGAGAGATTCTTCCCACTCAGAAAGGACAGCAGGACTAGAGGGCACAGCCTCAAGATAAGGGGGGAGCAGTTTAGAACGGAGTTGAGGAGGAACTTCTTCACTCAAAGGGTAGTGAATCTCTGGAATTCTCTGCCCATTGAAGTGGTGGAGGCTACCTCGCTAAATATATTTAAGTCACGGGTAGATAGGTTTTTGATAGGCAAGGGAATTAAGGGTTATGGGGAGAAAGTGGGAAAGTGGAACTGATCCACTTCAGATCAGCCATGATCTTATTGAATGACGGGGCAGGCTCGAAGGGCTAGATGGCCTACTCCTGCTCCTATTTCTTATGTTCTTATGTTCTTATTTGAGCAACATTCTTGGGCCTCCAGGCCTATAGTTTCCTTAGCCGTTGTGGTCCTGTTTGAATTTCTTAGCCCATACCCAATACTCATTTCTGTCTTCTTTGCCCAGAAATGGTCATGTGTTGAAATATCAAGAATTTGCCTGTGCCAACTCATTTGTGTGTTGGCTTGTTGTTCACTGTATTATCTTGCAAAGATAGGCGACCGCCGAGTAGATTAGTGAATGAACAGTTTGTTCAGGTAAGTAACTTTGTACAGAGAGTGATATAAAGGCTGTTCTGCTCCACGATTCCAGGCTCCCAACCGACAAGGAAAAGCTGCGTTCAGCTTTGGATTCACAGACTCCGACTGGCCAACTAGGTCGCGTGCCCCTCCAAGAGCTTGTCCCTTACAGGGGCACAGCAGCACATCCCTCCTCCTTTGAGTTCCTGACGAACACATTTTGAGATAATCGTAGTGCAGAGTCAGAGCAGGCGAGGGAAGCCACAGGGCTCAGTGGGACTGGAGATCTGGGCTGGAATTTCACCATGTAGCCCACCCCAGAATCAGTGCGGGCGAGGCTCACGGAACGGCCTAGGGTGGGATCTTATGAGCCTCGAGCAGACAAAACGGTAAAATTCCAGCACTGGAGTGTGTTTGCTTCAATGCAAGAAGTAAACTGGTAAAACAGACCAACTGAGAGCCTGGATTATTGCATGGAATTATGATGTTATTGCAATTACAGAGACATGGTTAAAGGAGGGACAGGACTGGCAGTTTAACGTTCCGGGATATTGTTTTAGATGGGACAGAAGGGAAAACAAAAGGGGTGGGGGAGTTGCATTGCTGATTAAGGAGCACATCACAGTTGTTCTGAGGGAGGAGACATTGGAGGGAATCTTGTAGTGAGGCATTATGGGTGGAGCTCAGGAATAAGAAGGGTGAAATCACAATATTGGGGGTGTATTAAAAACCTCCCAACAGCCCGCAGGAGACAGAGGAGCAGTTAGATACTGAAAAGGTGTGGAAAAAAGCAAGTAGTTGTGATGGGGACAATGATTTCCCCCCTATTGACTAGGATTCCCTTACAGTCAGGGGCTCGGATGGAGAGCAATTTGTCAGATGTGTCCAGGAGGCCATTTTGACACTGTATGTTGACAATCCAACCAGGGAGGGGGCCATTCCACATTTGGAATTGGGGAATGAGCCAGGCCAGGTGATCGATGTCTCAGTGTGGGAGCATATTGGGCTTAGCGACCATAATTACATAAGATTTCAGGTAGTCATGGATAAGGACAAGAGTGGCCCTTGGGTGAGGGTGCTTAATTGAGCAAGGGCCAATTATATCCAAATTAGAATGGAACTGGGGAGTGTGGACTGGGAGCAGCAATTGGAGGGCAAGTTCACATCTGGTATGTGGGAGGCTTTTAAAGGCCATTTGATTGAAGTGCAGGACTGGCATGTCCCCGGAAAAATAAAGGATTAAAATGGCAGGATTCAGGAACCATGGATGACAAGGAAAATTTTAAGCTTAGTCAAAAGGAGAAAGGAAGCAAACGATAGGTCTAGGCATCTAAAAACTGACAATGTCCTCGAGTACAGTGAAAGGAGGAAGGAACTTAAACGTGGAATTAGGAGGGCGAAAAGGGGCCATGAAATTTGTTTAGCAAACAGGGTCAAGGGGAATCCCAGGGCTTTTTATGTATATATTAGGAGCAAGAGGGTAGCAAGAGAAAGAGTAGGCCCACTCAAGGACAATGGAGGGAACTTATGCGTGAAACGACAGGAAGTGAATGAAATCCTGAATGAGTACTTTGTATCGGTATTCACCAAGGAGAAAGACCTTACAGATGTTGAGGTCAGGGATAGATGTGTGAATGCTGTTGAGACTGTCAATATATCAAAGGAAGTGTTGACTATCCTTTGGGGGCATTGTAATTCAATAGCAGGTGCTCTGGCAGTAGAGATAGCTTCGGTTTGAACCTCAGTGGATTGACTCTTGACTTGTTCAGGTGCGTCAGCATAAATAACTGCTCCAATTCCCATTGTTTATTTATTAGTGTCGCAAGTAAGCTTAGATTAACACTGCAATGAAGTTACTGTGAAAATCCCCTGGTTGCCACACTCTGGTGCCTGTTTGGGTACACTGAGGGAGAATTTAGTGTGGCCAATATTTCTAATCAGCACGTCTTTCGGACCATGGGAGGAAACCAGAGCACCTGGGGGAAACCCACTGGGAGAATGTGCAAACCCTGCACAGTTACCCAAGCCGGGAATTGAACCCAGGAGCCTGGCACTGTGAAGCAGCAGTGCTATCCACTGTGCCACCCCATTGACACATTACTTTTTATTTATTTTAGTTTTATTTATTTATTAATCACAAATAAGGCTTACATTAACACTGCAGTGAAGTTACTGTGAAATTCCCCTACTTGACTCTTTCTTGGGGTAGCTCGCTTTATTTTAATCTAGGGCAAGATCACTGACAGGCATACCAAGGAAGAACTGATGTCTAACTCTTCTGCTCAGTCCTCTGCTGCTCCTCCACCAATAAGCTTGTAGGAAATGCTATGTCTGCAATGCCTCCCCTTTAGATTAGACAGACGGCGCCAGTCATGCAAAGACCTTTCAGAAGACTTGAGCATGTGGGAAGTGCAATGGGGGAAGCTCCAACACCTAATGCATTTACTTCCAGTAAAAAAATCTCAAACATACCGAATTGTGCTCAAATAGTGAAGCTGGCAATGCAAAGCAGCGCCTTTTATGGTGTTTAAACTGCTGGCTTCCAGCCAGTTAAGATTCTATAATTCATAAATGTGGCACTTGAAGAGGTTTCTAAACAGTTATGATTTCAAGGTCTGCTGGAGAACAAAGGCCTGTCAGCCTCAATTTTTCTAGGTTTTGTTCATTTTCAAGTACGATTTCAGGAGTCACTTTGAGACGAATTGCTATATTGATCTGTTGTCATCTTGCAGAGAAAGCATTTGCTGCGCACATTGACCCCTCTTAGTAATTAATTTGAACTGCTTCATGCAGTTCTATGCAAGTTCGAGCTGCAGTTTCCATTTGGTGCAATCTCAGACACCGAAATAACATTGATCACTAAAAACATCCGAGTGGTTTTGTGGATAATAGTCTTGAACGGCACCGTGGTTAGCACTGCTGCTTCACAGTGCCAGGGACCCAGGTTCAATTCCCAGCCTCGGGTCACTGACTGTGTGGAGTTTGTACGTTTTCCTCATGTCTGAGTGGGTTTCCTCCGGCTCCAGTTTCCTCCCACAGCCCAGAGATGTACAGGTTAGGTTGATTGGCCATGCTAAATTGACCCTAATGTCAGGGGGATTAGCAGGGTAAATATAAGGGGTTACGGGATTAAGGTCTGGGTGAGATTGTGGTTGGTGCAGATTCAATGGGCTGAATGGCCTCCTTCTGTACTGTAGGGTTCTATGATTCTTGAAGGTGGGATGGTGAATTTCACAGCGTAGGGTGGTCCAGGCTGAATCCTGGGCAGGCTGTTAGCTGACTGCAGTTGAGGCATCCATCAAGTTTCTACAATTAGTGTCACTGCCCTGAAGACCAAAAGACTGGAGGAATCATGTCATGTATAGACACGCTCAGATTTCAACGGACTTTAAGATTTACTACTGGCGAAAGAGAAGTTTCTTTGAGCTATGGGGAAAACGTTAAGCTTTGCTGTTGGTTCTTTTCCTTAGTCTTGGGGTTACAAACAGAACTGTGTTGTCCGAGTGAAGTCTGCTGCTATTCAAATGTGTAGGGAGCTGCAGAAGATGTCTCGAAAGTTCGTTTATGAATAAGAATTTTTAGGATCTCAATTTGGCATCTTTGTGGCCATTTTACAGCTGTTGAACAACTTTAGTTGATTATTTTGGTAGCGCATCAGCTTGTGTCCAATTTGAGGAGAATTCAAATTGTGGTAAATCCTTCAGGTCCTTTTCTTAGGCAGCCCAGAGACCATCTAAAATCAGAGCAAGCCCTATTTCCATTGACCACTCACCTTAAGAGAGAGAGGCAATAAGGAGAGAACCTGTGAGAGGAACACAGACCAGGGATAGTGGCCTACCCCATTTATCCTCAGGGAGAGAGAGGCACAGAGGAGCAGACCGCAGGAGGAACACACAGTGGAAAGCAGATAAATACAGCCCCAGCCCTGTGGCCTACACCACTCACCCTCAGGGAGAAAAGCAGAGAGGAATAGATCTGCGAGAGAAACATAGACCAGGGAGCAGATGAATAAAATCCAAGGTCTGTGGCCTACACCACTCACCTTCAAGGAGAGAGGCAGAGAGGAAGAGACCAGCAGAGGGAGTTCAGGAACATGCTAAGTTTGAAAAGAAAGACGAAGAGTAACATCATAGGAAAGTCAAAAGTGAGGAGCTGCTCTTAGAGTGTGTGTGTGAAGAGGTGGAAATAAGAAAACCATAAATGTTTAAATAATCCTGAAGTAGCTACTTTATAATTAATTAAGAGACACTGTAGCAGAATGGAAGTAAGAAATGAGGGCGTCTACTGTTTTATTTTAGTGGCAAAGGTTTATTGAATAACTAAGGTTTAAATTAGTTCAGTAAGCAGCATTAAATCTAAAAGAAAATAATTAATTAGCTAATTAAAATGCAGTAAGGATGGCATGGCACGTATGCAGCTGCAGTATGTGGGAGCTTGTGGATTCCGGTGTGATCCACAGCATCCCTCTGCAGTAAGTCTTTATGGCTTGTGGAGTTTCGGCTCAGAGCCAGTGAGCTGGAGGCTGAGCCACAGACACAGCAATGCATCATGGAGGCATTAAGTTAGCTGGACACTTAGTCCAGAATTTGACTGCACGCCCGCTGTAATTCCAGGGGCGGGTGAGGCTCAGAGAATGGCATTCTCCGTTGGCCTTGGGCAGGATCGTATGAACCTCGGGCAGGCATGCCGCTAAAATTCCGGACTTTTGGTCCAGAAGGCCTTTCGGCTAGGGTCTTCTGATTTTTTTAGTGGCCGGGGACAGGAGGGTGTGACTGCCAGTGAAGCAGATAAGGGGATCGCTCCTTCAAACTCTTGAGGAACCTCAGCCCTTGCAACTGTCCAACTGGTTTCAGGTTCTTTCAGCTTGTATGAATGAGAGTGTCGGTTACAGAATAGTTGAGCAAACTAACTGTGATACAGGAAGCCATTCAAGCCAGGAGAGCCAATTGAAATGACGGCAGATGGAGACATTATAATCAGGGTCTACACGGTTCTCTGTAACTGAGAGTGAGAGTCCAGACACTCTGTTGTCTGCCAGTGCCTGTGTTTGGGACATCTGCTCAGGGCTGGAGAGGAACTTGCAATGGGACAGGAGAGGACCAGGATCCAGCTATTTGAATCATAGAATCCTACAGTGCAGAAGGGGGCCATTCAGCCCATCCAGCCTGCACCGAATACAATCCCACCCAAGCCCTTCATCACCTGCTGAAGGGGCAGTGCTCCGACAGCTCACGCTACCAAATAAACCTGTTGGACTTTAACCTGGTGTTCTGAGACTACTTACTGTGCCTAACCCAGTCCAATGGCAGCAACTCCACAACATGAAGAGGGGTTGGAGCAAATGGAGTCAGACAGAAGGTCAGGAATAGGTGTACAAAATTATGAGGGATATGGATAGAGTAAATAGTAAGAAACCTTTCCCCTTTGTAGAAGGGTCAACAACTGGAGAGGTGTGGGGCATAGATTTAAGATAAGGGGCAGGAGATTTAGAGGGGATTTGAGGAAAAATATCTTCATACAGTGGGTGGTAGGAATCTGAAACACGCTGGCTGAAAAGGTGGTAGAGGCAGGAACCCTCAAAACGTTTAAGAAGCATTTAGATGGAGCACTTGTAATGCCGCAGCATGTA
This sequence comes from Carcharhinus amblyrhynchos, assembly GCF_965287045.1. Taxonomy (NCBI): domain Eukaryota; kingdom Metazoa; phylum Chordata; class Chondrichthyes; order Carcharhiniformes; family Carcharhinidae; genus Carcharhinus; species Carcharhinus amblyrhynchos. The sequence goes on along the minus strand of NC_137335.1, from coordinate 67,626,581 downwards.
AAGCTATGAACCAAGTGCTGAAACATGGCATTAGAATAGATAGGTGCTAAATGGCCAGCACAGACATAATGGGCCAAAGGGCCTCTTTCTGTGCTGGAACAATTTATGACTCTATGAAGTGGGAGCGAAGGAAAACTTTGATGTAGGTGTCATGGACACAAGTGGAAAGGAGTGTTAATTATAGTATTAAAGACTAAAGAAGTTAAAAATAGTGACATAAAGATCAGATAGCAGAATGTGTTAGCAGTTTCACAAGGGTCAGCACACTGTGAAAGCAAAACATGAGAACAAGTTACAGGTGGTTTTGTAATGGGGAACGGGGTTGGAGGAAAAAACTAAAGTGGAAAAAAAGGATCGAAATGCAGGAGAGAGTTCATGATCTGATATTGTTGAACTCAATGTTCAGTCTAGAAAGCTGCAAAGTGCTGAACCAGAAGATGAGATGCTGTTCCTCCAATTTGCCTTGGGCTTCACTGGATCGTTGCAGCAGGCTAAGGACAGAAACAGAACAAAGAAAAGTACAGCACAGGATCAGGCCCTTCAGCCCTCCAAGCCTGTGCCAATCATGATGCCCTAACTAAACTTAAAAAAAACCTTCTGCCCTCACTTGGCCCATATCCCTCAATTCCCTCCCTATTCTTGTATCCATCCAGATGTCTCTTAAACGTTGCTAATGTGCCTGCTTTCACCACCTCCTCTGGCAGCGCATTCCAGGCACCCACTGCTGTCTGCGTGAAAATATTTTAACAGCTAGATAGTGAGTTGAAATGGCAATCAACAGAAAGTTTGGGGTAATGTTGGCGGACTGAGTGAAGATGTTTCCCAAGCAGTCACCTAATCTGCATTTAGTCTCCCTGGTGTAAAGAAGACTATGCTGGGGTCAGTAAATGCAGCAGGTCAAATTGAAGAAGGTGCAAGTGAAACACTACTTCAGCTGGAAGGGGTGTTTTGGGCCTTGGATGGTTGAGGGGGGAAGATGTACAGTGACGGATTATACTTTCTAGAGAGGGGCATTGGAAGAGGATGAGGAATTGAGGGTGATGGAGGAGTGAACAAGAGTACCACAGATGGAACAGTCCTTACGGAGTGCGGACAGGAGAGTGAGGCGAAGATAGGTTTAGTGGTGGAATCACGCTGGAGTTGATGGAACTGCGAGAGGTGGTCCTTTGAATGTGGAGGCTGTGGGGTGAAACGTAAGGTCGAGAAGGACCCTCTCGGTTTTGGATGGGAGGGGGAGGTGTGAGGATAGAGGTGTATAAGATTAGCTTAAAACATTTGAGGATCCCATCAGCCAGCAGAGGACAGCAAAGTGGTGACGCTGATTGGCTGTTGCGGGGAAGATTTACAGAGGTGCAATCACTGCTTCCAGAAGGTGGACCTCCAGAAGACACCCTCCATGTTCAAGTGAAGGCAAGCATCCAGCAGAGGGCAGCAGAGTGGTGACGCTGATTGGCCGTTGTGGAGGTAGAGGTGGCGACAATTTTGTCTTTTAAAAAGCATTTGAACAGTTATATGGGTAAGATCGGTATAGAGGGATATGGGCCAATTGGGACTACCTTAATGGTTTAAAAAAGAGGGGCAGCATGGACAAATTGAGCCAAGGGGCCCGTTTTCACGCTGTAAACCTCTATGACTCTATAGCCACAGTGAGGGGGAAATCCTCGGCTCGGGAAAAATGAACGAATGTCAGAAGCACTGTTTTGCAAGGCAGCATCATCAGACCAGGTGTGACAAAGGCAGAGAAACCGAGAGAATGGAATGGAGTCCTTACAGGAAGTAGGGTGAGAGGAACATTGAGAGCCCATGTGTTTGTAGTAAATTTTGGTGGTGAGTCTATCATGGGAAATGGAGACAGAGAAGTTAAGGAAGAGAAGTGTCAGAGATAAAATTCCCTTCCCATCTGGAAAGAATACCATTTTACTTTCCAATGAGGCACTTTACAATGTGTTTGGGAAGGTGTTAACTGTTCTCCATCAACATTTAGAGGTTCATTAACAGAACTACCTGACACTCACTTTAAGTGAATAATTAAGAAGTTGTTTATTTAACCAATCGGGATCTTTAACTAAACAAATAACATGTTGATGAAAGTAAGGTTCTACTGGAATGTTGTTCAAATAAATATAAGGATCTTTCATTAACAAAAAAAAATTTAGAAACTCTGAAAAATATACAATCAGGTTTTTTGGCTTTGGAATACTTTTGGAGTTCTGCCGATTCCGCTGTCTGTAAGCTCTTTCTGATTGGTACCCTTCGTTAGATAGATGGAGAGTTCTCTGAAGAGATATTTTAAGCAGGCAAGGAGCCGCTCTTGCCCTCTATAGGTGTTAAGAGGTGGCAGCTCTTCAGTCGAACCTTAGGCAGGCAGTTGAGTTCCCCTTTTTATAACTATGATGCCCTAACAATTTCCCTACACCAGGATTGGTCTGATGTTGTCAACAGCAGCAAATTCAAATTTGATAGGCTCCTGATAGCTGAGTGTCTTCTTTAAACTTATAGGCTGTCAAAATTCAAAGGTCTGCAAAGCCTGTTACCAGGGCAACCCTGATGCTTGGCCCTCGTTACAAATGTTGCAGTCTGCATACTCTATGTGCCTGCATTTTAAATCCAAGCACTGACACAAAACCAGCTTTTAAAGGGACCACACTTCACAAACTCAACTTCACAACAAGAGTCATATGGACTTGAAATGCTACCTCTGTTCCTCTCTCCACAGATGCTACCTGACCTGGTGAGTTTTTCCAGCATTTTCTATTTTTATTTCAGATTTCCAAGCATCTGCAGTATTTTGCTTTTTAGGAATTTGGAAAGCTTTGTTGCAGTTATTGGTGAGACCACAGACAGAATTTTACCACCTGCCCGCCATGGAAATCATAGCAGGCAGGAGACGAAACATGCAAAGGACTGTTGACCTGGGACAGGATTTTCTGGTCTTGGGGTGAGCGCAGCCAGAAAATCCCGCCCCACATCCGGATTATTATGTACAGTCTTGGTCTGTTTAGTTAAGAAAAGATAACTGCACTGGAAGCAGTTCAGAGAAGGTTCACTCGACTTACTTCTGGGATGAATGGATCATCTTATGAGGACAGACTGGACATGTTGGTCTTGTATTCATCGGCATGGAGAACAATGTGATGTTATTGAAACATATAAAATTCTGAGTGGTCTTGACAAGGTAGGTGCTGAGAAGATGTTTCATCTTGTGGGAGATAATGGGACTCGGGTGCTCCGGACAAACATAAGGGGTCTCCCATTTAAAATAGAGATGAGACGTTCTTTCTCTCAGTTGGTGGTTAATACATGGTCTATTCCTCAGAGAGCAGTGGAGGTCATTGTAGGTCATGGAATTAAGATCATTGAATATTTATGTGGTTGAGTTAAATAGATTACTTATTAACAAGACGTCCAAGGTTATAGGGGGAGACAGGAAAGTAGAATTGCAGCCACAATCAGATTACCCTTGAATATATCAAATGGTGGACTTGAGGGGCTGAATAGCCTACTCCTCCTAATTCATATATTTGCTGGCCAGCCTTTATTGCCCATCCCTAGTTGCCCTTGAGAAGGCGGTGGTAAGCTGCCTTCTTGAAATGCTGCAGTACAGTGTTGTGGGTTGATCCACAATGTCATTAGGAAGGGAATTCCAGGATTTTGACCCAGTGGCTGCAAAGGAACGGTGGGCGATATATTTCCAAGTCAGGATGGTGAGTGGCTTGAAGGGAAATTGCAGATCGTGGTATTTCCATGTATCTGCTGCCCTTGTCCTTCTGGATGGAAGTGATCGTGAGTTTGGCAGGCGTATGTTTGTAATTTCAATATTGAAACAAGGGTCCCACGCTCTTCTTCAGAAAATCCACTACGGCAGATCTGGGATTGCGCTGTGCCAACTCCCAGTAGCTTTTATGGATCTACAGTGGCTGACCCAAACATCCTTAAAGGGAGCTCTGGAGATGTTAAACAATATCAGTAGGTTAAGCTTAATACTAGGAGGAGTGCCCTTCCTGCCCCAACATTAACATTGTAGGCCATTCCTAGCCCTCACTTGCCTGCTTCTCTATCTGTCTACCATTCCTACCTACCCACACACCATGGCATCGTCCATCCCCTAGCCCGCTGGACTCACCCAGGAGCTGAGCCCTAGACTGACGAGTTGCATCAAATTGCCAGATTTATTACAATGAACCCTGGGGATAAATCTTGGGTATTCCTTGGTCATATCCCATAGCGGGATAAATACCTGGAATTACAAGGATAGCGCTTGGGATCGGGGTCGGTGCAGGCTCGATGGGCTAAATAGCCTCCTTCTGCACTGTAGGGATTCTATGATTTGCTTCTGGTCCACAAGTTCAGTGCGGTGATAAATCTTTACTTATTATTGACCTTAGACCTTCTCTGATCAGAACTTTCCACACACCTGACGAAGGAACAGCGTTTCCGAAAGCTTGTGGGATTACTATCAAATAAACTGGTTGGACTTTAACCTGGTGTTGTGAGACTTCTAACTGACCTTAGACCCCGACAGGCCTGCATTTTCGAAAGGGAATTTGAGCTTACATTTGGGAAACTAAAGGCCGTGGAGCTTGGGCAAGCTGGGTGAAAATTGGTCAACATAGCACACAGCCCTTTTTTTGCTGCAAACACGCAATTACATTCAGATTTGCGAATAACTGGAAAATCCTACACCACAATTCGAGATCAGTGATTTCGGCAAAAGACTGCATTGTGCAAAAAAAAAAGTACTTTGAAAGGAAATTAATATTTATATATGTTGGGGGGAAAGAAAATCCTTTCCTACTCAGTGACAACATGAATGGTGAGTAAATTCCAAGCAGTCAGCCCCCATTCATGGCTTCACTGTAATAGGAGTTTTAATCTAAAGATCTGTCCGAATACTGTCTGCGAGCAGCAGTATTCAATCATCCAAGATCTGAATAGGGGAGAAGTCAGAGAAACCAGTAATGTGCAGTTATCTCCATTCATAGCATTTAGAATGACAATTGTCAATTTAGGAAGCGATAGAGCCTGTTCTCCAAAAGCAGGTTCCCTGTTTCGACTGCCACACATTTATGATAGTGTGTCAGTGCTGAGTCAATTTTGTCAGCTCTTAGCCGTGTTGTTTGATGAAGCATTGTGCCGCAGTCTAGTTGATTAGCCATCCAGTGCCTCAAAGAGCCTTTGTCAAGGCAAGTAGGTAACATCAATCTTATATATGCTGTAATCAATTCCAAATCAAGGATTTTCTTGAAGCATTGCATCGAATGTTGCTTAAAGACCCCACGTCATAAGGTCAATTACAGTGCTCTCTCTCCCCATGTTACCTCAGTTCACTGACACCTTGATGGGGGTGAAGCTCTTTAATCTAATGTTGTAAAATGATTAGTCGATTCTTCCGGCTACAAAAGGCAAAATGTTGTGACTGCCGGAAGCCTGGAACACAAAACAGGAAATTCGCAAAACACTCATCCTCGGTCACCCCCAGCAGGTACAGAGAGAGAATCCGAGTCTCAGACCATGCTTCGGAACTGAAGAACAAACATTACAGGTTTTAAACAAGTACAGAGGAAGGGAACCAAAAGAGAAAAAGCTGGAAAATCTCAGCAGGTCTGGCAGCATCTGTAAGCAGAGAAAAGAGCTGACGTTTCGAGTCCAGATGACCCACAGAGGAAGGGAAAGTCAGTGAGATGAGAATAATGAGGTGTGTTCTGTAACGGTGCTCAGTCCGTTCTGTTAGGTTGCCACCGAGCACCAAGGATAAAAATTTAGCTCCTTGTTTCATTTCCCCTCTGTGTAACCTATTTCTTTCCCACAGTCCCAAGGATATTTCCTCTTTCTCTCTCTCTCTCTCCCTCTTACACTATGGCCTGAATTTTTAATCCACCCCTCCCCTGTTCTGAGGGGGGAATAGTTACAAACAGGACTCAGGCTCACACATGCCAGAAAGGCAACCACAGGGGCTGTTGTGTACAGAGGTGGGTTGTGTGAAAGGTCACTCTCGGTGCTCCATGACTTTGTTGTGACTGTTAAAAAAATTCCCTCCAGCCTTCCCACCACAAACTTCCTCACCCCACCACTCACTCTCTGCTTCCACTTTGATGTCAGCCCATGCCAATCTACACCCTCTACCCACCCCTTCATTCCCTCTATGCCATCCAAAGTCCCTCTGCCCACACTCAATGGTTCCTCATATTATCCATGCAACCTATGCCCATCTGTCCATTTCCATGGTATTTGACAGCTGCTTTGCTAACTTAGGGCCATCTTATAACTACTCATTTATCTACTCCAACCCATTTCCCTTACACCCTCCATGCCATACCATCATGGGCAGACCTTTGGACCCATACCAAGATGAATTAAAATTAAATTCTATGAGTCTATCATTGACATTTTTTAAACAGCCATTCTTATTCATATAATCCCATTTAGTTTCCTTTAAGTGCTTAATACTTTATGAAAACAAGCATTTCATCCAAATGCTTAAGCTGTGAAAAGAACGAGTATTAATAGTTTCATATCAAAGATTTTATGAGCACTTGGAGCTGTTAATCGACAGGTACCCCACTGTGATAATAATAGGTTGTGAAATCAGTCATGCAGCACAAATATAATGATTATTCTCAAGTTTTTGTCAACAGAATAAAATAGCAAGCACTGACTTTCTATAGATTTCAGACTGCTTTACAAAAAAAGAGTAGATTTCAAACAGTTGACAGCTTGATGGTTCCAATGGGCTTATCCACTTTTTATGCACATTTAAGTCTACTATAAACAATCCTAAACGACATCCCAACCTCTCACAAAGGGCACTTGACATGTCCTAGAGGCCACTGTATCTCTCCCAAAGGTGGCCCTGGACATCTTCAAAAGGGTATCCTACCTTTCCAACAAACCCCAGAAGCTTTGGACCTTTTCCGGGAAGGTCCAAAGCCCACAGGTCATGTTCTGGAAATCCCAAGAAGGTAAATTAGACCTACCTGAAGCCAGCTGCACTTTATCATTTTCAGCTGCCTCCATGAACCATGGATGTGCAACTACAACCCCTCCTTCCCCAACCACTCCTCGCTAACAAAAATGATGGCTGCCACGTTTGGGGATAGGACTGCTGGAACCAGATCTCCACCTGCATTTTGCTCAACCAAAGACCCTGTCCAACCTTCATGAAAGTTCAGTCCTCTCTCTTCCACCTAACCCACAAATCAAGATTTATGTTTTCAAATAATTTTTCTCCTTACTAATAGCTTATACCTGGTGAAACGACTATATTCGAGAACATTTGTATTTGTGTACCAATGTAGCCCTAAAAACATCAATATAAAGGAAAATTCTTGTGCAATATGGCAGAATGTACACCTGTATTTCTAATGGAGAACACTTGCATGAAATGAAACCTCCATAATCCTCCTCCCAATTTGACAGCCGTAGAATGGCCCAGTGGTATTATCGCTAGACTATTAATCCAGAAACTCAACTAATGTTCTGGGGACCAGGGTTCGAATCCCGTGGTGGGATTTGAATTCAGTAACAAATATCTAGAATTAAGAATTTACTGGTGACCAGGAAACTATTGTCGATTGTCGGAAAAACCCATCTGGTTCCCTTGAGGGAAGGAAATCTGCCATCCTCACCCAGTCTGGCCTATTTGTGACTCCAAAGCCACAGCAGCATGGTTAGCTCTCAACTGCCCTTTAAGGGAAACTAGGGATGGGCAACAACATCAGCGATGCCCATGCTCTTGCTGCAGCTGTATAGGGCATTGGTGAGGCCGCAGCTGGAGTACTGTGTGCAGTTTTGGGCACCGTACTTACGCAAGGATATTTTGGCCTTGGAGGGAGTGCAGAGGAGGTTTACTAGGCTGATACCGGAGTTGAGGGGGTTGAGCTATGAGGAGAGGCTGAATAAACTAGGCTTGTACTCGTTAGAGTTTAGAAGAATGAGGGGAGACCTCATTGAGACGTATAAGATGATGAATGGGATGGATAGGATAGAGGTGGAGAGATTCTTCCCGCTCAGAAAGGACAGTAGGACTAGGGGGCACAGCCTCAAGATAAAGGGGGGACGGTTTAGAACGGAGTTGAGGAGGAACTTCTTCACTCAAAGGGTGGTGAATCTCTGGAATTCTCTGCCCGTTGAAGTGGTGGAGGCTGCCTCGCTAAGTATTTTTAAGATGCGGGTTGATGGGTTTTTGATAAGAGAGGGGATTAAGGGTTATGGGGAGAGGGCAAGAATGTGGAACTGAGCCACGACAGATCAGCCATGATCTTATTGAATGGCGGGACAGGCTCGAAGGGCTAGATGGCCTACTCCTGCTCCTATTTCTTATGTTCTTATGTCCCCCAAATAAATAAAAGAGAAACTGCCCCCTTCCTTCCAATTCTTCACATAGCTTGTAGAATACTTAGGAGAAAGGTCAATCTTCATTTATCCATCCAGATAAACCCTCCAACTCCTCTCATTGTTACAACTAATTGTTTATTGATTCCAGGGTTTTGACCTCCACACTTTGCCTCAAGGATCCACCGCCAGTGTTGATCGCTCTCCGTGTGAAGGAGAACCTGCTGACATTGGTCCTTAAATTGCATTTTGCTAATCTGAAGCTGTCTCCTCTGATCCTGCTCCCGGTTTAATTTGAAGCAATAGCCCAGGCAGTAAATCACCATTTTAACCATTTTGTATTCCTCTACAATATCAGTGCCTCAGAATCACTCTTCCAAACCTTTGATCTTTCCTCGTAATTCAAGCGGGCTGATACTAAGGATGTGCCAGCTGTGGCTTGGTGATAAAAAAAAACTCCTGCCTCCACCGTCAGGTTCAACCTCTCCACTTTTGCGAGTGAGGAGCTAATTCAGGCTCCAATGTCATTAGGTGGAAGGACTGCACTGTCAGCTGTGTGCCACCTCCTGAATAAGACATTAAACCATGGCTATGTCAGCCTCCTTGAATGGATGTAAAAGATCCCACAGCACATTTCAGAAAAAAGATGAGGGGAGTTCTGCTAGTGTTCTGTCAGCATGTAATCTCAACTGTCATCACTAATACAGATTATCAGATCATTCTCTCGCCGGCTGGCATTGGTGTGCCTCGAGTGGAGGTTGCCTGCCACACTTCCCAACACTTTCCAACAGAGACTTCACTTCAAAAGTGCTTCAGTCATTATGAAGCACCCTGGGACAGCCTGGGGGTAGAAAAAAACACTGATAGAAATGCAAATTGTTCTCTTTCTGTCAGTCTGGCAGCTTCCCATGTTTACAGTTTCCTTTGCTCGAATCTCCTCTCTCTCTCTCTCTCTTTCATTCAGCATTGCATAAGACGAGAAGAGACTCGTCCTTTCTTCCCTGACATGTTTTGAAAATATTATCAAGATTTCCTGGGATCGCTTTTAGATCAGTTCAAGAGACAATGCCTGTCGTCTTCAGCAGATTTCAAGAAAGCCTGTTTTCTCTCAAAGACCTTTCTAATGGGTGTTCAGTCGTTCCGGTTTCAGCCCCCTTGAGCTCACTTCTCGACTGCGAGCTCACCGAGGGCAAACTCTTTCCAAGCCCCGCAAGAAGCCAGGGATGGGGAATAGGTGCAGGCCAGCCAGCGACACCCATCTCCTACAAATGAATGGAAAAAAAAGAATGTTTTCAATTGCTTTGATTGTAGGAATATTCCCCTTCATCCTTCACCAGGTAATGCTCTCAGCTGTCCAATTACCATCCACTGGGTCAAGTTTAAGATCTGTCCTCACATGGTTTCGGCAACATTTAACAAACAAGCGGGGTTGTTGGGGGTATTTTGACACTGTGTTCTTGTCACTGATTCTTTGCAGTTCTGTAGTTACTCTAAACCGGGTTTGTCCACCCTTTTTGCACGGTGGGGGATAGCAGGGGGAGGGGGGGGGGCGGTGTTGGGGGCAAATTAAAGACGAATTTCAAACAAATGTTCAGGTAAGAGGAAAAGGGTCAACTTGCAGAGCAAAAATAAAGCAATGTCAAGGCAATAAACTGATATATTTTTAAAATAAGCTATTTATAATAATGACCAAGAGAGAGTGAGAGAGTGTGTGTGTGTGTGTCAGTGTGTGTCTCACTCCCAGCTTCAGGGTGTTCATATTCACTCTCTCGTTCTCTCTGTCTCGCACACGCTCTCGCACAATCACTCTCTCACACAATCACTCTTTTACACACCATCAAACTCTCTCACATTCTTTCTCATACTGTTTCTCCCTTTGCCTCTCACACTCACTCACACTATCTCGCACACATAAGCCGAAACTCTCCCGTCTCAGCCACCATGGGGATTGTGAGCATGCGAGACAGAAAATTTGGTAGACCGTGCTGGGATGCCTGTGGGGGAGGGTGGGGCGGGGGTGTGGCGGCAATGCCGGTGAGGGGAATGTCCTTGTGCTTGTGTGGGATAGGAGGGGTAGGGTTAGTGCCGCGATATTTGCGGAGGTTGAGGTGTTCCCCAATGCTTGTGAGCTGTCCTCTGTGTCCAGGGGAAGGTGGGGGTAGTTTGTTTTTAATGCAGTACAGGGTGCCCTTTAAAGATGGAGCCCCGATCTCTGTGGAGTGAGTCTTGCCAGCTCTAAATGGCTGAGTGATGGCACAAACATCATCCCCAGATTCTCTGTACACAGAGTGCCAGAATATCTGGAATTAAAGCTCAGCAGAGACACAGACTGGTTTGCAATCTGAACCTGACACTCTGCCAGATTTACAAAACTTCCACCCAGAGAACTGTGTAACTTTGCACCTGGTTAACCCACTTAACCTACACGATGTTGAACTGTGGGAGGAACCTCACGCAGACATGGGGAGAATGTGCAACCTCCACGTAGATAATTAACCCAAGACCGGAATTGAACCCGGGTCCGTAGCATTGTGAGGCAGCAGTGCTAACCATCGTGCCATCTGTCAGACAAGGCACGTAATTAGTGATTCCAGAGAGAGAGAAATGAAAAGTGTAAGCCTTGCCTTTTTAAAAAATACTCATTGGGTGGGATTTTACAGCCTCGCTCGGGCGAGACGAAAATTCCAACCTGAGGTCAACGGACATTTCTGTTATTGGACCCTTGCCTGCACCAGTTGTATGGTGGACAAGGTAGTCAAGATCTGGCCATTGGTTATTTTGGGATTTGGACCACGATTGGTGGGTGTATTAAAATCTCATTACATGAAAGCAGAAGCCAGTGCTTTTAAGAACATAAGAACATAAGAAATAGGAGCAGGAGTAGGCCATCTAGCCCTTCGAGCCTGCCCCGCCATTCAATAAGATCATGGCTGATCTGTTGTGGCTCAGTTCCACTTTCCCGCCCTCTCCCCATAACCCTTAATCCCCTCTCTTATCAAGAACCCATCAACCCGCTTCTTAAAAATATTTAGCGAGGCAGCCTCCACCACTTCAACGGGCAGAGAATTCCAGAGATTCACCACCCTTTGAGTGAAGAAGTTCCTCCTCAACTCCGTTCTAAACCGCCTCCCCTTTATCTTGAGGCTGTGCCCCCTAGTCCTACTGTCTTTTTTGAGCGGGAAGAGTCTCTCCACCTCTATCCTATCCATCCCATTCATCATCTTATACGTCTCAATGAGATCTCCCCTCATTCTTCTAAACTCTAACGAGTACAAGCCTAGTTTATTCAGCCTCTCCTCATAGCTCAATCCCCTCAACTCCGGTATCAGCCTAGTAAACCTCCTCTGCACTCCCTCCAGGGCCAAAATATCCTTGCGCAGGTGCGGCGCCCAAAACTGCACACAGTACTCCAGCTGCGGCCTCACCAATGCCCTATACAGCTGCAGCAAGACCTCCCTACTTTTATATTCAATCCCCCTCTCTATGAAGGCCAGCATCCCATTTGCCTTCCTGACCACCTGCTGCACCTGCAAGCTGGGTTTTTGCGACTCATGCACAAGGACCCCGAGGTCCCTCTGCACCGTCGCCTGCTGCAGTTTTTCGCCACGTAAGTAATAGTCCTTCCTACCATTCTTCCTACCAAAGTGGACCACCTCACACTTGCCAACATTAAATTCCATTTGCCATTTCCTGGCCCATTCGCCCAGCCTATCTAGATCCTTCTGCAGACTCTCCACACCCTCCGCACAATTTGCCTTTCCCCCAATCTTGGTGTCATCAGCAAATTTCGACACCCTGCACTCGGTTCCCTCCTCCAGATCATCTATATAAATGGTAAATAGCTGAGGCCCCAGCACCGACCCCTGGGGCACCCCACTAGTCACCAACCGCCAATCCGAATAGCACCCATTGACCCCCACTCTCTGCCTCCTATTTGACAACCAATCCTCTATCCACGCTAACACCCTACCCCCAACTCCATGTCCCCTGACCTTCTGCAATAACCTCTTGTGAGGTACCTTGTCAAACGCCTTCTGAAAATCCAGAAAGACCACATCCACCGGCTCTCCTCTATCCACTGCCCTAGACACATCCTCATAGAACTCCAGTAAATTTGTCAGACACGACTTCCCTTTAATGAAACCGTGTTGCGTCCGCCCTTCTCTGTAATTAATAGCTGGAAATGCAACTGCAACCAAAGGTACAAATGCAACTGTGGCCCATTCACATTCTGGACATGTCCTGACTGTTTATCTCATTGTTGTGGAGCTACTTTGATCATGCTTAAAGCCAATTTGTAATTTTGCACGTAATAAGGTTTTGTAACTGTTTCTGTTGATATCCGGTCTATAATCTTAGTATTGAGTACTAAGCCGAGGATAGGGAATCCCTGAATTATAAATGTATTTGCAACAATAAAGGAGCAACGCATTTTATTTTTAGCTCAGCGGTTGCACAACACCCACAAGGGGTTAATAAAGATGTTAAGCAGAATTCCTATATCATTATTCCAGGATAACTTGAAGCTTTCAGCTTGATGTCACCACACATCAGAGATTAGAAATGATTGGATCTTACTGAACTGACAACAGTGGGAAGCAAACTTCATTCCTTTGACATCAAAAGAGAAAATGCTGAGAACTCTCAGTGAGTCAGCCAGAGAACAGAGTTAATGAGGGTTATTTTCACCTCCTGAAGTAAAATTTTTTAAAAATTTCCAACGCTTCTCCAAATTGCCCATGTTTGGTTTTAAATTGAGGCCCTGTGCCTCCATCTTAACAAGAATTCTAATTTTAACCACTGTTGTATAGGTTTCCCCGGTCTTGGGAAACACTGCAGTGGAAGGGTGTGGCACAGATGTTGATCCTCTAGAAGGAACTCTTCAAGTGTAGGCAACAAAATATAACAGAACTTACTCCAACGTTTAACTCAAAGAGAAAAAGGTTTAATAAACAAACTTCACAACTCCAACACTTGAGACCTCAACTTGGGCCATTCCAAGCAAAATTAACAATTCCCAATAGGTTCTTATTTATATTGAGGCAGCTGGTCATCACATCATTTTGGCATTGCTTACATATGGGTCAGCTGACCCTTACAGCTTGTTACCATTTGTCACACTACAACAGATCCAATTTTATCATCAGTTGCATTCAAACAACGGACAAAGTTAATGTGGGACTCAGTACAGTACTGTCCACACAGTCATTTAAGAAGGCACATGACCCAGACCTAAGGTCAGTGTGCTATTGAGCAGAAGACACGTTAAGATGTCGCTGACTTGCCACACTTATGGCCCATTCCTAGATGGCTTTGAACTGTGTGGCTTGTAGGCCATTCCAGACGGCAGTTGAGAGTCAGCTACATTGCTGTGACTGTAGATTCAAATGTAGGCCAGATCAAGTTAGGATCACAGATTTCATTCCCTAAAGGACATTAGTGAGCCAGATGGGTTTTTCCAACAATTGACAATGGTTTCACGGTCATCAGTAGATTCTTAATTCCAGATTTTTTATTGAATTCAAATTCCACCATCTGCCATGGCAGGATTCAAACCCGGGTTCCCAGAATATTAGCTGAGTTTCTAGATTAATAGTCTAGCAGTAATATCGCTCAGCCTCCTGCCTTTGGGATTGCTCTTCCCATCTCTGCCTAGACATGGAGATAGCTCCTTATTGGTACCCTTTACTGTGTATAATTATATAAATACAAGTAGTTAATGAAAACATTAGTTAGCATTCAGGAGACTATGATGACTTCTTTAAGAGACATATTCTGTATCCAACGTCATCCCAATAAACCCAACAAATAGAATGAGTTGAGAAAGTCCAGTTCCATAAGGTAAGAGTCTTTACAAGATTGCTCATGGCCCAGAAGACCAGGAGTGATCTACTGATTGTGTCTTAACACGCAGCGAGTCGCCTCTCACCTCTGTGCTTGCTGACCTTCATTGGATCCCGGTCAAACAACACTTTCATTTTCAAATTCTCACCCTTATTTTCCAATCCCCTTAGGGCCTTGTTTTTCCCATCTCTGCCAGTCCTTTAATCCCGTAACCTTCTGAGATACCAACCCTCTAATTCTAGTCCCTTGTGCACACTCCACCATTGTTGGTGGCCATTCCTTCAGTTGCCGAGCACCGAGTTGTGCAGTTTGTTCTTCAGCTCTCTGCCTCTCTGTTTCACCTTCCTCCTTTAAGGCACTTTTTAAAAATCTAACTCTTTGACCAAGCTTTGTGTTACCTGGTCTACGGTCTCCTGATGAGGCTCGGTGTCACACATGGTAATTATGCTTCTGTGGAGCAATTTGAGAGTGGTTATTAAGTTGAAGGCCCCATCTAAATATAACTTGTTGTTGAGCAAATCGGGTTAGTTTTCAGAATCACAGGTTCAAAGGAACTCATAAGGGCATGGTGCTGGAAACTGCTGCCTTGCTGGAAACTTAATTTTGAAAGCAAGGCCTTGACATTATCTTGTGAACATCAGCATCCCACTGCTTAACTCATTAAGAACAAAGGAGAATACAGCACAGGAACAGGCCCTTCAGCCCACCAAGCCTGCACCGATGCATGGGTTCTATCCCTCTGTTCACCTCCTGTTTATGATAAGATACTCCTTGAATATTGCTAACATATCTGCTTCCACCACCTCTATGGAAGTATGTTCCTCATACCCACCACACTCTGTGTGCAAAACTTACCCCGTAGATTTCCTCTAAACTTAACACCCCTCACCTTAAACCTGGGCGGGTGATCAGTTTGGCGGGGGGCGGGGGGGTGCTGTCTGCCAGATGGGGTCTGCCCTCCTGGGGGTGGGTGGGGAGAAATCACCTTTGCTGGGGGGAAGCTAGACATCGGGCAGTCTGGGACGTTTCGGGGCTAGCCCACGAATGGATGGGGGCCATGGAGGGCCAGCACTGTGAGGGTCCCAGGATAGTCAGTGATTGAATAAGTCCTGCCCACCACCGCCCCCCCCCCCCAACCACGGTATTTACGATTGTGACCTCTGCACTGTACAATGTGGGAGATTCTTGTCTGAAGTTGCACTAAAAAATATCAGCGTGATTTACACCAGTTTCCCCACAAATTCGACACTTAGAATATTTTTAGGAGAATTGGGGCCCGGATTCTGGAAGTCCTGACCCCAAACCCAGCACTCACATGGCGATGAACAAGGATGGATTGTGCTTTGCACATCCATGGTTCATGAAGGCAGCTGCACATGTAAAACACAACTCAAGGGCATTATGCTTTTCAGGAGAAGGACAAAAGCTGCTGGGGTTCTTTGGAGAGCTAGCAAACCCTTTTAGTTGGGTTCAGGACCACCTTTGGGAGAGGCCAGCTGCCCTTTCAGAGAGATCTAGTGCCTCTTGGAATTGTTAAAAGTAGACATGAATGTGTGTAAAAAGTGGATAAGCTCATTGGAACTCTTAAGCTGTTTAGAACTGTCGAACTGCCAAGGCATTTAAATCTTCTGATTTAAAGTCGGGAAGGCTTTCTTTAAAGTAGAGCTTTCTATTCCACTAACTGTTTGTTGACAGAAGCCTGGAAGTTATCTATAGGAACTGTGCCTCATGGCTGATCTGACAATGTATCATCACCACAATGAGATATTTGTCAGTTCACGATTTGATTGATAGCTCCAAGTGGTCCATGAGGGCAGCATAGTAGCATGGCAGCACAGTCGTTAGCGCTGCTGCCTCACAGCTCCAGGACCCAGGTTCAAATCTGGCCCTGGCTGACTGTCTGTGTGGAGTTTGCATGTTCCCCCATATCTATGTGTGTTTCCTACCACACTCCAAAGATGAGCAGGTTAGATGGATTGGCCTTGCTAAATTGCCGCTTAGGTGTGCTAGTTAAATGGATAGGAAATGTATGAGGTTACGGGGATGGGGTGGGAGAGAGGGTCCGAATAAGTTATTCTGTCAGACGTGATGGGCTGAATGGCCTCTTCTGCATTGTAGGGATTCTATGTAAAATGAAGCTATTTATACAAATGCTGGTTTTTATAAGGGATTAAGCAATTGAATACAATGTTTATTTTTATAAGGGATTATGTAGTTAAAGGATTGTGAATGTAGCAAATGGGTTTTTATGAATGATCATGTTTTTAAAAACCATAATCTGCATTTGATAGTTAGAATTGTGTTTATTTCATCTCAGCATGAACCTTGAGGTCTGCTCATGGTGGATACTGGGTGAATTGGCATGGAGGCTGTAAGGGCAGAAAGTGGTAGGTGGGGGATCATTCTCTGGTGGGGGGTAGGAGGGCCAGATCGCTCTCTGGTTGAGGGGGAGGAGGCCTGATCATTTTCTTTTTGGGGGGAGGGATGAGGCGAGTCAGATGTATCTCTTGTGGGTCGGGGGTGGGGAGGCCCAGACATTCTTAGGTTGGGGGGGAGGCCCGGGCATTCTCTGGTGGGGGGGAGGCCCAATCACTCTCTGGTGGGGCGATGGGGGGGAGGGAAGCCAGATGGATCTCCAATGCGGGTGGGGGGGTTGGGGGGGCAGGGGGGACTGCTGCTACTCTGCAGGCGATTGGTGCGGGGCGCAGTTGAAGGTACCAATCAGAGCAGCAGCATTTTGAGCGCAGTAAACCCCGCCCGCATCACTATTCAGACTCGTGATTTTTTTTCCAGGCTGAGTGTACATGGGGACGCCTGAAAACGGTTTTCCAAGTTGGATCTGAATTGCGCCCAGATTCAGCACTTAGAATGAAAATGATAAAATCAGGCCCATTGTCTAATTTCAAGAAAAAAAATTAGACATAGCTCTTGGGGCTAAGGGGATTAAGGAATCTGGGGGAAAGGCAGGTCAGGATATTGAATGTGATGATCAAAATGATTGGTGGGGCATGCTCGAAAGATCAAATGGCCTTTTCTCTTTCTAGTTTCCATGTTTCATTGATGGATTTGTATTGGACACCTAGTGGTGAACTTCAATACTGCACGTTGATGTCTCACATTGACAGCTCTGTGGTTAGTTGAATGTACGACATTCCAATACAGGTCTGAATAGCACCGGGTATATTTTGCAAATGCGCAATCAGAGCCTCATCCACTGTGAATGCTTCCCATCATTTCCAATCCAAACATGCGTTTGGAAAATCAATCTGTAAATTTGACTGTTTACTTACAGCACAGTTGCTGAAGTCAGGGTTACTGCCAGCGGAAAATCGATAATGTAAATTTACAGTGAATGTGTATTTCTATTACCTCTCAATTCATATTCAGACTAGTCTGTATGAAAAAAGCTGCAAGTTAAGGTGGTACTGTGGCTCAGTGGTTCGCACTGCCACCTCACAGCACTGGGGACCCGGCTTCAACCTCTGCCTTGGGTGACTCTGCATGTGTAGTTTTGCATATTCTCCCTGCGTCTGCATGGGTTTCCTCCAAGTGTTGCGGTTTCCTCCTACAGTCCAAAGATTTGTGGGTTAGGTGGGTTGTCCATATTAGATTGCCCCTTAGTGTCCGATGGATGTGTCGATTAGGGGGATTAGCCATGGCAAATGCACGTGTTTACAGGGATATGGTGGAGGGGAGGGGTCTGGATGGGATGCTCTTATGGAGAATCAGTGCAGATTCTTTGGGTCGAATGGCTTCTTCTGCATTGTATGGAGTCTATGATTCTGTGAAACTGCAGTAAATTTCAGCACACTTCCTCAAATTCCTTTGGGGGTGTTTGGATTGCTTTGATGTTGAACCCAGAAAATGTGTGGAAAGCTATTCTCCCCAGTTACCTGCCACCAATGGCAGCCTCCAAGATCATCCTATCCAATGACAGGCACGTTTGCCCTCACTCTTAGTCTGCATTCTGTCTGGAATTTCTGCCGTTTGTCCAATGCTTTGTGATGCCTGAACTGAATCAATTGCAAGAAAATGCTTTGAGGAAAATAGCCATCTTTGTCTTAATGGTCTAAACAGCTTTGGTTTGCATCTCCAATAAGCATTGTAACTGCATTTATTGTCAGTCGGGTTTAATGAGGAGATTAGAGATTGGTGCTCTCCATGTAGCAACACACAAAGCGAGTAACATGAATGGAAAAGGCTGCAAATCCTAAATCAGTGGGGACTTGCAGGTGTAACATAAACGCCACCAGAGACTCAAGAGAGTCAGAATGCCATTCAGGTAGTCCACCTTGAAGTTAAACTACTAAATTAGCAAACATAAAGAGACATATTGCTCACATCTTTCTTCAATATCATGCAGCTAAACAGAGAGCTCCTGATGAATCCCATTTCCCAGCCCTTACACCACAGCGCGGCAGGGATTGTGTGATTTTTGTGATGTCCTCACTGATGAAGATAAATGAGCTCACTATGCGATGGAGCTGAATGAAATTTCCGTTCAATCCTTCCTGTACTGCTGGTATACTCATTGGTTGCTCTTCCATAAGCATCAGAGACCAGATAGCCTTTTAAATGCTGAACAGCACAGATTCAAAGTTCCTTCACTTTGCAGGCATAATGTTGGGCAGCAGGGGAATATTTAAAATATATCAAGTTCAGCCTGAGTCAGTATTCCTGATAATCCCAGAGCTCAGTAAGAAAGTTTGTAAAAAATGAGGATTAAGAATCTCTTTCACCTGAACCAGTCTGAAGTCGGTCTGGGAATTGGAAGAAACACAAGATATTAGTGTGCTTTCTCATCAATATACTACTTCCTCCATTAGCACAACCTTATTTTAAGTTTATTTGTTAATGCCGCAAGTAGGCGTACATTAACACTGCAGTGAAGTTACTGTGAAAATCCCCCTGTTGTCACATTCCAGCACCTGTTCGGCTACACTGAGGGAGAATTTAGCATGGCCAATCCACCTTATCAGCACGTCTTTCAGACTGTGGGAGGAAACCAGAGCACCCAGAGGAAATCCATGCAGGTTAGGGGAGAATGTGCAAACTCCACACAGACTGTGACCCAAGCCAGGAATCGAACCCGGGTCGCTGGCGCCATGATGCAACAGTGCTAACCACTGTGCCACTGTGCTGTCCTATGTGGGGGAACCTGGAAATTGCAGCTGAATTCATGCCAAAGCTACACACACTTTGCAGATGGCAAATTACACCTCAGTGTGCCCCCCAACCCATTCGAATGTGCCCAAACTTCAAATCAGTGTAAATGGTGCAGAGCGAATCAGAGGACAAGGAGAGGCCAAACCCACAGCCACGAATTTACTTCTTGAGTCTCTAACCCAAAGTTTCAACCCAGCTCACCATCACTCATGCAAATCAGGCACAGCATATTTAACAGCCTGCAATTGGTAAAGCTTTTCAAATTTTAATGTACTATCATGGCATAAGCATAAATCACATGAAAAGAAATAGAAGATGCAAAGCAGGTTTTCACTGAAGATAATTCTGTTTAAGTGCTCAACATATTGCCATCAAAAGGCCTGAAAAATGACATTTTCTCCTACTGTGCTAGAAGACTAGCTCAAGATCCCTGAAGAAGTACAATTTGGAGCATGTCTTAGTTTGAAAGATGGGAGTGTGACCAGTTTTATGGATGGAGGTTTGTTTAGACAGATGTCAAAGATTGAAGTGCCCCATTTGTACCTAACACACATAACTCACTCACGCCACAAATTCAGTGTTCAAAGCCAGGTGATTTGTTTGCATCCAGATTATTAGTGCACCGGGTGACAATTGTGACAGAGCTCTAGATATCTACGTTGGTTGAGATAGCAAGACCAGGGCAGCAGAAATTAGGTTTTTGTGGAAAAGTGCTCAGCCATCCGATACAAGCCAGCTTTACACTTTATAAACCTTCTGTTCAGTCGGCACATGGGGGCAGCGTGAGGGCCTGACTTCAAAGTTGTAGTCATGGTTTATAAACAACTACTTACTTACACCCAAGCATTTGGAGTCAAGAAAGACAGAAGCATTTCTACTTGAATATGGAGGTTAAACAACGCTTGGAGGAGGAAAAGGGTGCTTGACGCCTTTGAAGGTAATGAGGATAAACAGTGAAGTCAATTTCAGGTTCAATTCTGATTATATAGGAAATTTTCCATTATGTTGCTCATGGTAAGTCAAATAATACATTATTTTATCACAACACAGAATTGTATGTGTAAAATACAATATTCTGCTGCCAACGTGTCGCGGTGTTTACTTGACTACGAAGTGTAATGAATGTAAACCCCAACATTCCCTCAAGGTGACTTTCTGTTGGTAACACATTCAATTACTTTTTGTTTTGTATTTCTGACACTATAACTCACCCACCCGAGCAATGAATGCCCATCTCCCATCTCAATCTGGTTTCTCTCTCATACCCACCTTTTGCCCGAGATAGCCACATCTTCCTGTCTCGACCCCATTCGACTAAACTTCTGACCACCAACTTCTCTTTCTCAGACAATACAAATTGGTCCCTCTCCTTAGGCACCGTCCTCTTGCTTTTAAAACCACTATTGTTACCTGCTTCTTAATGAATATTTCTTCGACCTCTCTGTTCTCTCAATTACTTAAATCACTTTCCTTTTCAGAGTGGATGAACAAGCTACTTCCTACGTCCATGCTCGTCTGAAAATACTTTAAAGACTAATCCACACAGATTCCAAAAAGGAAAATCATATTTGACCAACTTTGTTGAATTCCTGGAAGAATTAACAAAGCAGATCGAGAGAGTAATACAGTAGGCTACTGAATAAGGTCAGGGAATAAGTAGGAGATAACAGGCTGGCTCCAAAAAAGAAAGCTGAAAGGAGGGGTTAAAGGGTTGGTGCTTGGATGAATGATATTCACAATTTAGTCAAATGATTTGGAATTGGGAACTGGAAGTATTATTTCAAAGTTTGCCGAATTTGGGTTGTAGTTAACAAAGGAGAACTGCACCAAAATATAGAGAAAAATTAATTAATAGAATCATAGAATCAAATAGTGCAGAAAGAGGTCTCTCAACCCATTAGGTCTGCACTGGCATGTGGAAAAACACCTGAACTCCAACCTAATCCCATCTGCCAGCAGTTGGCCCATAGCCCTGAGTCTTTAGACGTGCCAAGTGCTCATCCAGGTACTTTTCAAAGGATGTGAAGCAACTCACCTCCACCACTCTACCAGACAGCACATTTCAGACCATCACCACCCTCCGGGTAAAAAGCTTTTCCTCACACCCCCATCCCTGCCTGGCTCACAGTCACATCCTCCTGTCCCTGACCATTGACCAATTCTAAAGCTCTGCTTAATCTAAGGGAGGTCACTGCCTCTTGAAACAAAATGGCAAATAACTCTTCCCATTCATTGTCTTGCAGTATTTGCAGTGCACGCTGCAACCTAGCTGAAGCTGGAGGGAGTGCAGAGGAGGTTTACTAGGCTGATACCGGAGTTGAGGGGGTTGAGCTATGAGGAGAGGCTGAATAAACTAGGCTTGTACTCGTTAGAGTTTAGAAGAATGAGGGGAGATCTCATTGAGACGTATAAGATGATGAATGGGATGGATAGGATAGAGGTGGAGAGACTCTTCCCGCTCAAAAAAGACAGTAGGACTAGGGGGCACAGCCTCAAGATAAAGGGGGGGCGGTTCAGAACGGAGTTGAGGAGGAACTTCTTCACTCAAAGGGTGGTGAATCTCTGGAATTCTCTGCCCGTTGAAGTGGTGGAGGCTGCCTCACTAAATATTTTTAAGAAGCGGGTTGATGGGTTTTTGATAAGAGAGGGGATTAAGGGTTATGGGGAGAGGGCGGGAAAGTGGAACTGAGCCATGACAGATCAGCCATGATCTTATTGAATGGCGGGGCAGGCTCGAGGGGCCAGATGGCCTACTCCTGCTCCTATTTCTTATGTTCTTATGTTCTTATGTTCTTAAGTTGCTGGAGATTACCATGGGTTAGGCTGTGCTCTCCCCAAACTCGCCCTCATTGCAATTACAGCAAAGCTCTTACTCTGCCTGTCTATCCAACTTTATTTATTCATTTGATTTGTTAATCAGTTACTACTTTAGTCAAGTAACAATAAGTTACATTCTTCTTTCTTAGAGACTAACGGCACGATCTTACCGGCTGTTCATGTCACACTCCTGCTGCAGCGTGGTCGGAGAATTTGGCGCCCAGCCAAATCTCTGTTCACTACAGCGGGATAGGAAAATCCCACCAAAATAAAAAACACTCACCAGTTAACTGGGGTATGGTTGCATGGCCCCTTTAAGGGGTGATCCTTTGTCTATCATGTGACCAGCTGGAGCCAATGGAGCACAAGTGCGTGTGAACCTGGGCCAGGATTGGAGGCTACAGTTGGAGTCAGGGTGTTGTTCGGAGTAGACCTGTATAGTTATGTCGTAGAACAGAATCCCTACAGTGTTGAAGGAGGCCATTCAGCCCATTGAGTCTGCACCGACCACAATCCCACCCAGACCCTATTCCTGTAACCCCACGTATTTACCCTGCAAGTCCCCCTGATGCTAGGGTCAATTTATCATGGCCTAACCTGCAGATCTTTGGATGTGGGCAGAAACCGAAGCATCCTGAGGAAACCCATGCAGACACGGGGAGGATGTGCAAATTCTGCACTGAAAGTGACCCAAGCCGTGAATTGAACCCAGGTCCCTGGCACCGTGAGGCGGCAGTGCTAACCACTGTGCCCTGTGCTGTTAAACCTTTCATTGCACATAGTTTTTCTCAATCAATACATCCTTTAGTTTGTCATTTGCTACATTGTGTCACCTCAAATTATTCTAAGAGGTAAAACATGAAGAATAAAAAGCAGTACCTCCTCTCCTAACCCCCTGCACAAAATACCTACTTGCACCAAGGTCTGACTTGGTTTATGAAATGAGTTCATTCTTGGCAGGAGCATAAATGCACTCAGCTTACACGTAGAAAGAAAAAAAGCTTTCATTTATATAGGAGCTTTCACAAACACTAGACCTCTCAACGTGCTTTACAGCTAATGAAGTACTTTGGAGGTGTAGTAAATTGGTTGTAATGTAGGAACGCGGCAACCAATCTGGGAACAGCAAGTTCCCTCAAATAGCTGTGCAATAACAACCAGAAAATCTGTTTTTGTGATGCGATGGGGGGAAATCTATTCGGCAGGCTAACTCCATTGTTGTTCTCAAAGTAGTGCAGCGGGATCTTTTACAGCCACCTGACTGGACAAATAGGCCATTCCTGCTTTAATCCAAAAGTTGAAACCTTGGAGAGTACTCCCTCAGTACTACACTGGAAAGTCAGCCTTAATTTGTGTGCTTAAGCCCTGAAGCAAGACTTGAACTCCAAATCTTCTGACTTAAAATCAAGAGTGTTCCTGACTGAAGAAAACATATGACTCCATCCCAAGTGACAACTGCAAGGTCAGCTTCCTGTTACAATAATTACACTTAGTAAGGCAACCATTTTCAGCAGGTTGACAGCTAACTGCCACTGCTGCTGACAGGCAGTTTCTATTAACCAGGCCTTAACTAGCTTTTGCAATTTTAACGCTCTAAGTCAAACTCAAA
Organism: Carcharhinus amblyrhynchos; assembly: GCF_965287045.1. NCBI lineage: Eukaryota > Metazoa > Chordata > Chondrichthyes > Carcharhiniformes > Carcharhinidae > Carcharhinus > Carcharhinus amblyrhynchos. The sequence goes on along the minus strand of NC_137335.1, from coordinate 67,602,814 downwards.
ATGTTCAACTAAATTACAGCTGGAGGATACCGAGCAAAGAAAGATCCTATTTGTCTCACATTCCCGATCTTAGCATTGTATTTACAATGCATGGTGGCACAATGGTTGTCTCTCAGTGCCAGGGACCTGGGTTTGATTCCCGGCTTCGGTCACTATCTTTGCAGAGTCTGCATGTTCCCCCTGTGTCTGCATGGATTTCCAGTGTAATAAGCCTTCAGAGGCAGAAGCCCCTGCATCAAAATCCCTTTATTGACAAACTCTAACAGCAGTACACAGAGTGCTAGTAGGCAGCAGGCTACCTGTGGAGGTACTAACACTCCCAGCTAAGTACAAGGCAAAGACTCCCTGATTGGCCCATCAATTGGATCCTTAATCAGGGAGCTCATACTCCAGTCGGCCAACCTCAATGACCTGATTGAAGTCATTACATCCGGTTTCCTCCCACAAGTCTGAAACCAGTGCCCTGGCCATGCTGAATTCTCCCTCTGTATACCCAAACAGGAGTGTGGCGACTAAGGGATTTTCACAGCAACTCCACTGCGGTGTTAATGTAAGCCTACTTTGACACTAATAAATAAACTTAAAAAACACTGTTTCCCCATCATTGCGCGCCTCACCCTCCTTCCCAAACCCCCCCTTCCTTCCTGTCACCATCATCCTCTCCACCCATTCCTTCCATCCAAGTCAGATTCCTTCCCTGCCCAAAGAGAGACTCTTGCTGTGAATTAATATTGGTCTTTTGTCAGCCACTCCGAGACGCAAGACTATGGTCTCTGATTTCCCTCTCTGTGGAGAAGTGCATGGCTGCTGACCCTTTTCCTAAGCTGGCAGAGTCTAGATCAAAAGTTATTCAGATGGACCTGTGCGTTATCCTTCTGAGACACTGGAAAAAACAGATGGCTTTTGAATGTTTGTGATTTATTTAACCGGTTGTAATGTAGGAGGTGAATGTATGTCTTGTATTTTTTTTTAAATTGCTTGCACCTTACTGGTAATGCATCAAGCCAGAATATAAACTAAATGTTTTGGTAGGTCCATTGCGCAGATGACATAAAAATATATAAAATCCATCATTAATCGACCAGTAATAGTAAATTCCTAATAGGTTCAACTTCATTTCATTAAATAAAAGATATTATTAACATGATTTTGATCTTCTTGAGAGCAGAACTCCATTAAAAAATAATGGATTGGGACATTTAAAAATTGTTTTCTTTAAATTGAGATTTAATCTTATCAGAAATGGTCTCAAATGTGCTCGGCTGAAGCATCATTCAATCATTATCTGACGCATTGCAGTTACTTCAATGGCCAAGATGTGCTAGAAGAGATCGGTTTAATCTATCCAGCGGAATATGATGAATAGTTTAAAAGATGTCGTAACGCTGCATAATGCCCTAATGTAATGATAATATACAATATGTGTAATCCATAACCATGAGTGTTGCTTTCCTCACAACACTAATCATGGAAAATGGTTGTCATCATAATCAGATTGGATAAATGGGAAGAAGGTGGAGAATCGTCAGTATTCCCACTGAAGAATGAAATAGTTGAATGGTACACAATTTGAAGAACGCAAAATGCGGCACCCTTCACGACCGCAAGACAGCCAACAGCATCTGATAGCCAATCAGTTCATTTTGAAACGTAGACCTCACTACCTAGCAGGGGAGAGTCAATATTTACCTGCCAGGGGTGAAACCATGATCAGGGAGGGGACGAGGCTAGCCCATTGTACTGGGGGTGTGCTGACACCAGCAATGGAAGCTTACCCAGGCTGGAGTAGTGAAAAGGATCAGGCATAGCCAATGAGGTTAAACTGAGGCTTTACCTGATACAGTCTTTCAAAACCATCTTGGTCTTTTGGCTAAGACGAAGCGATAGATCAAGTCCGGGATGGGGTGTAATGCCTCATCCTGTCAGCTTGGATCCTGTTTGACCGAGACCAAGATAGGATCCACTGTCTTGTCTTGTCAGCTTGAATCTTATTTGATCGAGCTCAAGATAAGATCCAATGTTTTGTCTTGTCAGCTTGGATCTTGTTTGACCGAGACCAAGATAGGATCCAATGTCTTGTCTTGTCAGCTTGGATCTTGTTTGTCCCTCATGTGGGGACCATGATTGGACCCAACTTGAATTGGCTTTTTTGATTAGAAATGAAGTAGCAAAAGAAAATAAATACTTATGAGGAGGGGACAGAGTCCTAGAACGGAGAACTGAAAATACAGCAATTATTAACTGCCGTTCTTCTTTTATATTTGTTCCTGACTGTCTGGCTGACTATCTCTCAGGCAGGAAAACCTGCATCACAAAAGGCAGTGAGCGGATGGGGTGCAGTGTTTTCGGGGTGCTGCCGTGCAGATAATGAGGCATGCCAGTTGTTTTGGGGAATGGTCCTGTAGTTGCGGGAAGCAGATAGTGAGCATGAGGAGTGTAGATTGTGGTCAAAGCATAATGCATGGTCAGGAGCCTCAACTCACCCTTTGTGGGGGGCGGCCTCGGATTGGGGGGAGTGTGGGGGTGGAGGCAGATCCTGTCTGTAAAGTGTCAGTCATGTTCTGGTGGGTCTCATGATCAGAAGTATCGTGGTTGGGAGGGCAGGTTGTGCTTTTCTTTAACATCGTTTATGGGATCTGTTGTATCTGCTGAGAGGATGGTTTAACATGTCACCTGAAAGGCAACTTGCGGAATCTTCCTGCCCTGCCTGCTACGGGGATCGTAGTGGGCTGGACACAGACCATGCAAAGGTCCATCCGTTGACCTCAGGCAGGATTTTCTGGTTTTGGGGTGGGGTGCAGCCATCTCAGGCAGTGAAGGGTTCCCGCTGCGCCACACTGGAGTGTCAACCTGGATGTTATGTTCAAGTACTTGGTTTGAAGTCCCACCTGTCTGCCTCAAAGGAGACAGTGTTCCCACTGAGGCACAGCTCACGCTGCATGGGAGAAAACCGAAAATATTAAGAGTGAATCGCAGGATTTCATCCAGCAGAACGATTTACAAATGGAAAAGTTCACTCTCAACACCACAAGACAAGCTGGGATGACTGTGGGCAACCAGAGCGTAAAAATCAGTGAATGACTGATGACAATGTAAGTAATCTGCACCTTCTGTGCTATCAGACTGGGATTGAAGCATCACTGCCTCTCATTTCTTTGTGCGTGCAAAAGGTTTTTTGAAGTGTTTTTCCAGCAAATACTCAGCACTATTTGAAATCCGAGCTTGAATAAAGCAATGGGCTGAGGATGAATGTTATTCTGCTCTGGTTTCAGAAGAAACGTCTCCCCCAGTCACACTCCTCTATTCATTTACTCTTCATCAAATGCCTCTTCTGACAGGCGGCACCAGCATGGTTTTTGTACAGTGACTGACCTCCATTAGCTCTCATTAACATCAATATCAGAGCACAATAAATCCTCTCTACAAATCGCCCCTCTTTAAGATATTTCACTGTAACGTCATTTATGTTTTAGTCCACTTTTTTCCGATTTATCTCACCGTTTCAATTCAACGCCACCTGCACCCTGGCCCACTGCCCCCACAGTCACCAGAGGTCCAGGCTGTAGGGAGAGAGCGAGGCCTGAGACCCCAGGAGAAGAGGTGCAGGCAGGGTTGGGAAACTGCTGGCCAACTGATGAACTGTGAGTAACTTGGGACAGGATGGGGATGGAGCCCCCAGTCCCCAACTCACCCCCCACTCCCCCAGCTCCTTTTGCAGCCCCCCACCCCAGTTCCAGCTCCTTCCATGGCCCCCACTTGGCTGCATGGCGGGGGCTCCCTCGTTCCCCCTTTCATGGGATAGGAGTTTGGATCCTGCAAACTGTCAGGAAGGGGTCCGGATTCTGGAGACAGAGTGGGAAAGGAGAGATAGTGAGAGACAGTTGGAAAAGAGAGAGAGAGGGAAGAGAGAGACTGAGGACAGAGAGAGACAGAGAGAGAGAGAGAGAAGGGAGGGAAGAGAGCGAAAGATAGTGAGAAAAGAGAGAGTGACAAAGAGAAAGAAGTGAGAGAGAGAGATGCAATGGGAAAGAAGAGAAAGTAAAAAGTCTGACAACACCAGGTTTTAGTCCAACCTATTTATTTGATAATATACTCGCAAGCTTGCGAGTATATTATCAAATAAATAGGTTGGACTAAAACCTGGTGTTGTCAGACTTTTTACTGTGTTTACACCAGTCCAACGCCGGCATACCCACATAAAGAAGAGAAAGACAGAAAGGAGAGATTGAGAGAGAGAGAGAGACAGTAGGAAAGCAAAGATTGAGGGAGAGAGAGACAGTGGGAAAGGAGGGATTGAGAGAGAGAGAGTAGGAAAGGAAAGCAAGTAGAAAGTTGAGCTGAGTTTCAGGAGTGCTGTGGGTGATTTATTTGGGTCTTATTTGGGTGATTTAGTGTTATCCAATTCCAAGGCATACAGTATTTATTATACTCAGTCATCTATAATCCAGTGTTTCAACTTGTACGTTGCTTTTTCCAGGCAAGAAATGTTGAGAGGAACATAACTCAGGCTTTAACATTGATTCCTACGGTGGTCTGTGTACACCCCTACCAGGTACACTTCCCAGAAAGTTTACCCAGGGATTTTGAAATGTAACTATGTTCTCCAGGATATGTTACTAGATCAATCTCTTTCTCATTCATCTGCAATGTGCAACCCATCTGCTCGTGCCTCAGATCCCTGTCCATGAGCTCAATCTGGCTTGCTTCTGGCATGGAGCTCTTCCCAAACCTTTGTAACCAGCCCCTCCAATCACCTCCCCGCCAACAACTCCCTCACTCCCCCCCCATTCCCTGGCTGTGTGTTTATTATTAACCTAGGCCTGCCATTCAGAACTTTCAATTCACTCTGCCAGCCCTTGCCCCGGGAATCACAATACTCTAGGTCCCAATTGAAGCTTTGGAAAAGAGTGCTGCTGGGAGCAAGAAGCACGTCCTTATCCAGCGTGCCCTTACCAAGAAAACTCTCTGTGCTGCACGTGTTTATTGCTACCACCCTGCCACAGGTCAGACTTTTCTGCTTGGAGGCTTTCAGAGGTGAGTACTTTTCATTAATACAGCTGCACTCAACATCCCTTTGCTGTGCTATTGTGGTCTGGGGCTGGACCTGGAAATAAATGAGGAGGATGACTGATGTCGGAGAAGTGACCCTTTCTGCCGTTTTAGCAGACCCAAGCTCGCTGAGGCAGTGTCTGAGAATGCCCAAGTATACTCTGTTCCTCACAGAGTTTTATTTCATTCGATTTGATTTATTATTGTCACGTGTTAGAATACAGCGAAAAGTATCTTTTCTTGTGCAGTATACAGACAAAACATACCATTCATAGAGAACATGGGGAGAAGGAAAGGAGAGGGTGCAGAATATAGTTTTGCAGATACAAATAGGACCAAGAGAAAGGTCAGCTTAACGTATGATAGAACCATTCAAAAGACTGACAGCAGCAGGGAAGGAGCTGTTCTTGAGTCGATTGGTCTGTGTTCTCAGACTTTTGTATCTTTTCTCTGGTGGAAGAAGGTGGCAGAGAGAATGTCCGGGGTGCGTGGGATCCTTAATTATGCTGCCTGCTTTGCCAAGACAGCAGGAACTGTAGATAGAGTCAATGGATAGGCGGCTGATTTATGTGATGGATTAGGCTACGTTCATAGCCCTTGGTAGTTTCTAGCGGTCTTGGTCAAAGCAAGAGCCATACCAAGCTGTCATACATTCAGAAAGGATGCTTTCTATGGTGTATCTGTAAAAATTGGTGAGAGTCACAGCAGACATGCCGAATTTCCTTAGCCTCGTGAGAAAGTAGAGGTGACTGTGGGCTTTCTTGACTATAGTATTGGCATGGAGGGACCAGGGCAGATTGTTGGTGATCTGAACACCAAGAAACTTGAAACTCTCGACCATTTCCACTTCATCACTATTGACGTAGACAGGGTCATGTTCTCCACTACGTTTCTTGAAGCCAATGACTATCTCCTTTTACTGACATTGAAGGGGAGGTTATTGTCATTGTGTCCAGGGACCAGAAACTCTGATTCTATCCTCAGGACACAGAAGCATTTTATCCAACCAGAGTCAACTGAAGCCACCACCAACATTAACTATCATTGAAGACATTCTCTTCCTGGCCAGATGCCGATGCTTCTTGCTGCCGAGTGCACTCCCATGATGTTCGACTTTCGGCTGTGCCACCTCCCCTTCTACACTCTGACCGTGCAATGTTTTTAGAGCGAGCGGAGAAGACAGAGAAGATATAGGGAACCAAGACTCAGTGACAGAAAGCGATGTTTCTTCACCCAGCCCTGGTAAAAATGGCAAGATTGGCTGGGAGGCTGGTACCTGTTGACAACTTTACAAAAAAAGAGTTTTTTTTGTTTTTCATTGTGTGTCTGAATGTCTTTTACAGTGAGGTTGAAGTCATTGTGCTTCAAGTTTAAGTGCATCGTTGACTTGAGAGATTAAGGGCAATAATCTTCTTTTCATTGCATGGAGGAAAGCAGCCAAATATTTGCACTGGTTGATGTTAGTGTAACAGTTTGCATTGTAGTCTCATTATACAGCACATCACCATGTCCAACTGGACCCTTGTGCTCCAAGTTAAACAGCACCATTAGCAGTTACATTGCTGAGCATTCCCTCCTTGCAACCAAATCTCACTTATCTCCCTATAGCTCTCCCCTCCACCATTAGTGTTTATTTCATTCTAAGCACATAACCCCCTGGTTTGCTCCCAACAACTTTGCCGAGTATACCCCCTCCAGTGTTCAACAGGGAACATATTGCACAGCAGCATTCTCAACATACGTCATGCAGCGCAGTGGTTAGCACTGCCGCCTCACAGCTCCAGGGACCCCGGTTTGATTCCAGCCTTAGGTGAGTGTGTGGAGTTTGCACGTTCTCCCGTGTCTGCGTGGATTTCCTCCTGGTGCTCGGGTTTCCTCCCACAGTCTGAAGGTGCACAGGTTGGATGAATTGGCTATGCTAAATTGCCCCTTAGATGGGTAGGTTAGGGGGATTAGTCATGTACGAGGTTACAGAGATAGGGCAGGGAGAAGGCCTATGTAGGATATTCTGTCAGAGAGTTGGTGCAGACTTGATGGGCGGAATGGCCTCTTCTGCACTGTAGGGATTCTCTGATGCTTCTATGAGCACAATCCCATTAGTTTTCCTACTCTATACTTTCTTTTTACAAATGTCAACAAAATTAGATGAGCATAGAAAATTGGAAAGAAATTAACTTCATTGAAACCTCCAGTAAGTCTATCAATGTATTTTACCTGATTAACAGCTTCTGTGTAATTACATTTAGGCACAGTCCTGTCATTCATACTTTTATTGTGCTCACTAATTGCTTAAGCAATAGTCAAAGCAGTATCTGCAACTTAACCAGATTAACTTTGAAACTTGGAAGCTAGAAGCAGGTGTAGGCCATTCAGCCCTCTGAGCCTGCTCCGCCATTCATTATGATCATGGTTGATCATCGAATTCAATATCCTAATCCCCCTTCCTCCCGTATCCCTTGATCCCTTTAGCCCCAAGAGCTATATCTCATTTCTTCTTGAAATCAGACAACATTTAGGCCTCAACTACATTCTGTGGTAGTGAATTCCACACATTCATCACCGTCTGGGTGAAGACAATTATCCTCACCTCGTTCTAGTAGGTTTACCCCTTATCCTCAAATTATGACCCCTGGTCCTGGACTCCCCCATATTGGGAACATTCTTTCTGAATCTACCCTGTCTAACCCAGTTAGAATTTTATAACTTTCTATGAGATCCCCTCTCACTCTTCTAAACTCCAGTGAATATAATCCTAACTGACTTAGTCTGTCCTCATATGACAGACCTGCCATCCCAGGAAATCAGCCTGGTAAACTTCTGCTGTGCTCCCTCTGTAGCAAGGGCATCCTTCCTCAGATAAGGACACCAAAACTGCACATAATATTCCAGGTATGGCCTCACCAACGCCCTATATAATTGCAGCAAAACATCTCTATCCCTATACTCAAATCCTCTCGCTTTGAAGGCCAACATCCTATCTGCCTTCTTTACAGCCTGCTGTACCTGCATGCTTGCCTTCAGCGACTGATGCACGAGGACTCCAAGGCCTCGTTGAATACTACCTTTCTCAATTTACATTCATTCAAGTAATAATATGTCTTCCTATTATTGCTACCAAAGTGGATAACCTCACATTTATTCACATTATACTGCATCTGCCATGCAGATGCCCACACACTCAGCCTGTCCAAATCACATTGAGGCATCTCTGCATCCCTCTCACAGCTCACCTCCCACCCAGCTTTGTATCATCTGCAAATTTGGAGATAATACATTCAGTTCTCTCTTCCAGATCATTGATTATAATGTGAACAGCTAGGGTCCTAGCACAAACCCCTGAGGAACTCCACTAGTCACTGACTGCCAATCGAAAAAAGATCTATTTATGCCAACTCTTTGCTTCCTATCTGCTAACCAGCTTCCCGTCCGTCTCAAGACATTACTTGCAATCCCATGTGCATAGGTTGGTTCCCACGTTGCCATGTCATGTTTATTCACCAGCCCTTATATAGATGGGAACATTTACTGGGAGGCTAATCACCTGCTGGTGACTATTGGAAGACTCATTGCAATTTGCCCCATTTGAAAGCTGAGGTTAGTGCACCACAAGAGCTGGCAAGGTAAGAGGTGGGTAACACAGAAGATTTATCCAATAAGGCTAACTATTGTCAGAATCTTTGGAATGGTAACAGGCGATGACAACTGGAGATCGAGGTAAAGTTATGAAACTTGCTTGAAGAACCTACCTACTTCAGCAACTGTGTATAAAGAAGCTGTGTTCCAATATTCATAGAATCAAAGAATCCCCTACAGTGTAGAAAGAGACCATTAGGCCCATCAAGCGCTGATTCCAACTGAGTATTTTACCCAAATCATATACCTGTAACCGTACATATTTACTCTGCTAATCCCCTTAGCCTGCATATCTTGGGACACCAAGGGGCAATTTAGTATGGCCAATCCACCTAACCACCATGCCTTTTGGATTGTGGGAGGAAACCAGAGCACCCAGGGGAAACCCACACAGACACAGAGAGAATGTGCAGCCTCCACACAGAAACATGAATCGAACCCATGTCCCTGGCGCTCTGAGGCGGCCGTGCCACCGATGGGACTTCAGAGGTGTCCCAAATTTTCTTATTAAACATCCAAGTCTTTGGGCAATATCTGAGTATGGGGTGCCAGGGGGTGGGAGTGGATTCTGAGTCCTTCCTGCCGGGGGCATCTTCTGGTCCCATTGATGTCGGCACCGATGTGGATTTCCAGGCTCAAGACACCATGAGTCATGCATTTTCCATTATCATTAGTGGGACTGGAGGATCCTGCAGGCAATGGGGAGGTGGGGGTGGGGGTGGTGGGGGTGGCAGGGGTGAGTTGGGGAAGGTGCAAAACTACAGCCTTGAAGTGTGAGGTCCACTTTGTGTAACACGCAAGAAACAATACTTTTCACTGTATCCCAATACACATGACAATAAAATATCAAATCAATCAACCTCGATATGACTGGGTACTTCCAAGCGCTATCAGGAGAGGCTGCTGGCTGTTTTGCATTTTTTTTGCTGCATCTGTGAAATTGGCCTCTTCCACCACATTGTGTCATTCCTTAAATTCAGCAGTGTATATGTCGCATCAGCTTAATTATCAGTCTGAATTTCGCCAGTCACTTAGCATTCTCTGCATACAAGACACCAGTGATTACACTGGTTGTCATTCATGAGCCTGACACTTATGCTAAGGAAGTTAATGGGATTAGACTGCGTATTGTGTGCTCGGAAACATTACTGGGAATGCTGCAAGGCAATGTGTGCTCAAGCTTACAAGGGGGTCACTGTTCCCTTTATGTTCAGACAGTTTGTAGTGACCGACGACTGTCACGATACGCGTATCTTGGGAGAACTGAAAATCTCCTGATGCTTGGGGGAAATAGACTGCAAGGTGGCTTCACCAGGGCCATAAGTTACCCACTTAAAGAATGGCTAATCACACCTTCACAGATCCATACAATCCCTACAGTGCAGAGGAAGGCCATTCAGCCCATCGAGTCTGCACCAATAAAAACTCCACCCAGATCCTACCCCTGTAACCTCACATGTTTACCCGCTAATCCCTCTAATCTACGCATCCCGGGACACTAAGGGGCAATTTAGCATGGCCAATCAACCTAACCCTCAGCAATGTGCTTGTCGCTTAAATGAGTTCTGCAATAACCTCAGTTCAAGGGCAATTAGGGATGGGCAATAAATGCTGACCCAACCAGCAATGCCCATGTTCCATGAATGAATTTAAAATAATCAAAATCGGCAGTGATCCAACCTTGGCAAACCCTACTGCATGGCGTGAGACTTCTTACTGTGCCCACCCCAGTCCCATGCCGGAATCTCCACTACGTTCTTATTCAATCATCTCGAAGACATGGCTATTGTTACAAGGGTGTAGTCGAGGCTGCTTTCAAGCTCTACACCGTTTCCTTTCCATTGTCAGTATCTGAGATTTGTTGATTGACATGCATGGTTCACAATGCTGTAAAAATGGATTCTCCTACAGTCTGAAATCTCTGGCTGCTTCGTCTAACCAGTGCTTCAGCAGGGTTACAGGTTTGCACCTCTGTTTTATTAACCTCAACCTTAAATGTATCAGCTTCACAGTTTACATTCTTTCAGTTTTTATGCACACCTCACTCCAGTGCAAACAACAGCGACTCACAACTACTCTCTGTTTTCTGTCCCATAACCAATTTGTATTCACTGCCCCTTCTATCTCATGGGTTTCAATTCTGCTAACATGCCTAATATGTCAGACATTATTAAGCAGCCTTTGAGAGGCTATATTCGCAACATCAACTCCACAACCCTCATCCACCACCACTGGTATCTCATCAAAACTCAATCAAGTCAGTCAAGCAAAATCTTTCCTTAACAAACCTGTCTGGCTCTTCTTTGCTAGTTACTTGTTCAAACGACTTTCATTTTTCTCTCACATTCTTTTTTCTTAGCCTCCCCACCAGTGACTTCTGTGCACTTCTGATGTGTTCTCTATTATACAAGTGTTGCAGTTTCTGCTCATGTGCCATGTCCTTCACGGTAGCACAGTGGTTAGCACTGCTGCCTCACAGTTCCAGGGACCTGGGTTCGATGCCCGGCTTGGGTCACTGTCTGCGTGGAGTTTGCACACTCGCCCTATGTCTACTTATGTTTCCTCCGGGTGCTCCAGTTTCCTCCCATAGTAAAAAGATGTGCGGGTTAAGTGTGTTGGTAATGTTAAATTAGTGTCCTGGGATGTGTGTGGTAGGGGGATTAGCAGGGTGAGTGTGTGGGGTTCGGGGATAGGGCCTAGGTGGGATTGTTGTTGCTGCAGGCTCGGTGGGCTGAGTGGCCTCTGTTTGCACTGTACGGCTTCTGTGGTTTGATTAATAACTCCTCCTTTTTATGTGTCACATGTGAGTCATTTGGGTTACAATTTCCACAAAAAAAACGATTTACAGAATGCAATCCCAAAGCACCCAGACAGATCTGAAATTCAATTTAATAAAAATAAGTTTTACTTATTCAATAAGAAGTCTCACAACACCAGGTTAAAGTCCAACAGGTTTATTTGGTAGCACGAACTTTTGAAGCTCTGCTCCTTCACCTGAGGAAGAAATGCTCTGAAAGTTTGTGCTACCAAATAAACCTGTTGGACTTTAACCTGGTGTTGTGAGACTTCTTACTGTGCCCACCCCAATCCCATGCCGGCATCTCCACATCATTCTTATTCAATCACCTCGAAGACATGGCTATTGGTACAAGGGTGTAGTCAAGGCTGCTTTCAAGCTCTACGCCATTTCCTTTCCATTGTCAGTATTTGAGATTTGTTGATTGACATGTATGCTTCACAATGCTGTAAAAATGGATTCTCCTACAGTCTGAAATTGCTGGCTGCTTCGTCTAACCAGTGCTTCCGCAGCGTTACAGGTTTGCACCTCAGTTTTACTAATCACAACCTTATATTAAATGTATAGCAGTTTACACTCTTCCAGATTTTATCCTGTCAAATATTTGAAAGCACGTGATTGCCAGTTAGCCACAGTACATGCATGTGCTGAGGGCCCAATACAGGCAACCTGGAAAATTAGCAGGATCTTCCCAACAGCTTCAAAAAGCTAACACATTCGCTGAAAACCGATAACTCAAGGAGAGGTCTGATAGTAAAAACAAGTAGTTACACAGGCACTGTGTCCAAAGCAGTTATCATTTATATTGCTTCACTTTGAGAGTCTGCACGTTTTGCCCGTGTCTGTGTGGGTTTCCTCTGGTTTCCTCCTGTGGTCCAAAAGACATGCTGGTTAGGTCATGCTAAGTTCTCCCTCAGTATACCCGAATAGGTACCGGAGTGTGGCGACTGGGGAATTTTCACACTAACTGTATTTCAGTGTTAATGTAAGCCTACTTGTGACACCTATAAATAAACTTTAAACTTATATGGAGGAAAAAGATATATGTTCATGAGCGAATGAAAGGAACGCCTAAAAGCTGAAGGTACAGATTCAACTATAGATTCAACTGTGAGTCCAGAATAATTATAAATCTTCACCCTAAAAAAATGTATTCTGGTTAATGTTAACAACATTTATACTTCACAATGGAAGGAAAATGTCATTTTTAAATTTTCAACAGACTGTCATTTATTGCCTTCTTTTTGGTTTGTGCCCCTCTTCCCTTCATTATTATCCATTCCCCCTACCCTCCATTGTCATCCATTTACCTTCGACTTCATATCCATCACCTCCCCTTTCCATTTTTCCTTCAATGTCACCCATTTGCTCCTGAACTTTCTCCTCCCTTAACTTTACTGTCATTCTGATGCTCTTAATCTCCCTTTGCCTGCCTGCCCTCTTGTTAGGTTCTCTCCTTCCCCTTGGCATTCTTTTCTCTCTCTGCTCATCCTGACTCCATTGGCTAATGAGCTGGGTTTGAACTCGCTCCTCCCTTTTTTGAGCCTCCAGTCCAGAGAGGTGCTGATGAGGGCCAAGTGATTGGAGAGAGTGCTAAGAGGTCGCAGAGGCACTAGACACCAGTCTTGAAGGGAACAGGGGCGAGGTGCAGGGTAGAATGTGATTACACTTATTCGTGTCAGCAGATATTGTCGCATTGAATAGGCCCAGCCTGAAACATTGATGATTAGGATGTTGGAAGGTCCAAACGTTCCAGTGACTAGTGATTTCAATTTAAACGTACTTGGCAGGATTTTACTGCCTCATTCGGGTGAGGCTGCAAATTCCTGCCCAAGGCCAATGGAGATTTCCATTGTCAGACCCTCGCCCACACCGATTCCACGGCAGGCAAGGTGGTAGAGTTCCAGCCATCAATTCGTTAATGAACCATCTTTCTTCCAAAGTTAGAAAGTCATAGAGGTTTACAGCATTAAAAAAAAGTCCTTCAGCCCAACTTGTCCACGCTGCCCAGTTTTACCACTAAGCTTGTCCCAAGGGTCCATATCCCTCTATACCAATCTTCCCCATGTAAATGCCTTTTAAAAGACAAAATTGTATCCGCCTCCACTACTGCCTCTGACAGCTTGTTCCAGACACTCACCATCCTCTGTGTGAAAAATTGCCCCTCTGGACCCTTTTGTATCTCTCCCCTCTCACCCTAAACCTATGCCCTCTAGTTTTAGACTCCTCTACCTTTGGGAAAAGATGTTGATTATCTATTTTATCTATGCCACTTATTATTTTGTAGATCTCACTAACAGCACCCCTACACCTCCTAAGATTTAGGGAAAAAAAGTCTCAGTTTATCCAGCCTGTCCTTATAACTCAAACTATCAAGTCCTGGTAACATCCTAGTGAGTCTTTCCTGCACTAATTGATGAGAAGGGCTGCAATATTAAAGAGTTTGCCAGTCTTTTTACTATCCAGAGTCCCTTGATAAAATGGGGTACATCACCTCCCAACCTCAAGATAGTTGTGTGTAACTACAGCTATAGATATTGGCTGTGACTGGGAAGTTTAATGGAATAGGCTGTCACATCTGAGCATATTGCATTACTTGAATGTAAAGCGGTTAGTAGAAAAGTAAGTGGGACATATACATCAGGAAGGAAGTCCACTATACTTTCCAACACCTTGACAAAGAATTGAGCTTCTTTTGTAGTTCTCCCCACCTAATTACATGGTTTTCAGTGGGCTCAATGATTCTACACTTTCAGCAAAATCTGTCCCAATGCGACACTGAGCAGTTGCTGAGAAGGCGCAGTTTGTCTCCACAATTACGTTTGCACTCGGTATAATCAGTATGTGTGGATCGCTCCAATTGCTTACTCTAAAAATGCTGAAGGTATTTTCCTTCCTATGCTGGCTGGGTGCAAGGCTGTAAATAAAGCAATATCATTCAGTACAGAGCATTGTCACAGCGCTTCGTTCTGCATTGTGCAAATATCGGAGTCGTATTGCTGGCCACTCGAACATTAACTTCCTCCACAGCCTGATGAAAGGACTTCTCGGATGTGGTTGGAGGTTTGCAGCGGTTTGTCTTGCTGATTGTATTATCACACTATGCGTGCACCCGTTACTTAGGTGAGATCTCCCTGTCCCAGCCACCCCGAGACTGGGCAATCCCGCCTGAGGTCATCGAACCGCTCAATGGTCAGTGAAGTTTTCCATCCCAGCCGAAATAATTCCCACTGCAGGCGGGACTGAAAAATTTACCACGTGTGGAGGGAAATAAACTATTTTTCCTTTAACCATTTGGCATTTTGCCAAATTGGAGACCGGAGGCAGGTTAAAGCAACGTTGCAGTGCACTGTAACCTCCCAAACCTGGGACCACATCATTTGTGGATTTTTGGATTATAGAATGCCTAACCACAGGTGTGCCAACTGGTAAACACTGGCAAAAGATATATCACACACAAAAACAGAAAAGGCTGGAAGATCTCTGCAAGTCTAAAGGGAGAATAGAACCAATATTTTGAGTCTGGATGATCCTTCATCAGAACTTTTATCTTGGTGCTTTTGTCTGGCTAGATATATACTTACCTAGAATCATAGGGCCTGATTTTACCATCATGTTGCAGCCATGCGAAAACATGGTAAAGTCGGGCGTGAGATGAGTAGCGTCCACCTCTGCGCCGGTTCCCCCTTAACCAAGGCCCAAAGGTGGCCGCAATTGGGACCATGCCCAAAATAGGTGCGATTGCTATTTAAATGCATTTGCATGCATTTGAATTGACTTAATGGGCTGCATGCCCAACTTTACGGGCACCTTCCCCTCTCTCACTGCGTTCACCCACCCAGAATCATCACTAAATAGACATGCTCCATCAAAGTCTGATTCGGGCGCTCCAGATAGTGAGGCGGTAGCATCCGACGGCTCTCTGCTTGAAATCGGTAGTGTGGGGAGGGGGTGGTGGTGATGGTGTTGGTGTTGGGAAGGTGGGTCCTCTGCCACTCTGCTTGAGATCGGTGAAGGGGAAGGGGGGTCTGCTGCCACTCTGCCTGAGATCGGTGGGGGGAGAAGGGGGGAAGGGCCCGCCATCTGTCTGAGTGGCACGGGGCGGGGGGACAAGGGGGTCACTAATGTTGTGAGGGTAGGGCAATGTGGGGGCCGGGGGAGGCATTATCCGGCCCAGAGGGATGTTCCAGGGGAACGACATTCTATATTTTTTTCTGCGCGTGCGCATTTGGAGGCTCAGCCCGGAGCTGCAGGATTTTGGATGCATTAAGCCCCACCCACAGGCTTGTGCAGTGCGATTCGGAATCGCTGATATTTCTGCAGGCAGCGCATGTGTGGGGGCGCCTGAGAATGGGCTCAAAAGTCGGATCTGAAACACTCCCAGTTTCAAGTCCGCCCAGCACTTAGAATTAAAATGGTAAAATAGGGCCCATAGAATCCCTACAGTACAGAAGGAGGCCATTCAGCCCATTGAGTCTATGCTGACTGCAATCCCACTGAGACCCAATTCCTGTAACTGCACATTTTTATCCTGCTAATCCCCGTGACACTAGAATCAATTTAGCATGGCCAATCAACCCAACCTGTACATCTTCGGACTGTGGGACGAAACTGGAGCACCCGGAGGAATTGCACGCAGACACGGGGAGAATGTGCGAATGCCACACAGACAGTGACCCAAGGCCGGAATTGAACTTGGGTCCCTGGTGCTGTGAGGCAGCAGTGCTAACCACTGGGCCACTGTGCCGTTCATAAAACATTGATCAAACATTATGCAGCAGTAATAAACATTGTTATGCTTCTCCAAACACTGTGTTGCCCATGTTTCAGCTCCCAAACTAAACTGAAACTCAAATGAGTTCTGGATAATTGGTGTTTCTGAAGAATAGATTTCTGGATTGGCGGGGTGGGGGGGGCGGGGGGGGGGGGGGGGAAGGCGCGGTTACTGCCTTTTTGTCCAAAGGCAAGCATGGCTCTGCATCCTCTCAAGGTGCAGTCAAGTGAAATAGGAGGCTGGGCTGCTATCCGACCAGGCTGCCACTGATACATGGTAGACAGTCAATGTGCTCTGCGCAGATGATAAATAGGACAACGTGGGTTCCAAACTTCCTTTGATAAACGATTGTTCTGTCTGCAATCAAATATTTAGACCCTGTGGCTATGTCTGTTTCAGTGACTCCAAAGCGCCCTCAAACTACTTACAGCAAAGTTATTTGAAAAATTGTCTTCTTCACAAAATAAAAATCCAGCAGAGGAGTTGTTTCATTCTGCGGAGGGAATAATCACCCTTTCTTACTTTTATTGGGATATATCGCCGACTGTGATTTATTGCTATGTTTCAGTGTGGTATCACAGAAGCACTGGGGACTTCTGTGCATTCCTGTACACAATCATATACTATGTGGTAACTACATTGAATTGGTAAACCTGAAGCCAAAACTCATTTTTTCCCTGATTTTTTGGTGGAGGAAATGGAACTGAGTTAATTAACTCAGATAATTACTCCATGATTTCTTCTTGACATCACTACGGGTAACTTTGATTTGGGGTTAGCGCACCCACAGAGGTTAAACACCACTTTATCATCAGACCTGTTTTTCCATTAAAATGATCAAAGATTTAATTTGCGCCAACAACCTCCAGTCAAATGCGCTTGCAGCAAAAACAGTCGCCGGTGCCTTAATTTCTCATCTGCCCCACTCCTTCGCCATTTTTCAGGTCCGTGGATCATCAGGACATGTGGTGCCAGTGGACCCAAAGGGCCAACGCAAACTCAGTGCAACAATGCCTACAGGAACACCAGTACCTCTGTGGTGGTGATAGCGAAAGGGCCTTGGAAAGGCATTCAGAAGTGGAGAGTACCGGCAACAGACACGTACAAGTAAGTGGAGACGTCCTTCCTTTTATGTTAGTTCTCGAGATGTACGGGTTGTTAGCAAAGCCAGAATGTATTATCCGTCATTTGCTTTCCCTTGAGCAACTAGTAATGAACCTAATCAGAAAACACTGGAAAAACTCAGCGGGTCTGACAGCATCTGTGCAGAGAGAATGGAGAGAACATTTTGAGTCACGATGATCCTTCACCAGATCTATTTCATTTATTATTGTCACATGTATTAACATACAGTGAAAAGTATTGTTTCTTGTGCGCTATACAGACAAAGCATACCATTCATAGAGAAGATACAACATCTTGTACAAAGTCTTTTGAAGTTGTACAAGACATTGGTAAGGCCACACTTGGAATACTGTGTACAGCTCTGGTCACCATGGTGGAATGAACTAGTGGACACCACGGAGGTGACCTAAAACCCATGTTCACCATCCGTGCGAATGTCAACGGAGACACAAGATCCAGAAGCCACAGTTCTCGCTGGCAAGAAAGTGATTTCAGAGCTTCCTGACCCCCTCGCCGGCAACTTCATCAAGTCCACATAACAGGTGTGAACCTGCTTTACATGAATTTGAAAGTATTCAAATGTCATTAATATTAACCGGGGGAGCAAAGACAAGTATAGCCCTCCCAGGGGAAGAGAGATATGGCCAGATAGTGGCCTGGGAATGCCCCCAGGCACTGCCCCTTGGCACAGTTTGGCACCATGGAGGATAACTTGCAACAGATGTTATTCCCATGTGTCTGCTACCCTTTTCCTTCTAGTTGGTAGAAGTTGCAGTTTTGAAGGTGCCAGTGAAGGAGCAGGGTACCCATATGCATGAAGGGTACGATCTGATATGTAATATCAGATCCAGGTATACTGATAGATCAGTGACGTTAGAATCAGATAAACGTTAGCATGAACAGGGTTGTCCAGCCTATGCAGATGTTAATTCCACATCAGAAAGGGGAAAACTTACAGCAGCCACATGGGGTGAGAGTGTCAGACTGTCATAATCTGGAGCCTCCACCACTAACCAAGCTAACATTCATGCTATAACGTTACATTACGTTACACTTGCGGGTGCCCATGCCACTCATAGAGCAAGTAGGACACGCACAGCTACCCAAGTTGTTGGAAAATGCACCAAAAGCTATTGACGCAGAATCTCCTTCTCTCCTCTGCAAAGCTGAACAAAAATGCCCTTTTGTGAAGAGGTAATTAGTGGCTTGTAACTTGGAACCTGCTTCGGGAGTCAGCTGAACAGCCCCAGGATGGGGACACATGAACTCCCAGAATCAGAAGTCCCCACTCCCAGTCCTATCCTAGCTTTGCTTGGGGTGAGCAGAGATCCCATCCCATCGCTGAGAAGGCACCCTGATGTGGCAGTAACCTTGTGCACTGGTCTCATTCTTAATGCACCCAGCAAAGTCTTGCTGGAGTTAGATTGGCAATGCGTCAAAAGAGCTATGGATTTTCAAGCCCAGAACTGTATATCACTTCCCTGCACTCTTTGAGATGTCAAGCACTTTGAAATGTTTTAATAGGGGTGATAAACTGCTAATTTCCTGTTAATGATATGATTGATCCAGCCAATTCTGAAGAGCAGTGTGCAGTTTTGGTCGAGCTATCTTGAAAATCATTAGGATCCTTTTGAAAGAGTGATGATGTCAGGCCTCTGGGGACTAATTCATGAGAAAAGCTTAATTAACTCATTTTATGTTCACTTGGAGGAAGATTGAGGGGAGACAAATGAAAAGCGTAGTTAAGGTAAATTTGGACAAGAGCATTGAAGTAGGGAACTTCAACTCAAATGCAAAGCAATAACTGAATTTAGAAAAAAATAATGCCACAGGACTGTAAATATGTCAGACAGGCTTCCAGGAGTTCACTCAGGGTCACACTTGTGAAGGAACTAGATTGAAATTTGTTGGCAAAGAGTAAGAGAGTTGTAGAGCTATAAAGACAACGACTTTTCTGTCAGTAGAAGTTAGGCAAGGGACTTGGTTTGCTTTATATTAGGGGAAAGATAAAAATGTGAAGATGCCCCTCTGGGCATCAGACTCCACCATTGGGTTCAAGGTTGATCAGAAATCCACGTGTTGTTGGAAACTCAATGTGATTTCCCTTGGAGCTCCCAATTTACAGGGTAGACTTGCCTTCAGACTAAGGATGCTGGGCGAGTTCTGGAAACTGAAGGGGTCATGCAATCAGTTTGAAAGCAGCGCAGGTGCCATGGTCAGCGCCGTGGCACAGTGGTTAGCTTTGCTGCCTCACAGCATCTGGGACCTTGGGTTTAATTCCAGAATTGGATCACTATCTGTGTGGAGTTTGTACGTTCTCCTAATGTCTGCATGGATTTCCTCCAGTTTCCTCCCACACTCCAAAGATGTGCAGGTTAGATGGATTGGCCATGCTAAATTGTGGCTTAGTGTCAGGGGGACTAGCAGGGTAAATTCATGAGGTTACGAGGATAGGGTCTGGGTGGGATTGTTGCCTCGTTCTGCACTGTACTGTGAATATCGAATGTGGAATATGACATTTAGCTGGAGGGATCTTCTCCCTAACTTTATCCAACTTAAGATGAAAAATAAATTCAACAGCCAAGCCATTGCTGTTAGGGGAGTGGAGGGGGTGTGGGGGGGTAGGGGGGTAACTCCCTCTGCAAGACAACCATGACTGCTTCTGCACTAAGGCAGGCAGGAAAGGCCTCTAAACTTGCCTGAAGTGCTGATCTCCTAGTCTGCTGGCAGAAGCCTGCCTAAAGAACTCAAAAAGGAAAAATTTTAAAAAAAGCTGAAATGAAGAATTTATAACTTTTCATTAAAATTGTATCATTTTTGATTTCCCTGCAACCTAAAGGAATGAGACTCCACACTTGTAATTTTTCATTCTCTCGGCAGCCGAGGTTGACTAAGAGTCAGTAACAACACCATTGAAAGGATTCTTACATTGTTAATGATTAGACTTCACTTTCTGTGGTAAGTTGAATGGGCAATTAATGTGCAAATACAGCCAATTTATGGAAATCACAGTGCGATTAAGCGCAAGATGCCAGTTTTGCAATGCTAGTGGGAAAGCGGCGTAAATTGGCCAACTACTGGTGATGATTCACAGGATATTTCTTGGTCGCTACAAGTATCTGGTCGCTTTGTGCAATATTATTGACTTGCATCATTAAGATTCATTTTTCCTTCAACCTAACATGGCCCATTGCCATTGCAGCCTAGAAAATGTGCGAGGCCTAAAGAACACTGGAGAATCTATATTTTTTGTGCTAACATAAATCCTCTTGATGCACATACTAAATTTGCTATGGTGTCAATCAATCCCTGCGTAAAACCTATATAACACTGTGTTTGCAATAGTTCAATCAGCTGTTTTTGTGGTTAACGTTGTTATGTTGACAGGACAAACTGATACTAACGGATCGATTTAACTACCTGTCACGAATGTGCCAGAACTTGCTTCACGATCTTGATTGTTTTGGGAAAGCAGAAAATTGGATAATATGTTTGCACTTTCAACACAGTTCTCCTGCTGTTCATCCTTGGCTGCTATAGCCCTCCGGCACCTCCCATCTATTTCCAGCTCCCATTACTGCTAACCGAGGACAGTTGGCACTCCAGGGTGATATTAATACGGCTGGTCAAAGTTACTCACAAGTTTAACATTTAGAAACCAGATGGACCCAGGTTCTAATGGCATGTCAGCAGTGTCGTGTAGACCAATGTGTCATTAAAAAAAAAGGTAATGGATTCATCTCTGCAGCCTTTGATAGCCAGAGCAAGACTTGCATCGTATATTCATCCAATTTGATTTTTCGGTCTTCTTATGTGTCATTGCTGTTCCTTTGACATATAGGCATCTGCAGGTAGAAAGAAGGCTTCTGTCAATATAAGAAAACATAAAGCCGGCTCTTTCCCCAATTTATCAAATTAAGTGGCCACGTTGCAACATGCAACATGTTCCCATTTTGCCTTGAGTGATGTTAACTGGTAATCTTCCCCAGGCAATCATAAATAGCATAAGTCAACAAAACAGTATTAATATTACATTCCCTGCTTATCCCCAGTTATTTACTTTGACATAACCAAAATGAATTTCTTCAGCCAATCCATAAACAAGCAGACCTGACATTAAATTAAATTTTAGTATTATTTTTGCGCTGTGCGTCCATGTCTGTGAGGAGCTGGAATGAGAACTCTTTCCTCTCTCCGTTTATTTTCTCTTTATCTCCCCCCTTTTTAAGGTTACCCTCTGCACAAGTTCCACTCCGATGGAAGGAAGGTTCAGATTAGAGATAGCATCATAGGTGGCCTGCCAGAAGCATTCCTAGGCAGTATGGGACACTATTAACCCAAGGAGGAATGGAACACCTGTGCACTCATTTTCTTTTTTGGGTGGAAAATTAATACTGGGGAATGAACTTCAGGCTGCAAGCTGCTGTGTCCAATCACTCCCAGAAATATGCTGGCCTGCAAAATTGAATGCCAGCAAGGTCTCAAGGTGCAAGTTGCCAACCTGAAATGATAGTTGGGGCGGACGTTTCCTGCCGCTCTCACCCCAAGACCACAAATTCCTTCCCGAGGTCAATGGGCCTTTTGCACCCGCTACAATTCCCGATGGGAAAATTCCAAGTCTCCTTATATATGCAAAGAGACCCAACGGTAGTGTGGGACCCACGGCAAAATTGATTGTTACAGAGGCAGAGCAGGTGTAGAGGAGATTCTTCCCAAAAAGATCCACCAAATTTACCCTCGCACATCTTCTAAAAACTAGCTGAGGCAGTGTATTGGCCGGAGGATGTGGGCAAATCATTCTATTTGGTAGGAATACCGAGTAATGATTACAAAGAATTGAGGAAAGTTATCGACCAGGATATTGAAGATGGTGGGGCTTCCTATCCCATCATCTGAAAATTCCAGAAGGAACACCTCCCACCAACTCCAAATGTCCTGTAGCCATTTCACACTCTCATGAGCATTACTTCGTTGCAGACAGTATGTTAAGTTGATCTTTCTCTACACCATATCTGTGATTGCAGTCCTGTATTCTCCTCCACCCTTTCCTTTCCTTCTCCCCCATGTACTGTATGAACATGCTTTGTCTGTATCCCAATACATGTGACAATAATATAGCAAATCAAAGTCCCGTCTTGGAGAGCTGTCGGCCTCAGAGAGATGGACTGGCAGCTCTTTAGCCCCAACAGAAGCTGCAGTGGGCAGGACTGGGACTGCATGTGGAGCGTCAATCCTGGGATTCCACCAAAAGGTAAGTTTTGGGGGTCTTCAGGCGGGGAAGGTTGGGGAAGCCTAGGGGTGGGGAGCACACTGGGAGGACTGGGTTGTCGGGAGAGAGGCCAGGCGGCAGAGGGGAGCAATGGGGCAGTAGAGGGGGGCGGGGAGGTTACCAGAGTTTAACAGGGTGGGGGGGTTGGGGGCTCAAAGTTAAAAGGGGATTCCTGATGGAGGAAACTACCTCCTTCCTGGCCCAGGCCTAAACCTGATTATGTTCAGGCTTACCTCATACTGAGGAACTCCTCTTGCCAGTCGAAGAGCTGAGTGGGAATGGCTCTTAGGTGGTCAATAATTGAGCACTGAAGGGCCTCAATTGAGGCAGGGACATGTGGCCTGTTAAATAACTGAGAGGTCAGGGCAGGCAGGAATCTGGCGGGACGTCCGTCCATGATATTTCACACTCACCTCCCCCCACCCCACGATCCCCCACCTGCAAACCGAGGAGTATAAAATTCAGCCCATGATCATGGATAAGCTCATTGTTCATTTACTCTTCCCTTGCATCGACAGAAGGTTCAATAGAGTTTGAAATCAAACTCTATTGAGGAATTAAGGGAATCAAAATCAAGCATTGACAACAAGTTATATTTATACAATACCTTAAATCCCAAAGCACTTTCCAAATAGACTTGATAAACATGCTGATCAAGCTGAGAAGACAGAAATTAGGAAGATGACCAAAAAATGGGCTGGAAATGTGGGTTTTGAGAAGGTTATGTTAAAGTGTGGGTAGTTTACAGAGAGAGGGAAAACCACTGGAACAGATAAACACTTCATTCTGGCTTGCTAAACAGATGGGGCTGGGGAGTGAGACATAAAGGTAGATAGGTTTGGATTAGACCCGAAAGTGTTAAACATTTCAGATCCAAACCTCGAACCTGTCCACTCCTAGAAAGAAGTCTCGGTAACTAATCACTTCTCAGCCTTTTGGCTAAGACCAAACGTCAGATCAAACTGAAGATGGTGTCAATACCTCATCTCGTCAGCTTGGATCTTGTTTATCTCTCTTGTGGGGACCATGAATTTGATTGAATTGGATTTTAAATTTGGTTTCTGGAGCAAGCAAGGAGTGGATTCATGTTTGCCTGATGCACTCTGAGCATTGGTTTTTAACTTTAAGGATGGAGTCAAAATTTATTTTTGAATTCCTGGCCATGAATCTGCTTATAGGAGGCGAGTGGGTGAATCACTGAAGCTGTCTACCTCCAGTTTCACAAGATATCCATTTATAACCCATGTCGTTTGGGCTTCAATGGGAAACCCAACCCATCTATTGATTCTGTCTACACTTCCCATTGTAAAACAACCAGCATAATTAAGGACCTTACGCACCCCGGACATTCTCTCTTCCACCTTCGTCCATCAGGAAAAAGATACAAAAGTCTGAGGTCACGTACCAACAAACTCAAGAACAGCTTCTTCTCTGCTGCAGTCAGACTTTTGAGTGAGCCAACCTTGCATTAAGTTGATCGTTCTCTACACCCTAGACTGTGACACTACATTCTGCACTCTCTTGTTTTCTATGAACGGTATGCTTTGTCTGTACAGCGCGCAAGAAATAATACTTTTCACTATGTGTTAATACATGCCACAATAATAAATCAAATCAAACAGGAGGCAAGTGGGGTCGTATCCATGAGTAAGTTCTTTTACAGCACCGGTTGTCATACTGGAGTTGCAGTTGTAAATGCGCCTAGTTTGGGGGCGTTTAAGAGATTGGTGGATAGGTTTATGGACGAAAAGGGATTGGTTTAGATTAGTGGGTCAATGTTTTTTTTTAAAAATAAGACTGGTCGGCGCAACATTGTGGGCCGAAGGGCCTGTTCCGCGCTGTAATGTTCTATGTTCTATGTTCTATGTTCTATGGAGGTGTAGTTGTGTTTCTTCTAGTCCCCAACAATCTACCCGTTAACAACACACTTTCCCTCCTCCCCAGCCCCACTCCCTCTACCCAGAATCTGTCCAAATTTAATTTCCCTCAACCTCTCTGCAATGGCCAACCATTGCTTCAGCAGTTACTGACCCCAACCACGACAAGGTCTTTCTGCTGTGCGGTGGATTTCCTACTGGACAATCTCACCAGTCAGGCTGACAAGGAACCTGGATGAATAACTTAAAGCACCCTTGCCCCCTTCCCCTTGAGTTAAAATTCGATGGCATTCAGGATAACCCTATACTTCCATGCTTCCCAACCCCATAATCCCATCAACGATCCCCACTTCTCCAGCGCTCCAAATTCTACCTCAGTAAAAATTGAGGCCATTATCACTGTTAAACCTTATAGTGAAACTACTGGGAACAGAAAGTTTCCTCCTTGCAAATGTTTGAGTAAAATAAATAATTCTCACTTCTACTTTCAGGATATCAGCTTACGGAGCTGCGGGAGGCATTGGGGGAAAGGGAAACTTCAGGAGGTTTCACGGTGTGTTAGTCCAAGCTATTTTCCAACTGGAAAAAGATATGATTCTCTACATACTGGTTGGACAACAGGGAGAAGATGCCTGTCCTAATGTAAGTAGCCATTTGGTTCATTTTACATATCCCCCTTGCCCCTTACGGACCGAACGTCATGATTAGAAACAGGGAAACTGGTGCAGGAAACCGTTTTTATCTCATTGATGCCAACCCTACGAATTGACTCTCCCAGGGAATACATCACATTTACGACAATCGTAAAAGCCCTTCAGTGCAGGAGAGGCCATTCAGCCCATCGAGGTTGTACGGACTCTCTTCAATCCATTTACATTGTCCATTTCAAAGGCTTTCCATCATAACCTGCTCCTCACCTCATGTTGTCTTGATGCTTCTTGTGATTAATCTAACCAACTTGTTCTACTTATATCAATGTGTCAAAAGTAATTTGATAGATTTGGAAGAAATCCCGTAATTGCAGTATATATTTCACTAGAGGTGCTGTTAATATGTGTTGCACAGTGGAACAGAAAGATAGATCACCTCTTGCTCAATCTAATCAAGTAAATCCAATATGTTGTATAATTACAAACATAATAAGACAATGGATGTATACACAACAATATCCAAAAGCTTTGAACGAGAAAATAGCATTCAATCCATCAAATCTATTCACTTCATAGATCCAATACAATCTCATTCACTGGATCAAACCCATCTGTTTTCTAAAGAGTGCTTCAACATGTTCTTTCCTTGTCCAGAAGTAAATCTTTGCACTATCTGTTAAGCCTAGCTACTAGTTGCCTTCCATGGCATGACATTTCCATGGTGCCGGCATTCAGGATCTATTAACACTTTAAACCTGCAACCCATCCATCATATTTCTGCCGTAAATTCAGTGACAGTCTATCAGAGACAAAGTTTAAGCTAGGACCTTGATATTCCTCTTGACTCTGTAAGGGCTGAAACATTGTAAAGGGTTGCTGATGGTGGGCAGTAGAATCAGCAACTGGTACAAAGGGATCTGTTGGGAACAGCCACTATCTGACCCTTGTGATGGACAAATACTTCAAAGCTTGCAGCATACGAGGATACAGGCCAAGTGCAGGAAAATGGGGTTAAAATAGAGAGGTGTTTGATGGTCTGTGCAGACACCATGGGCCAAAGGGCCTCTTTCTGTACAGTAAAACCCTATGGGGGGAACCTTGCCAAAAAATGGCAAAGTGTTGTTTCTCCAGAGAAACAAGCTGGTTTTCTCTCCGTATTTTACAATACTCTGCCAAAAAAAAATCAGGGGGGCATGTTTTGACCATAATGCAAGGGGCAGGGCCTCAGCACGCTGGCAAAAATTGACTGCACAGAGATTGGGGTGCCATCTTTAAAGGGCAATCAGAAGAGCAATAAACATTGCCCCTAAGCCCACCACGGAAGTCCCTGGGGTTCTCCTCTCCACCCCTCCCCCCCATTAGAGTCAGCACTTCTCTGTCACACTCTGATCATCGGCCCCTTCACCCCCACTGCCCCCTAATCATTGCCGTCCCACCTCCTACACAAGTTGGAATCGGCACTCACCTCCTCCCCTGCCAGGTTGGCATGGGTGTGCCTGCTTCAAGGTGCAATGCCAGGGGGTATTGCCAGGGCACTGCCTGGCCATGTCCCTCTCCCCGGGGTGGGGGGGTGGCGTATATTCACATCTGTGCCCCCGAGAAGGGCCCCCAATAGGTTCATGTCCAGCGTGACATCACATCAGCATGGCGTCAATACACGGTAAGGAGGCAGCGAGTTGCTAAGATTCAAATATATTGGAATTCATGTAAAGCAGGTTGATACCCTTCATGGGTGAGGAAGATCTGAGATCACAATCTCACCCGTGAACTGCGACATCTGGATCATAAACCCCCACCAGCATTCTCACAGACAGCAAGTGTGGGCTCAAGATCGCCCCCTCTGGATTTCTAGTGGGAGTGACATTTGAATGGAGGATCTCTTCCTGATGGTAAAAGCGTTAGTCCAGGTCCAAGGCTGGCACATCTTGGTACTCAGACTGACATGCCTCCTCCTCAAATCTTAGCACAATTGTGTGAAAGCCGTTCAATTTTAGGATTGTCTGCATTAGCTTAGATAGTTATTCACAAAAAAATGAATTCCAAAATTAATCCTGATAAAACCTGGAAATGTCAATATTTGCATTCTGCAATTTTGATGTGATCCATCCAGTTGCTGGATGGATCAGCAAAGTAGGGTACAGATTGGAACACTTTTTTTAATTCATTCGTGAGACATGGATTGGCCAGCATTTATTGCCCATCCCTAGTTGCCCGAGGGCAGTTGAGAGTCAACTACATTGCTGGGGCTCTGGAGTCACATATAGGCCAGACCAGGTAGGGATGGCAAATTTCCTTCCCTAAAGGGAATCAGAATTTTTTTCCAACAATCATTTCATGGTCATCAGTAGATTCTTAGATTTTTTTTACTGAATTCAGATTCTACCATCTGCCGTGGCGGGAATCGAACCCAGGTTCCCCAGAACACTAGCTGCATTTCTAAATTAATAGTCAAGTGATAATGCTACATTGCCTCTTCCTACATAGACAGGCAGATTCATGAACATGGAGGAAGAAGTACCAAAGCGCATCAGATGATGCAGGTCAACTCCACACTTCAGATTGTTCATTTATTCTGTTAAAATTGTTTTGCTGATTAAAGTTATAATACTTAATGCTGCATGTTATTATATTGAAGGTTTTGCATATAATTGAAATTCTGTGATTGGTGTCATGAGAGCAAAAGAAACTTATTCCATGCCAGCGATATCTCACAAGCAGCAATGAGATAAATAACATACTTTTTTGGTTGGTTGAATGATGAGTGTTACTGGGATATTCATTGAATCCTACGGTGTCATTTAACCCATCAGGTCTGCACCAACTGTCTCACAGAACATCCCAACCAGGCCCTTTCCCATAACCCCACACATTTACCATGGTTAATACCTCTCACCTACACATCTTAGGACACTAAGGGACAGTGTAGCAAGGCCAATCCACCTAACCTGCATTCTTTGGCGTGTGGGAGGAAACCGGAGCACCTGGAGGAAACCCACGCAGAGATGGGGAAAATGCGCAAACTCCACACAGGCAGTGTCCCAAGGCCGGAATTGAATCCAGATCCCTGGCGCTGTGAGCTAACAGTGTTAACCACTGTGCCACCATAAAGGAACTCCCCTCCTCTTCTTCCAATACCACCAAGGAATCTTACTTCCACCTGAACATTGGAACAGGCAGACTTCTGAACATCCGCGCCTAAAGCAAAGGACACTTCCCAGGATTTTCCAGTTGGAAAATGGAACAAACCAGCCAAAAGTCCATTGACTTCAGTGGCACTGGTAAATCCTGTCAGTGGGTAGGACTAGATGGCACTGCCATTTGTTTTGATGCCAGATACTGCAAACTTTCTACTGGGCTCAAACTCAACCATTTTTCTGACGGTACAGATTTGGTTTTATTGTTGACCTGCTGTGGGAAGGGTCTCCTGCAGAGGGACTGAAAGACCCTGCTGGCAAGAAGGGCCAAAAAATCCCATCCAGACTCTCTACGAAGGAGCTCTTCAAAGTGCTGTCTGCTTCTGGATGAGCATCGCTCCGTTCTTCGTCAGCAGCGAGTGGGGTGGCTGGATCGCAGGTGGTCTTGACAGCGCTGAGGAAACTTTGTATGTCGTTGTTGTGGGCTGACAGCTAACAGCTGACATAAAATGCTTTGCAGAGTGCTCGTTAGTTTACATTGCTAGGTTGTCACTCTCTGGCTCTTGATATTATGGAAAGAAAGATTTATGAATCATTGCAGAATATTTCTATATTTTCTGTATGCTCGCCCACTGACATTTTAACCACACGGCCTTTCACTGCTGGATGATTAACTGTGATTACAGCATTCGGGTGGCTTCCCCATCCTCATTCATCAGTCAAAGATAAATACTGTTAACGTGACTATTCACTCTGTTAACTAAAAATATACATCTATTAAAGATCAATGAGCCATGTATAAAGGTTAGAAGGAAGGAAATTGGCTGTGCCACTTACATTACTTTTGTCTTTTCCAAGCATTTCACTGCAGTTGTCACAGGCATTTCATTATTTTGCCTTGATACAGTGTAATCTCTTCCATTTACCTCAGCTATTTATCCGCCTATCAATGTTGCATAAATGTTACACAAAGCATCATAGAACTGCATTTTCTTGAATCCTATAAAATCGAGGGGATTTTCCATAATATTGCTCTTGGAAAGTCGAGTCATGTCATGTCATGATGTGAAGGGGTGAACTGGTTTCTCTTTCTTCAGCCTCCTTGATCAATCACGACAAGGGTTTATGTTTCTTTTTCACAAGGATGTGCCTTTTCCAAATCAGAACATATTTAACTATTTAAGCGCCACACAATAAGGCACTGATCAAACTAGGGTTTCTTCAGCCAAAGAAAGAGCAAATTTATTTTCCATGAAACCCAGAAAAAATAACAAGAAAAACACAGTGTCAAGCATTCCACCCTCAAGCAATCTTTTGGACACTTACACACACACACACATACACACACACACACAATAACAGGTAACAGAAATCAGGAGAGTTAGTGTCTGATATAAAGAAGGTCAAGTAGCAAATGACATTCATGCCACACAAATCCCAGGGAATGACCATCACCAATAAGAGACACTCAAACTATCACTTCATGACATTCAATGGTGTTGCCATCACTGAATCCCCCACTGCCAACATCCTTGGGGTTACCATTGACCAGAAACTCAACTGGTCTCATCACATAAACACAGTGGCCAAAAGAGCAAGTCAACGGCTTGGAATACTGCAGTGAGTAACTCACCTCCTGACTCCCCAAAGCCTATCCACCAGATACAAGGCACAAGTCAGGAGTGTGATGGAATACTTTCCACTTACCTAGATGGGTGCAGCTCCAACACTCAAGAAGCAGTCCGCTTGATAGGCACCACATCCACAAACACACACTCCCTCCACTACCAATACTCAGGACAGCAGTGTGTACTATCTACAAGATGCACTGCAATAATTCACCAACGATCCTTAGACAGCACCTTCCAAACCCGTGGCCACTTCCATCTCAAAGAACAAGGGCAGTGGATACATGGGTACGCCACCGCTTGTAAGTTTCCCTCCAAGTCACTCATCATCCTGACTTGGAAATATATCGCCATTCCTTTGCAGTCACTGGGACAAAATTCTGGAATTCCGTCCCTAACGGCATTGTGGGTCAACTCACAATACATGGACTGCAGTGATTCAAGAAGGCAGCTCACTACCCCCTTCTCAAGGGCAACTAGGGGTGGGCAGTAACTGCTGATCTGCCTGCAACACCCATGTCCCACAAATGAATAAAAAAGAATATTTGGCCAAGTGTTCTTGAAGTGTAGATAATAAATGTTGCCGCCACTTAGGTTTAGCTGGTTTCTTGAATATAGTCAGATGGAGAAGATATTATAATTATTATGAAATCTCAATTCGCTGGCAGGTTGGCTTCTTGAACTAGGTGACATGCTTATTCCAAAGGAGAATTCAGGCTGTTTCCCCTGCTGAACACTTCCTCGACACCATGGGCCTGATTTTACCATTGCTCCACCCCCATTTTCAGGCGCAAAAACGTGGTAAAGTCGGGTGTGAGGCCATTAACGCGATCCGCACCCACGAACACGCAGATGGCTGCTTTACCAATGCCCAGGAATGATCACGATCCGATTCGTACCTGAAACGGCTGCGGCAGTGATTTAAATGCATTTGCATGTATCTAAATTGAATTAATGAACTGCCCGCCCAACTTTATCAGCATTTCCCCCTTTACCACCGCATTTGCCGATGCGGAATCGCGCCAAAATGGACATGCTAAATAAAAGTCAGTCTTGGGCGCTCCAGCTGCTGAAGATGTGAGTTCAGAGCTCCCAGCGGCTCTCTAACTCAGATCGGTGATGGTGGGAGAGAGAGGCAGGCCAGAGCATTCTCTGGGGGTGGAGGTGGCGGGCGGGGGAATGAGGCCAGTTTATTCTCTTGGTGGAAGTGGGGGGAGGGGGCGAGGTGAGGCCAGATCATTCTCTGGGTCGGGGGGGAGGGTGAGTGAGGCCGGATCATTTTCTGGGGCGGGGAGGGGGGAGGGAGTGAGGGCAGATCATTCTCGGAGGGGGGAGGGGATTGGGGCCAGATCATTCTCTGGTTTTGTGGTGGGAGGGAAGGACAGAGTGTTCAGGTGTATCTCTGGTGGGCGGAGGCCCGATCACTGATTGGTTGTGGGAGGCGGGGAGGCCAGATGGATCTCTGGTGGGGGGGCAGAGGGGGTCCACTACCACTCTGTGGGCGATTAGTGGGGGAGAAGGGAAAAGGGGGTCACGATCTGTCTGGGTAGCGGAGGAATGAGTGGACAAGAACATAAGAACGTAAGAAATAGGAGCAGGAGTAGGCCATCTAGCCCTTCGAGCCTGCCCCGCCATTCAATAAGATCATGGCTGATCTGTCGTGGCTCAGTTCCACATTCCCGCCCTCTCCCCATAACGCTTAATCCCCTCGCTTATCAAAAACCCATCAACCCGCATCTTAAAAATATCTAGCGAGGCAGCCTCCACCACCTCAACGGGCAGAGAATTCCAGAGATTCACCACCCTTTGAGTGAAGAAGTTCCTCCTCAACTCCGTTCTAAACCGCCCCCCCTTTATCTTGAGGCTGTGCCCCCTAGTCCTACTGTCCTTTCTGAGTGGGAAGAGTCTCTCCACCTCTATCCTATCCATCCCATTCATCATCTTATACGTCTCAATGAGATCTCCCCTCATTCTTCTAAACTCTAACGAGTACAAGCCTAGTTTATTCAGCCTCTCCTCATAGCTCAACCCCCTCAACTCCGGCATCAGCCTAGTAAACCTCCTCTGCACTCCCTCCAAGGCCAAAATATCCTTGCATATGTACGGCACCCAAAACTGCACACAGTACTCCAGCTGCGGCCTCACCAGTGCCCCGTACAGTTGCAGCAAGACCTCCCTACTTTTATATTCAATCCCCCTCTCTATGAAGGCCAGCATCCCATTCGCCTTCCTGACCACCTGCTGCACCTGCAGGCTGGGTTTTTGTGACTCATGCACAAGGACCCCGAGGTCCCTCTGCACCGTCGCCTGCTGCAGTTTTTCGCCACGTAAGTAATAATCCTTCCTGCCATTATTCCTACCAAAGTGGACCGCCTCGCACTTGCCAACATTAAATTCCATTTGCCAGTTCCTGGCCCATTCGCCCAGCCTATCTAGATCCTTCTGCAGACTCTCCACACCCTCCGCGCAATTTGCCGTTCCACCAATCTTGGTGTCATCAGCAAATTTCAACACCATACACTCGGGAGTATACATACACAAGGGAGACAGTGATGTCTGTGGGGGCCATCGCTCCTGCATTTTGCTCCCCGGGAGTGATCTGATAGGGGCGCACTTTGACAATTTTTTTTCTAACTGTGCATGCGTAGTTCAGAGCTCCGATCCTTTCAGGTGCGCTAAGCACAGCCCACAGGGTGATTCAAACCCACGATTTTTTTCAGGCTAATGGGTGCACCTGAAAGCAGATTTCCAAGTCCTATCTGAATTGCGCCCAGATTCAGCAGTTAGAATGGAAATGGTAAAATCAGGCACTTTGTGTGTCAGTTGCAATCTCTTTGTGATGACTGGGCAACCTTGCCTTGAAATACTTCACCCACTGTGTATTTCCAAGAGGTTTTGGGTGTGTCTTTCTGTGGCAGCCATTGTTTCAATACCAGGCACTTTGCAGTTTTCAATTTCTCTTCCTCAGACAGTTAGGAGTTAGGTATCAGAATTACAGGCAATGGGGGCGATATTACCATCACATTGCGCCCGTTTTCAGGCACGATAGTGGGCCATAAAGTACTTAGCCCGACTGGCAGCGGTTTTCGGGACCAGCACTATTTTACAAACGCTGGCTTTCCAGCGCGGTCTTGCTGGAAATGGGTGAGAGGCAAGTTAATATACTTAAATTTATTTTAATACTGTTTTACATCGCTTAGCCAGCCTGGCAGTCAATTGTCCAGGCTGCCCCCCACCCCCCACCCCCACCCACCTTTTATAACCTCAACCAGGAAAGGTTCTCGCTGGCGAGGAATAGACACGCTCCCCATGAATGGAAAGCAGTCACCTTGGCCTGACTGGTGGAACCAGAGATCATTGAGGCCCCACGGGTAGGCTGAGGGCAAGTGGGGGGGTGGGGGGGGGGGGGGGTGCCCTTTGGGCAGTGCCAGGCCGGTTGTGCCACGGTGGCACCTGGGCAATGCAGTCTGGCACCTGGGCAATGCCCACCGGTTGGTGCCAGGGCAGGGCTAATGGGGAGGGGCCTGTGGGGGAAAGGCCAATGGGGAAGAGGCTAAGGGGGGGACGGGATCTGCTACCGTTCTGCAGCGATCGGTGGGCAAGGGCAATGGGTCCACAATCTGTGGGGGAATGGGGGGTCTGCAATTGGTCTGGGCAGTGGAGAGGTCAGCAGGTCTGGATCTCAGGTGGTGGGCCCCCGCGATTGCAAGGAGGGAACTGCTGTGGGCTACCTGCATGAGCAGGGGCCTGATAACTCTCTCTCTGTCTTTTCTGTCAGACCCCTGCTACTGCTAATGTGCATGTGTGGCATCAGAGGCCTGCACATGCGCACTATCTTCCTCTGCAGGCTTTCGGATGCTTTAAGCCCTCCCAACCAGTTTCTGCAGCGAGCAACGGGCTCATTCAGAATTTTGCAGGCAGAGTGTACATTGGGGGACTGCTGAAAGTGCAACCAAAAGAAGGATCTGAAACTCTACCAGTTTCAAGACCGCCCAGCACTTAGAAAAAAGATGGTACGATTACCCCCAATGTCTCTCTCTCTCTTCATATTCACCTCAGGATGATTTATTTGTTTCTCATCTTCACCTCAGAATGTGGCCTTGCATTTCAAACAGTTTGTTCTGTCTTCATTCAAATAGCAAAATTTTCAGTCAGTTGAAAGCTGGAAAATCCTGTTTTGGAAAATGAAGGGGCACAGCCTCATAACAATTGGGATGAACTTGGATTTTGTATAATAATGTAGGATATTTAATGACAAACTGGCGGAACGTTTTATCATAGAATCCCTACTGTGCAGAAGGAGGCCACTCGGCCCATTGAATCCCAGGCCCATTCCTGTAACCCGACATTTATGTCCCTCCTGAATTTTATTTCCATTGAAATCAAGAGAATGATGATATTGTCAGTCCCCTGTCATTTTAATTCCTTGCCCTTCTCTCTGGTTTCTTTGTCCTTGGCCTCCTGCAGTGTCCCAGTAAAGCTCAACATGAGGTTTAGCTACTGCAGCTCATCTTTCAGTTTAGGCACCGCAGAGCCTTTTTTTCATAACCTGTCCCACTCCCGCTGTACCATCAACTCCTTTGTCATTTATTCACTTTCAACCTGTCACAGACTTTCCCTTTTATTCTTTTTCACCTTCTCACTTGCTTAGCCGATTACATCTCTGATATCTTCATATTTTGATGAAATGTCATTGGCCAGTTAATGGCCACCTGAAGGGCCTCATTGCCTCATCCAAACGCCGCTGGTATTCACAATTGGAGCTCGCAATTTAGCCAGTTTTAGGAAGAAGGAGCCCATTGACAGTCAACCCCCTACTCTTGCTGCCAACTTCCCTCCTCCCACCTACACCCCCTCACCCACAACCCCCACCTGTGAACCCCTTCCCACCATCACCCAGTTGTGGCCTGGGTCCTGGGCCTCAAGTGCTTGTTATATTCCAGCAACAGCTTCAAGCTGTCCGTGTGGCATTGCCATTCAAAAAGAACGGCCAGCATCTGATTGGCAGGCAGCTCTCGGTGAGTGAAACCTCTGCCCATAGAATCATAGAATCTCTACAGTGCAGAAGGAGGCCATTCAGCCCATCAAGTCTGCATTGACAACAATACCAACCAGGCTGTATCCCATAACCCCATGTATTTACTTGCTAATCCCCCTAAGGGTCAATTTATTATGGCCAACCCACCTAACCCACACAACTTTGGAGTGTGGGAGGAAACCGGAGCACCCGAAGGAAACCCACGCAGACACAGGGAGAATGTGGAAACTCCACACAGACAGTGACCCAAGCCGAGAATCGACTCTGGGTCCCTGGCACTGTGAGGCAGCAGTGCTAACCACTGTGCCACCGTGCCACCCCACAGACTCCTGATCCCAGGGAATGGTCTACAGTTGACCTATCAACTACCTGGCTGGCACATACTAACAGTGAGCCTTCCTGGAATGAAGCGTGGGTCTCACCCGCTCTCACACTAATGGTTGAGACCCTTGTCACCAGTACAAGACTCCCCCTGCCAACTCTATTTCTCTCTCCACAGATGCTGCCTAACCTATTTCCAACACTTTCTGTTTTTATTTCAGTTTTCCAACATTTTGTATTTTGCTTCTGAATTTCTATTTATATAGCTACTTTAAAACAACGAAATCTTCACAGGATTGATATCAAACACTACTGCTTTCAAGTTCCCCTCAAAGCCACACACTATCCTGACGTGGAACTCTGCTGCCTCTCCTCCACCGTCAGTAGATCAAAATCCTGAAGCTCTCTTCCAAACAGCACCGTGGGTGTATCTACATGGACTGCAGTGCATAGTACAAGAAGGTGGTTCACAACCATTTCCTCAGGAGCAATTAGCAATGAAAACAAATGCTCCTCTTGCCATCAGTGCCCATATCCCATAAAAGAATAGAACAAAAAAATTGATCCTGAGATACGTAAGAAGTTTTTCGAACAGATGATCAAAAACTTCATTGATCAAAGACCCAGGTTTTAAGGAGTATTTTGAAGATTGAAAAGGAGGAAGACTGATGGAGAGCCATAGAGAGGCAATTCCAGAGTCCAGGGTCTCAGCAGTTGGGTGGCACGATGGCACAGTGGTTACCATTGCTGCCTCACAGTGCCAAGGACCTAGGTTCAATTCTTGGCTTGAGTCACTTTCTGTGTGGAGTTTGCACATGCTCCCTGTGTCTGCGTGGGTTTCCTCCAGGTGCTCTGCTTTTGTCCCACACTCCAAAGATGTGTGGGGTAAGTTGATTGGCCATGTTAAATTGCCCCTTAGTATCAGGGGGACTAGCTAAGGTAAGTATATGGAGTTACAGGGGTAGGACCTGGGTGGGATTGTTGTCAGTGCATTCTGATGGGCAAAATGGCCTCCTTTTGCACTGTAGATTCTATGATAAAGGAACATCCACCAACAGTGGACCAAATAAAGCCAGGAATGTTGAAGAAACCAGAATTAGAGGAGCACAGATATCTCAGAAGATTGTAGGTTGTAGGGCAGCACAGTTGCACATTGGTTAGCACTGCTGCCTCACAGCGCCAGGGATCCAGGGTCGTTTGCTGGCTTGGGTCACTATCTATGTAGAGTTTCCACGTTCTCCCTGTGTCTGCATGGGTTTCCTCCGGATACTCCAGTTTCCTCTCGTTCTCCAAAGCTGTGTGAGTTAGGTGGATTGGCCATGGTAACTTGTCATTTTGTGCCAGGGGGATTAGCAGGGTAAATATATAGGTTTATAGTGAAGGGGTGTGGGTGGGATGTTGTCAATGCAGGGTTGATGGGCCAAATGGCCTCCTTCACACTGTAGGGATTCTATGATTCTGTGATTGTAGAAGAGTACAGAGAGAGGGGAGGGGAATAAGACCATTGATTGATTTGAAAACAAGGATTAGAGTTTTATAACTGCAACACTTAACAAGGAGCCAATGTAGGTCAGTGTTGGTCAGTGAGCACAGAGATGTTGACTTGGTACAAACTAGGATATGAGCAGTGGAGCTTTGATTGAATATAAGTTTATGAGGTTGGAAGACCCACCCAAGACTGCTTTTGGAATAGTCAAGTTGAGAGGTAACAAAGAGTGGATGAGCTTCAGCCGCGGATGTGTTGAGGCAAGGAAAAAGTCTGGCAATGCTGCAGGAACAGACTGTTCCAGTGATAGCACTGATATATGGTTTGAAACTCATCTCAGGGTCAAATAAGACACCAAATTTGTGATGAGTCTGGTTGAACCTGAAAAACCTGCCAGAGAAGGATGAGTGAGAGGGATAAGAGAGAAGGGTGGAGTCTGCGACTTGTAATGAGAAGTATTTGAGTGTGGCCACCTACTCGGTGCTAAAGAATGTGATAGAGATGAATGAATTGTTGAGTGCAATGGAGGAAGGGAAAATGGGCAAGAGGTTGGCAGTTCCAGTTTAACATGGAGTGTGGCAAGGGTTACATTCACTTGATGGAAAATGACTGAAGAATATGAATGAACAAAGGTCTTCAGATGAATAATTCTTTTCCATGTTAACCTGCAGAAGACATGAAAGAAACAAAAAGCATTTGGCATTTTACAAGAGAACAAACTTAGAGGAAGGGTGTTGAAAAGACAGGTTAGAGTTACCTATTCACAGAATTTATAGAATTGACTACTGATTAAGGTAATGCAAGGTGGATGTACAGCAATATTCTAACTAAGCCTATACAATGTGCTTGGATGCACAGCGACCTACAAGGTATCGCACAGAC
The DNA here is from genome assembly GCF_965287045.1 of Carcharhinus amblyrhynchos. Classification (NCBI taxonomy): domain Eukaryota; kingdom Metazoa; phylum Chordata; class Chondrichthyes; order Carcharhiniformes; family Carcharhinidae; genus Carcharhinus; species Carcharhinus amblyrhynchos. Next base: position 67,565,151 of record NC_137335.1, on the reverse strand, counting down.
CATACCCCATCATAAATTCTGTTTGCAGAAGGAGGCCATTCGTCCCATTGAGTCTGCACCGACCACAATCACATCCAGGCTGTATTCCCATTGCCTCACATCCTGCTAATTCCCCTGACACTAGGGTCAATTTAACATGGCCAATCAACCTAACCCACACACCTTTAGACTGTGGGAGGAAACCAGAGCCCCCGGAGGAAACTCATGCAGACATGGGAACAAGTTGCAAACTCCACACAGACTGTGAGCGGAGGTCGGAATTGAACCCGGGTCTCTAGCACTGTGAGATAGCAGTGCCACTGTGCCACCCTATGAAAAGATTTGAAAAGATTTAGAGGAATACACATTGGAAACATGGTCACATACAATGAGTAGAATTTTACAGGCTGCAGGCAGAAATCCTCATAAAATTAAACAGGTCACCTTCCTGTCTGCTTGACCTGTCCACAATTCTGAGGGGTGGTTGGGGGAGTTGTGGGCAAGGTCTAATGTGGCCCAACTATCCTCACCCCAACTGAGGCCTTTAAGTGGCCAATTAATGTGCCTCCTCTCCCATCTCTGTCACGAGGCCCTAAAAAATCTGGCCCTGTGGCTATGAGGAGAAGCTCAACATACTGGGACTATTTTCACTGGAGCAGTGTAGGCTGAGAGAAAAATTAATGCATTAAAAGGAAATTATGAAGGGTCTTAATAGAGTAACTAGAGGAAGATTATTGCCTCTAGTCAGAAGCTCAGTGATAAGAGTTGCCAATTTAAAATTGCCAGTAAGAGCGAAGGGAGACGTTGGAAGATATTTCTTAATGCAGAATTGCTGAAGCATGGAATACTATACCAGGGGGAGCAATGAGGCAAAGACCATTGCTTCTTTTAAGGAAAAAAATGGATAAACGTTTGAAACAGAGGAAGATGAAGGGTTCTGTAAATGTAGGGCAGCTTGAAGAAATTTTGATTGGTCCAGCAGAGCTGCTCTAGGCATATTAGGCCAAATGGACTGCTGTGCCAGAAACGTCTATAGATCCAGGTATTGGTAAGTTACAGACTCCCAGTCATTCCTAAATATCTACTCCTCCTTATGTAAAACACTTGAACCCATTGCCGCATAGTATCTCCCAGATATTGATTATCCACATTGAATGAGGACAGTTCCAAGTATTGCTGACACCTGAGATCTCGATGGTGGGAACTTCTTGTCATCCATCAAAACTTCAGCAGAAGATGAGAAGGAATCCTAGAGAAGCAGCATAAATGGCCACTTCTGCTTTTTTCTCATTGAAGCAATGTGAGGATAAGGGGAACCTCGGTGGAAAGCACTGTCAAATGTCCAGATTGAAACAGAGAATTCAATATTTGAGTAACATTTAGTACCCTGCCTGTAATTTTTTTTATTCATTTGTGGGACATGGGTGTCGCTGGCTGGCCAGCATTTATTGCCTGTCTCTGGTTGTCCGAGGACAGTTGAGACTCAACCATATTGCTGTGGCTCTGGACTCACATGTAGGCCATACTGGGTAAGAATGGCAGATTTCCTGCCCTAAAGGACATTAGTGAAGTAGATGGGTTTTTCCCACAATCGACAATGGTTTCATGACCATCTATAGATTCTTATTTCCAGGTACATTTTTTATTGAATTCAATTTCCATCATTTCCATGGCAGGATTCAAACCCTGGTACCCAGAACATTATTAGGTGAGTTTCTGGATTAATAGGTATATAATTGTTATACAATTATTGTAGAATCTTGGGTAAGATTCAACTATTAGAAACTTCACTTTTCTCAGGCGCATTCCCTTGTGAAAGTAAGGAGCTTATCTATCTATCTATATATGTGCTGAAACATAATGCTATTTGAAGGTATATTTAATACATGAAAATATCAAAGGCAGACCCAGTTCCTGTGAAAGTAAGAACTGAAGAAAAATGAGTGTTGAATTGGTAACATGGTAGAATCTATACCCCTCTGGTCGCAAGCACGAAAAAATGGGTTAGCTTTGAAGACTGTGTGATGGAACTGGGCCTAGTATCACAGTAGCCAAACAGAGTTGGTAGTTGCTGGAGGGTTAAGAAGATGCTTGTTATTAAATTCTGCAATGGAGCAAGTTGTGTCATTTCAAGATTATGTACAAAATTGTTAGACCTTTGATCATTTTCAGCTAAATTACATGCATTACGAGAGTTGTGAGATGTATCTCACAAGCTTGTATTTAACTATTTAAGCAGTGAAAACAAATTCATCTCATGACTCTTTTATACTTCAACATGCCATACCTCTTTATCGACTCTCCCACCACCCTCCTTCATGCCACAGATGATTCAATAACCTTAACAGGGGCAAAAAACTTATCCTGATCTCACTGACTATGTAGCTTCTAGGAGTTGCTTGAGAAAACTTTGCAGTGAGCCCCTGTGTGATTTTTTTGACCTCTTGAGTATGAGCATAATTAATTTCTGCTCAGCACATGTTGTAACAGCTTTCCATTAGGGAAGTGTCCTGTCACTAATGCAGTGCCTTAACAGATCAGCATATTCAACCCTGTCACAAAGTGCATTCCCCTACAGCTTTCATCATAAATGCTTATTTAGCAATGACTGACTTATAAAAGCCTTTTCATAGAATGGAAGAATCGTAGAGCCCCTACAGTGTAGGAGGAGGTCACTTGGACTATCAAGTCTGCATCGAACACATTCCATCCAAGCCATATCCATGTAACCCTACTTATTCACCCTGCTAGTCCCCCTGACAATGAGGGGCAATTTACCATGGCAATCCACATCTTTGGAGTATAGAAGAAAACCAGTGCGCCTGGAGGAAACCCATGCAGACATGGAGAGAACGTGCAAACCCCACACAGAGACAGTGACCCAAGGCCGGAATTGAACCCGGGTCCCTGACACTGTGAGGCAGCAGTGCCAACTACTGTGCCACCATGTCCGACAATTTTTGGCTAATGCAAAAATACCTAATAAATTTGATTGAAAGTTTGGCATGATGATCTTGAAGTATTGAACAACGTAACTTCGGTGAGATTGTCTCCTCCCGCCCCATCACTTGCAATGACAGCCTGTGGGCAAAGGTTTTGCAGCAAGATTAGGACCCAGTGTATCTGTGTCTTAATCTTAATTCTTGCCATTTTGGTCAGTCCTGCCAAATTTACAACAGAATGATACTGGAATGGCCTGAAGTCTTTTGGGTTCCAGGTTTTTCTAATCTTTTATCTTAGCTCTGTTCTTTGGTACTAGGAATCGATCTATTGGCTTTTCTTTGAACTGCCTCTGTAGCTTGAATATCTCATGTGTGTCTCAGTGACTAAAGCTGAAGCCAGTTTGAAAGACAGGATTAACTTTGATCGTTGCCGTCTCTGTTATATTCTGTGTTTTAGCTTTATAAATTCAACGTGTTATTGGCTCAGTTAATTCCTGTCCTGCATTTGTTTTAAATTAAACGTCGAGTCTGCTCCAACTCCGGGATCTTTCAGCTTTTGGCTATTTCAGTATCATTTATCACGTTTATTTGTTCCCTCTATGTACAGAACTTTTACATTTTCATCATTAACTTTTAGCTGCCTTTCGTCCTTCTAATGCATTCTGTAATTTATGACTCAATTCTGAATCTAGAGGTTAATTCCAAGTGCAAAGTTGGCACTTGACATTCCAATTTCTGAATCCAAATCATTTTATGTAAATTAGCAATAACAGCAGCCCCTATATCAACCTCCTCAGTACTTACCCTCCCCCTACACCCTGCCACTCACCCACTCCAACATAACTTACAATCAGTACCCAACTAATTTCTTAGCTATTCTTAATGTTTATCCTGAATTGCTGCAGCTTTAAGTTTCATAAATTACCAATTGAATGAAACATTGTCAAAAACATTTTTGAACTATAGGTGATACATGGATTTTTTTTAATGCTTTGGTAATATGGTGGTATTTGCATGTGTGTGTGTCTGTGTGTGCATGTGCATGCGTGTGTGCGTGTGTGTGTGTGTGTGTGTGTGCGTGTGTGTGTCTGTAATTAAGTAAAACTGGGGGAAAGCTAATAGAGACAGCTGCCAGAATTTTACTGGCACACACATCCTGGAATCAGGGAGGGCAAGGCTTGTAGAACCACATTCTCCATTGGCACTGAGTGGGATCTTACGAGCCGTGGGTGGGCGTACCATTAAAATTCCAACAAACTTGTCTGTGGGAGTTAAGAGAAAAAAGGAAAGGTGCTAGCTGTAGGCATTTATAATGTGATGCTATGTGAAGTGGACTTATGAGTAAATAAGTTGGGATTTTAAAATTTGCATTAGGAGATGCATAAGGACTTGACCTTTGAGTTGTTAAATTTTAAAGGGGAGTTTAAGAGACCTTTACAACTTACAAAAGTTTTACAAGTAATCAAGGGAAGGTTATTAAATTTTATTCGACCTAAAAGTGGAGACAAGAAAACATAAAAAATGTTTATATTTAGAAAAAGTTCAGTCCGAAGAGGAGCCAGGGACACTAGAATTGGAGATGAAAGAGGGAAAGGATATTTAAGGAAAGGTGTTCAGCTGAGTGATAGTAGCTGCGTGGGGACAATGTCCTGAGATCAGCTGTGTGCTGGGAGAAAATGTGAAATCTAGAAGCATATTTGTTTCAGAAAACAGGATGGATTTCCACAGCAGAGTGAATGTTTTTGAAGGTTCATGTGGTATGCCTTCACGAAAGTGACAGCAGTTACTGTCTTGGGTAACATTACTGAACTTTTATTGCTAAAACTCTATCAGGCTGTTGTTGCTAAGTAGACCACTTACTGTGTCTGATCAAATGGGTTTTGGGAGGTATTTTGTAAGATTATTTTAACTGTATAAATTTATTCTTACATTCTTTAGGTATTTTCCCCCCTCTTGTTGATAAATTTTCCAATTTTTAAAACCTTTCGAGTGTTACTGGAGTTCTATGCTTCTAGAATCAGTAGCTTTTACTCCTCATTTTCAAAATTCCAAAAAACTGGTTGTGATCAGTAACACAAGTTTCCCTCTGGGATTTGACTTGCTCAGCAAACACCATCTGTTGTGCCATAACATAGTACTGCATTATTAGTGAGCTACAGAGAACATGTTGGCAGCTGAGGCAGATTTTCAGAACACCAGTTGTCTGTCTCTTTGAATACTGATGGCGTAATGAGCCAAATTGTGACAGTGTTAATCAGGATCCTAAGGAAGCAATCCAAGGTCATTCGCCACTTCTACCATGGTCAGCTCGAACTACAAAATTGCTAGACAGCCATTGGCCTAAGAAGGAAGTAGAATATGGTGCTTAATAGAGTGTTTGAACTGTAATGTAACAAACAACAATGTCTGATGGATTCAATATTGGGATAATTGCACTTCCTAATGAAATTCCATGGACCAGGGAGAGCTGGTTTGAGATAACATCCATGGGGAAAGGAATTTGGGATGGAACCTAGATCCAGCAGAACTCCACCCATTGAGGTTTTAGTCCATTAAAGAAGGGCCCATTGCACACTCGCCATCAAAGACATTAGTAAAGTCATCTTGGAATACCGTATACTGTTCTGGTCACCCTATTATAGAAAGAATGTTATTAAACTAGAAAGAGTGCAGAAGAGATTTATTAGGATGCTACTGGGACTTGATGGTTTGGGTTATAGGGAGAGGCTAGATAGACTGGGTCTTTTTTCTCTGGAGCTAGGAGGTTGAGGGGTGATCTTAGAGGTCTATAAAATAATGAGGGGCATAGAGCAGCTAGATAGTCAACATCTTTTCCTAGAGGTAGGGGGGCCTAAAACTAGAGATCATAGGTTTAAGGTGAAAGGGGAGAGATACAAAAGGGTCCAAAGGGGCAATTTATTCACACAGAGGGTGATGACTGTCTGGAACAAGCTGCCAGAGGCAGTAGTAGAGGTGGGTACAATTTTGTCTTTTAAAAAGCATTTAGACAGTTACATGGGTAAGATAGGTAATGAGGGATATGGGCCAAATGCAGGCAATTGGGACCAGCTTAGTGGCTTAAAACAAAGGCAGCATGGACAAGTTGGGCTGAAGGGCCGGTTTCCATGCTGTAAACCTCTAGGACTCTATGACTCTAAATGCAAAATATTTTCACCGTGAATGGTCAGAATTCTCCAGTGTTGTGAGCCCCCCCCCCCACTCCTGCTACCGAGAACAGAGAATTTGGTGTTCAGCCAAATCTCCATTCACAGCAGCAGGACTGGAGAATCGCAGCCACAAGCAAGGTAGGAGAATTCCAGGCAATGTCTTTAGCAGTGTCAGACATCTGGGACAACTGTGTCGTTGCTCCTCATTGTTGCGAGGGTTAAGGGCCTGGTGGAATCTGCTGAAATGCTGGTTTATGAAAGCTTCACCCTAGCCAAAATTCAACCCACATCAATAACCCTGCAGCAATTTCTGGGGATGTATATTTATAAATATATAACCTGGGGATTGAAGGGGCAGTATCAATAATGCAGACATTATAAAAATTCAGAATGTAGTTAACTGTGAAATGGACTGATTTAGGAGCACATTGACAGTAGGTGCAGAAGAACACCACCACCTGGAAGTCCCCCTCTGAACCACACGCCATGCTGACTTTGAACAATATAGCAGCTCCTTCACTGTCAAAATCCTGAACCTCTCTCTCGAACAGCACTGTGGGTGTGCCTTCACACATGGATTGCAGCTGCTCAAGGAGGCTGCGCATCGCCACCTTCTCAAGGACAAATATGGCTGGGCAACAAATGCTAAACATCCCATCAACAAATGTGAGGTGGTGGCACAGTGGTTAGCACTGCTGCCTCACTGTGCCAGGGACCCAGGTTCGATTCCCGGCTTGGCTCACTCTTTGTACGAAGACTGCACATTCTTCCCACGTCTGCGTGGGTTTCCTCTGGGTGCTCTGGTTTCGTCTGAAAGACATGCTGGTTAGGAGCACTGGCCATGCTAAATTCTCCCTCATTGTACCTGAACAGGTGCCGGAGTGTGGTGACTAGTGGATTTTCACAGTAACTTCATTTCAATGTTAAAGTAAGCCTACTTGTGACACTAATAAATAAACTTTTAAAAGCAATAAAAATATATCAACAGTTAGTCAGTTGTCCAGACTAATTTGTGATAATTTTTTGTGGAGGTTAGGTTGATTGGCCATGCATAATTTCCCTTAGTGTCAGGGAGATTAGCAGGGCAAATAGGGGGGGTTACAGGGATAGGTCCTGGCTGGAATTGTTGTCAGTGTAGGCTCAATGGGCTGAATGGCCTCCTTCTCCACTCTAGGGGTTCTATGATGAAATGCTTTTTGGAGGAAACTTAAGGAAAGAATATATTATATATTAAATGTAAATTCAATTTCATCAGAGGCATAAAACAAGCAGTGCGTAGCCCACTAGTTATATACCATGGCTGATTTCCTTCAGTGTAAAGTAAGTCATGCAGAATGTATAATGGCAGCTGATAGCTTGCTGTAGTGTCTCAGTCACAGTTAATTTTTGGCCCAGTGAGTAGCCCCAGTGTTCTATGAGCATTGGCCAGAACTCTCCCCCCAAAAAATTCTAAGTGTCGTATTCACATGAAAACTGGAGTAAATCCCGTTGATTTTTTCCAGCGTGTTTCCCAAAATGAATCTCTCACACTCTGGGCATGGCAGAGGCCACCAGAGTAAAAACCAGGGGGCTGGGCCTACACCCACTGAAGAGGTTGAAATTGGCACAATGAACAGACCTCCACACATGTATATATCTCTGGGAGATCACTAAGAAGACCTCCCAGCATTGAGATCACTGGCCTCAATGTCCCATAAACATTGGTGGCCTCATCACTGGCCTCTCATCCACCTTCCCCCCTTCCCCTCCATCGCTGACCTCCCCATCCTCCAACCCTCCCACTTCACACATACTGCGTCATTGCTGCCTTGCACACCAAAAGCACTGTGCTGCCATGCACACCACCTGCCTGCAAGCCTTCCTCCTTGTTGAATAGAGCCTTGAGCATTGCACCCCCTGAATGCAGTACCTTGTTGAATGAGAGCCAGTCAGCACCCTGATTGGGAGATGGCTCACCCTGCATTGAAGCCAGGTTGCCTTTATATTTCTCACAAAGATTTTTTACTATCGGGCCCATGACTGGCCCAAACTGACTGCACCTGTACTCCCCTAACAAGCCAGAGCGCTATATAAGCTGCAGTAATGGACACCCAGCCAGTCACACCAGGACGTTGTCAGAAGAAACTGAACGACCTTCTTTGGGCAGCAAAGGTGAGTGTGCATCCCGTTCTGAAACCTGCTGTTGCTGTCCTAACAATGGCATGCATCACAGCTGGACATCTCCACCTCCGATGTGCATCCTGGGATAGCACCCGGAAGAAGTGATAGGCCGCACAAGATTAGAAGGTTGTAGGTTCACTAAGAGGGCAGGGGTGAAGGTCAGTAATAGTCAGGGTTAAGTTTTGTTAAGAGCACAATAAACTGTTATTTGCCCCTCACAGCTGTGACTAACTTATCTCGAATCCTCCCCCCACAGAGCTGAGTGTTCCCCATTCCCGTGCAATGAGGCACTAACTGCTGTGCTGCGCAATACTCGGCCAAATGTTATGGACTGCCTGTCCTACTATCCCCACCATCCACTGGACCCTTAGTGAAACAGGACCCCCTGAGATGACCGCCCTGGTCGAGCTCCTGACCCATTGCCCCACACGCTTGTGTTCCCAACCCTTACTGCTACGTGGGCCCCAGTGGCAGTGTGCATTTGGAGAACAGGTAAGAGTGAGACTTGAGTGGCACCAGGGGCAGGAGCCCCGTGTCCCGTACAGCAGGCTGTCCTCATCCTCCAGCCTAAAAAAATCAGCACAGCAAGATGGCAGAATCACCCCCATTGTCCTTGCAAATATATTGAATCATGATCATATTATACTACTCATTAAGTAAGTTGGAGTCTTCCTGATGTTATGTAACAATCCCACTGTATTCTGAACTCACTCTCCGTCAAAATGGATCAATGTTACACTAACCAGCTTCCTGCATTGTTGTACATTGGTGGTGGTGGGACTGAACGTTGAATGTGTTGGATGAGGGGCCAATTAAATGGGCTGCTTTGTCCCGGAGTGTGTTCTTGAGTGTTGTTGGAGCTGCACCTATCCAGGCAAGTGGAGAGTTTTCCATCACACCCCTGACTGGTACCTTGTAGATGATGGACAGGCTTTGGGAAGTCAGGAGGTGAGTTACCCACAGCAAAATTCTCTACCTCTACCCTGCCTTTGGAAACACTAGGGGGCGATCTTACTGGCTCGCCCTGCCAGTCAGTTGCCGTGGCAAGTCGGTAAGGTCATGAGAGAGGCGAAAAATCTGGGTTCGTGCCCGGTTTCCCGCCTCTCGCGATATCCCAGCTCCGTGAAGCTGGCTTGATCGGCTCTGCCGAGGTGAAGTTCCTCTCACTCCTCGCGGAGATGGAGCTCCCCATTTTCTTTTGTGTTGCAAGTTCGGGATTCGTTCTTACTTGCCACACCGTTCAGAGAATGTTTGCTCTGTTCCAATACAGTGGCAGGATGTGTGAAGAGCAAGACTGAAGCGAAACAGACTCGGCTAATGAGAAAACCTCATCTGAAGTTCAGGCTCGAAGACCCCAAAAGAATTGGGATCAAGGGTTTGTTGTTGTGACCCTGTTGGAGCCTTGTCTGGAATTAGTGAGACGAGAGGAGACTGACTCTATTACGGTGTCAGATTCTTGCCATGAATATGCAGAAAACGTGTGGTTTCAAATACTGATGAACCAATTAAAGAAGCTCCTAGCATTTCATTACCATTTGCCACGTGAGATAAAGACACAGCCGCATTGCTCTCCCTGACAAATGAAATCTAGAGATCTGCCACAGAATAGGCCACAGTTGTGTTCGCGGATAGCAAGTGATTTAAAACGTGTATATTCCCAGCACTCAGTTAATTAAATTTCCTCATGATGGAATGCTAAGACAGGTCATTCGGAAAATGACTAGCGATAAGGGATGAGACAAACTAAATTGTATAATCAAATGGGCAGATTGAAATAGTATGCAGGAGAATACATTGAAGACTCTTTCGAAAGCTGATGGTGACAAAGAAGGCACTGCTAAATTTAAATTAATTGCACGTTGAGGTAAACAAAGAGAAGTGAGCAGGCAAAGAGGTGAATGTTCTCTGGGTGCTTTAATATATGAAACTTTGGCATTAAAAGGCATCTGAAATTTCTGCTGTCGAGAATTCTTGGCGCCTGTTACCTTACCGTGTAATGATGTGGAGTTGCCGGCGTTGGACTGGAGTGGGCCAGAGTAAGAAGTCTCACAGCACCAGGTTAAAGTCCAACAGGTTTATTTGGAATCACGAGCTTTCGGAGTGCTGCCCTTTCATCAGGTGAAGTTATCGTATAAGTTATCATGTAAGGCCTTCTCATGTAAGTTATCTGAAAGGTGCATAAGTGAGAAGGCCTGGGACATTGTACAGAACATTATCCAGATTGGAAGCTATGGTGAAGATGAGGAAAATTGAGGTTGGAATTCTCCAGTCTCGCTGCTACTGCTGCCAGCGAGAACTTGGTGCTCCATTCACAGCAACGGGACCAGACAATTCCAGAGATGAGGGGTTTGACTTAACGAAGAGTGATTGGGCAGGTTAGGCCCAGGAGTTTAGAAGAATGAGAGGAGATCTAATTGCACAAGATGATAAGGAAGATGGACAAAGTAGATGTGGAGAGGATGTTTCTTCTTGTGGGGCAATCTAGAAGAAGAGGTCAGCTTTAGAATAAGGCAGATTTAAAAAGATGAGGAGGAATCACTCCTCTCAAAGCATTGTGAGTCTTTGGAATTCAGTACCCTACAACATGGTGGATGAAGAGACTTTGAGTAAATTTAAGGAAGAGGTGGACAGATTTTTAATTAGTTAGGGTTTGAAGGGCTCTGGTAAACAAGCAAGTTAGTGGAATTGAGACTGAGATGAGATAGGCCACAGATAGGTCATGATTAAATGCCGGAATCCACTCGAGGGGCTAAATTGCCTACTCCTGCTCCTTGTTCTTATGGTTCTTCTGAAAATCCCAGCCATTGGCGAGATTGGAGAATCGCGGCCCACATACCTTTGGTTAAGTTACATCTGTGTTGGGTTCTGGATGTGAGAAGAGGGAATGCTGAAGCAGGTTAAGACTTTTCACAGCTCGGAGTTCCTGGGAAACACAGAGAATAAGAGATGGTGCAGTCTGGTATTTTAACTATCAGTGTTGAGGAAGGCGATAGAATCTTAACCATGAATTCCTTTGATTCTAGAAGGGAGAAAAGAAATCCGGTCATGGTAAGTGACCCTGAAGCTGTCAGATTCTCATTAAAAACGCCAAACGGCTTTCTACACCCAGGGCTGAATTTTCACTAAAATGGGAATGATAAGGACAATAAATAAGGTTGGCAGAAACCCACAAAGACCCAAAGAGCCTTCTAACAAAGGGTCATCTAGACTCGAAACGTTGGCTCTATTCTCTCTGCACAGATGCTGTCAGACCTGCTGAGATTTTCTGTTTTTGTTTGGGCAGAAATCTATTTTTGTACCACTGTGCGATGTGCTGGTTTGCTGGCATCATCTCATCCCTGAGACAGTTTGCTAGAGGCAGGATCGGGGGCAGAAGTGTGACCCACCTGCAAGTAGCAGCTCGCCATTTAAGATAACTAGAGAGCCAATGAGAGTCAATCATCAGAGGGTGACTGGGATTTTCCAGTGGGCCTTTGGGAGTTGGAAAGAGACCAGCTGCTTGGGAGCAGCCTGCCGACAAGAGGCTTTGAGGCTCTCCCTCCCTACTTACAGATATTGCAGAGTACACAATGAGCTTGTCTTGTTTGGTGACAGCTATATTGTATGAAACTTGAGTGATTACCCCGAGAGCGCTCCAGTAACATGGTCTGCATCTTGCCCATGAAGGACGTCCAGATGTGGTTAAGGTGGTGCAGTGATTCTGTGAAGCAGTCTGGTGGACCCCCTTGAAGAGTCCATGAGAAACTGCAGAGTTCTTAAACTCAGTGAAAAACCCACTAAACTACAACCTCTACAACTGAGCTCATGGCCAACAAAACCATAGCAACAACTTCAATATTCTTGTGGAAGTTCAGGCAGTCCTGAGGAAGCAGCATTTTCTGCTTGTTGTTCGTGATCCAACATCGCAAATGACCAGAAACTTTTGCATCAGATTCCATAACCACCGCTTCGTTGACATTTTGTTTACAAATTGCAGTTTACCGGAAATTATCACTATGGACAATGGACTACAGTTTGTTTCGGAACAGCTCATGGGCTTCCTAGCAAGCCACGGAATTCACAGTATCACAATACAACCCATAATAGAATGGTGACTTCAAACAACGCAACAGAGTTATCAATAACAGTCTGAGAATGAGGAGGGGAGAGCGTTTAGACAATCCTTCCACATCCTCCAAGCATGTGTCAATCCATCCCAGAATCTCTTGATCAGAAAGACACAGACAGAATGTATGACTGGTTGTAAAGTTTGCACACCGCTGACCATCCTTAAGCTGTCAGAACAAAAGCAGAAGAATTCACAAAACGACAGGGGTAAAACAAACAAGAACTTTGACTGGTGAATATAAAGAACCATGATTTGAAGTTGGAGATTGGGTTCATGCCCAAAGGTAAACTGATGACCACAAGCTCTCATCAACTGCATCAGGGCAGATCAGGCAGATACTCACCACTAATGATTATCTGTAAGGTGGCAACACAAAGTGTTGACTTTGATACATGAGATGCACAATAATGAGCAGACCAGGATATTTCAAAGATAGTGATTATGAGGTTATATTATCCTTTTCCGATGAGTGACAATAATCACATAGAATCCCTATAGTGCAGAAGAAGGCCATTCGGCCCATCAAGTCTGCACTGACCACAATCCTATCCATCATCTGTCTCATCAAGGTGATCATGCAGAACCACAACATTAACTTTGTAAATCATCAGCTACCTTCATTTTCTGGTCATCATTTCTGTTCGTAGACATCGGTGTCAGGGGATTAGGGTAAATACGTGGGGTTACGGGGATAGGGCCTGGGTGGGCTTGTGGTTGGTGCAGACTCGCTGGGCCTCCTTCTGTACTATAGGGATTTTATGATTCTATGTTCTGAAACAGATAGTCTGAACACTAAGCAATGTATTGTACATATGTTTGTTGTTAATGGTGATTTAATTTCAAATAAGGTCATTTAGTTTTAAAATAGGGAAAATATATGTTCTCCAATTGTTCAGTGTCTGCTCAGTGTTTGTGTGCGTGCCTCTATTGATTGTTCTTTGTGCTGCGGTTATAGTAAAAGAGAAGCTGGAGCTTGTGGCTGAGACATTTTAAAGCTTTTAGAGGAAAGCCCTGTTCACACCTGGAACTTGACCTGTGTCAAGTGGTGTATGGGGTGACACAGTGGCACAGCAGTTAGCACTGCTGCCTCATAGCACCAATGACTCGGGTTCAATTCCAGCCTCGAGTCACCGTCTGTGTAGAGTTTGCACGTTCTCCCCATGTCTGCGTGGGTTTCCTCCAGGTTCTCTGGTTTCCTCCCAGTCCAAAGAGGTGCGCCCTAGGTGGATTGGCCATGCTCAATTGACCTGCAGTGTTAGGGTGATTAACAAGGATAAATACATGTAGTTCAGGGGATAGGGCCTGGATGGGATTGTGGTCGGTGCAGACTTGATGGGCTGAATGGCTTCCTTCTGCACTGTAGGGATCCTATGAACTCTGCGCATCCCTGAAATACAAAACATAATTACCCTTGACGCTCTTGTCAAACACTTCATTGAAAGAGGATCAAATTTAGAACTTAAATCCTTGTCTTGGAGAAGTTGTATTTGGACATCTATTGTACAGCTTCTGCTTGAAGAAGAGGCTCAGGATATTCAAAAGTGAAAATGCTGACATTCGAGAAGAAAAATGGAAAATGCCAAGAAATGCGCAGCAGGTCAGTCAGTCTCTGAAGAAGAAAGATAGGTTAACTTCCTGGTGATGACATTTGGGCCACTGTTTGGTTAAAGGTTCAGCAGCAGAAATGACCACTTCCTCCCCCCTTTCAGAGTGTAAGTGATCTGCTGTATTCTTCCTGCGTTTTCTGTTTCTACTCATCAAATACATTTGTCATTTTATTTTCTGATTTCAGAAGAATGGTAGATAATGGAAGAAAGGGAATATGAAACCAAGTAGAGGAACAAATAACTGAACCTGGCATTTTCAGATCATTCATGTGTGGAAATTCTCAACTTTTCTAACACTTGAAATGCAACACATAAAATAACTGTTGGAAAATAAGCCTCGTTCCTGAGATCCTGATCCCAAATGCGTCAATGTTGGGGAAACAGTAAATTCTGTTGTCACTCACTGTCCCAGGAGATGTGGTGGAGTGATTAATTAGAAGAAAGGTTAACACCAAGCTATTGTCGCATGCCTTCTGGTCAGAACCTCTGTGATAATGAAGGAATGAATCAGTACCTCAACAACTTTTACAGATGCACATAGAAAGCATCCTTTCTGGATGCGTCACAGCTTGGTGTGGCTCCTGCTCTGCCAAGACCGCAAGAAACTACAAAGGGTCATGAATGAAGCCCAGTCCATCATGCAAACCAGCCTCCCATCCATTGACTCTGTCTAAGCGTCCAGCTATTTCGGCAAAGCAGCCAGCATAATTAAGGACCCTACACACCCCAGACGTTCTCTCTTCCACCTTCTTCCTTTGGGATAAAGATACAAAAGTCTGAGGTCACATACCAACCAACTCAAGAACAGTTTCTTCCATGCTGCCATCAGACTTTTGAATGGGCCTATCTTACATTAAGTTGATATTTCTCTACACACTAGCTATGACCGTAACACTACATTCTGCACCGTCTCCTATCCTTCTCTATGAATGGGACGCTTTTGTCTGTGTAGCGCAAGAAACAATATTTTTCACTGTGTATTAATACCTGTGGCAATAATAAATCAGATCAAATCCCAATTTAGTGATGGCTCAGCAAGGGATTAAATTTCCCAAAAACTGTTAAAATGGCATTTCTTGACACTTTACGAGTCATGATTTTGAAACTACTAGTCAACATACCTGGTCTGTAACCAGTTAGCTTCTTCTAAGGGTTGAGAAACTCATTATTTAGTTTTAACATTTTAATCTGTGATAATAGTGGTTGTTCTATAATTCATTGATTCATAGAATCCCTGCAGTACCCAAGGAGGCCACTTGGCCCATCAAGTCTATACTGACCACAATCCCACCCACGTCTTATTCCCATAACTCTCATTTACCCTGCTAATCCCCCTGATATCAGGGTCATTCTAGCATAGCCAATCAACCTAACATGCACATCTTTGGATTATGGGAGAAAACTGGAGAACCTGGAGGAAACCCATGCAGACGCGATGAGAGTATGCAGACACCACACACAGAGGCCAGAATTGAATCTGGGTCCCTGGCGCTGTGAGGCAGCAGTGCTAACCACTGTGCTACCATGCCACTCTTGAATTACCAAACTTCAGGAACAATAACTATCACTAGCCTATATGAAAGAAACCTTGCAGCTCACACATGATCGCTAACCATTCCTCCATTGAAGGACCTCGACGAATCCAT
Organism: Carcharhinus amblyrhynchos; assembly: GCF_965287045.1. Classification (NCBI taxonomy): domain Eukaryota; kingdom Metazoa; phylum Chordata; class Chondrichthyes; order Carcharhiniformes; family Carcharhinidae; genus Carcharhinus; species Carcharhinus amblyrhynchos. Next base: position 67,549,542 of record NC_137335.1, on the reverse strand, counting down.
TTTCATCCATTGCAGTTTCCAGTGTATATTTTGTTCTAAGCAGCAACCATTCTGAAAAGCAATCTTTAGAGGATTTATCAGCCTGCTATTCCCTTAAGGGGAAATAGTGCAGCAGTTAGATTCTCTGGATTGAATTTGAAATTGTCATTTGTTCAGTTGATCATAAATACATGCGTATATTTCATTATTTCCAAATAAGATGCTTTGTTATCTCTCAGTTCTGTTGGTTTAGAGCATTGGTGCTCATAATATGACCCAGAAATTATTTAAATAGCATCCCTGTTTCACAGTTATCCTGAGCAGCCTTACTACCCCTTTTAACTCTGGACCTGCACAATTTTGCGAGAGCAATTTGGAACAAACCAGGATCAACTCTGTTCTTTCTCCATCTCTTGCCCTAAAGGAAAATTGGGTCAATGTCCCAATGTCAGAATCAAATAAGAGTCCCAGCCCCACACTGTGAGGGAAGCAGTTATCTTCCCAGAATTGGCCAATTAGATAACATGTCTTCCATTCAATTAAGGATGATGAGCGGAACTCTTGAATCTGGAGGATGAATAGGAGACACTCTAACTTGGAAAGAGGTACAGTCCGCCATTGCAGAGAAAGGAAAGAGAGGGCACCTTATCCCTGAGGCACCCTCTCTGCCAATGTCTGATTTTGATTCGATTTGACTTATTATTGTCACATGAATTGGGATACAGTGAAAAGTCTATTTCTTGCACACTATACAGACAAAACATACTGTTCATAGAGTACATAGGGGAGATAGAAAGGAGAGGGTGCAGAATATAGTGTTACAGTCACAGATAGGATGTAGAGGAAGATCAGCTTAATGTAAGGTAAGTCCACTCAAAGGTCTGATGGCAGCAGAAAGAAGCTGTCCTTGTGTCGGTTGGTACGTGACCTCAGACTTTGTATCTTTCTCTCGACGGAAGAAGGAAGTGATTCTAAGGGTGCATGGGGTCCTTAATTATGCTGGCTGCTTTTCCAAGGCAGCAGCAAGTGTAAATGTTGTCAGCGGATGGGAGGCTGGTTTGCATGATGGATTGGGCTACATTCACAACCCTTTGTAGTTTCTTATGGTCTAGGTCAGAGCAGGAGCCATAGCAAGCTGTGATACATCCGGAAAGGATGCTTTCTATGGTGTATCTGTAAAAATTGATAAGAGTCGTAGTAGACGTGCCAAATTTCCTTAGCCTCCAGAGAAAGAAGAGACATTGGTGGGCTTTCTTAATTCAAAAACCGTTCAATTAAAAATGGTCTCGTTATGGAAGGGGAGCACTGCCACAGGAGAGCCTATGGCCAGCCTGAGGGGGAGGGAACATGCCGAGAACGCTGGCCGTCACCCTTCTTGTCACCTGGAGTCCAGTCTAGGCCGATGGCCTAATTGCTGACTTCACAGGTAGCCGCAAACATACTGGGAAATTAGAGTCTGTCTTTGATTATTGGTCTTAATCAATCATTCACACATCTTAATTGACTATCTGCCCCCATCCAGCCCATCTGGGAAAATGGCCCATGGACAGATTAGTGATGGGCCACCTATTCGACTCACCATTCTCACTGTGGTGAAAATTCTGTCCTTGTACTTGAGTTATTTTAGACAATTCCAATAGAATGCCTTATCTATATGCAGTAACTGGTAAAGGTGGCACATTGGAAATTACTGTGTTAGATCATAGAATTCCTGGCCATAGAAGGAGGCCATTTGACCCATCAAGTCTGCATCGACCACAATCCCACCCAGGGCCTATCCCCATACATTTACCCTGCTAATCTCCCTGACACTAAGGGGCAATTTAGCATGGCCAATCCACCTAACCTGCACATCTTTGGAATGTGTGAGGAAACCAGAGCACCCAAAGGAAATCCGTGCAGACACGGGGAGAATATGCAAACTCCATGCAGACAGTGAGTCACCCATCTGGAATTGAACCCGGGTCCCTGGCACTGTGAAGCAGCAGTGCTAACCACTGTGCCACCATACTGCCCATGAAGTGTATTCTGTTGAAAATATTGGACCATCAATGCACATCCTATCACTCTACAATGCAGTGTTCAGAGCTACTACAGCAGACCGTTAATGAGTAGCATCTTATTTTAGGGTTACCAGCTGTCCTGTGTTTCAAATCGTGGATATCTGAATGACAGGAAGGATGAAACCAAAGCTCTTGCTGACTTTGACCTGTTTTTCTTTATCCCAACATTTTCTCGTGTGAAACATTCGGAACACCACAGAGAGGATCGACTGAGTTTGTCATTCTTAATTTATCTATTATATCTTTGTTGATCTGATTCCCCTGCTAGCCACTGAGGCCATAGGTAATGACAGCTTTTAACTGCCACTGAATAAAACATTTTAATGATTCCAATGTCTGCATCAAACTCCCTAGGCTTACTTTAGAAAGAGATATTACTGTGTTTTTATTCTCTCATATCCAGTTTAACACATTATTTTAGATCTGAGTTCGTGTGTGTCCCCTGATACTTCAGCAAGTCAGTGATCTTAGTTCCTTTTCATTTTACACTTCTGGGATTTTATATATATAAATATGTTGACATTCTTCTTTGTTGTTTTAGAACTTCTATTTTAAGTCTTTCTTTTTGACATTTCTTGGATGTCTCCAACAAGTCCTGAACAAAATGATGACCAATGATTTCAGGCTTACACCAATGCTGCACCTACAGTTATGTGCAATGGACTATATTGTTGTTGGCTTGTCTTTTCTAAATATCAGATGATCTCCCTCTTCCCAACATTCAAACCTTTTCAAACCTGTGGGACTGCCTCACCTCCCTTAAACACTTCCTCCTCTCCCAATTGGGCAGCACAGTGGTTAGCACTGCTGCCTCGCAGCGCCAGGGACCCGGGTTCAATTCCAGCCTTGGGTGACTGTGTGGAGTTTGCACATTCTTCCCATGTCTGTGTGGGTTTTTTCCAGGTGCTCTGGTTTCCTCCCATAGTCCAAAGATTTGCAGGTTAGGTGGATTGGCCATGCTAAATTGCCCCTTAGTGTCAGGGGGACTAGCTAGGGTAAATGCACGGGGTGATGGGGATAAGACCTGGGTGGGATTATGGTAGGTGCACGCTCGATGGGCCAAATGGCCTCCTCCTGCACTGTTAGGATTCTATTCTATTCAATCATACGACCTGATAAAACCCAACTTTACATCACCTGAGCACTGCTTCCTGACTTTTCTAATCCTCTTTATTCTTCTCGGGTTTGATGCTCACTTTTACTCTTTGGGATCCTAATCCTGCACACAAGTTTCTCCAGATTAAAAAGGAATTTGGTTTGTGGTAAATCATATTTCCCCGGAGAGGAGCATTCAGTTTCCCTGTAGTCAGTAAGACAGCCATGATCAGTAGCTCAGAGGACCAGTGTTTTCCCCAGCCCTTTCCATTCATCGCACTCTTGTGATTTTGTTCACTTTTACATCCACAACACCACCCTTCTACATTTTCCATTTTGCATTGATTCCTGCATCCATTTGGTTCTTTTATCCCCAGGTATTCATAGAATAGAATCATAGAATCCCTATGGTGCCATTCGGCCCATCAAGCCTACACCAATAGCAATCCCACCCAAGCCCGATCCCCTTACCTCCAACTATTTACCCTGCAAATCCCCCAACACTAAGGGCCCGATTTTACCATTGTGTCGCGCCCATTTTCAGGCGTGAAAACATGATAAAGTCGGGTGTGAGGCCATAAACGTGATCCGCCACCGCATCGTGCAGATTGCCACTTTACCGAAACCTGGGAATGGCAGCGATTCGATTCACACCCAAAACAGGCACTACGGTGATTTAAATGCATTTGCATGCATCTAAATTGAATTACTGAACTCCCCGCCCAACTTTATCAGCATTCCCCCCTTTACCGCTGCATTTGCCAATCCGGAACCACGCCGAAATGAACCTGCTGAATAAAAGTCTGAATCGGGCACTCCAGCGGCTGAGGAGCGAGTTCACAGCTTCCAATGGCTCTCTGACTCAGATCAGTGGTGCGGGGGAGGAGGAGGGAGGCGGGTCTGATCATTCTCTGGTTGGCAGGGAAGGAGGGGAGTGAGGTCAGATCGTTGTCTGGTTGGGGCGGGGGGTGGAGGGGGAGGAGGCTGGTCAGATGTATCTCTGATGGGAGGGGAGGGCTGATCGTTGTCTGGTGGAGAGGGAGGAGGAGGCAGGTCTGATGTTGCTCTGAGGGGGAGTGAGGCCAGATCGTTGTCTGAGGGAGGTGGGGGGGTGGGGTCACGGGGAGGGAGGCCTGATCACTCACTGGTGGGGGGTGTGGGGCTGATAGTCCAGTGAAGGGCAGTCAGATGGATCTCCGGTGGCGGGCAGGCAGATGGATCTCCGGTGGCGGGCAGGCAGATGGATCTCCGGTGGCGGGCAGGCAGATGGATCTCCGGTGGCGGGCAGTCAGAAGGATCTCCGGTGGCGGGCAGGCAGATGGATCTCCGGTGGCGGGCAGGCAGATGGATCTCCGGTGGCGGGCAGGCAGATGGATCTCCGGTGGCGGGCAGGCAGATGGATCTCCGGTGGCGGGCAGTCAGAAGGATCTCCGGTGGCGGGCAGGCAGATGGATCTCCGGTGGCGGGCAGTCAGAAGGATCTCCGGTGGCGGGCAGGCAGATGGATCTCCGGTGGCGGGCAGTCAGAAGGATCTCCGGTGGCGGGCAGGCAGATGGATCTCCGGTGGCGGGCAGGCAGATGGATCTCCGGTGGCGGGCAGGCAGATGGATCTCCGGTGGCGGGCAGGCAGATGGATCTCCGGTGGCGGGCAGGCAGATGGATCTCCGGTGGGGGCCGGTGGCAGGGGGGTCCACTGCCACTCTGCAGGCAATCGATGGGGGAGGGGGTGTGGGGCAGGGGTGGCAATCGGTCTGGGTAATGGGGTGGGTGGATAAGGGGGACAGTGATGTGTGTGGGTAGTGAGGGGGGGTGGATAAGGGGGACAGTGATGTGTGTGGGTAGTGGGGGGGGTGGATAAGGGGGACAGCGATGCGTGTGGGTAGTGGGGGGGGTGGATAAGGGGGACAGTGATGTGTGTGGGTAGTGGGGGGGGTGGATAAGGGGGACAGTGATGTGTGTGGGTAGTGAGGGGGGTGGATAAGGGGGACAGTGATGTGTGTGGGTAGTGGGGGGGGTGGATAAGGGGGACAGTGATGTGTGTGGATAGTTGGGGGGGTGGATAAGGGGGACTGTGGCGTGTGTGGATAGTGAGGGGGGGTGGATAACGGGGACAGTAATGTGTGTGGGTAGTGGGGGGGGTGGATAAGGGGGACAGTGATGTGTGTGGGTAGTGGGGGGGGTGGATAAGGGGGACAGTGATGTGTGTGGGCAGTGGGGGGGGTGGATAAGGGGGACAGTGATGTGTGTGGGCAGTGGGGGGGGTGGATAAGGGGGACAGTGATGTGTGTGGGCAGTGGGGGGGGGTGGATAAGGGGGACAGTGATGTGTGTGGGCAGTGGGGGGGGTGGATAAGGGGGACAGTGATGTGTGTGGGTAGTGGGGGGGGTGGATAAGGGGGACAGTGATGCGTGTGGGTAGTGGGGGGGGTGGATAACGGGGACAGTAATGCGTGTGGGTAGTGGGGGGGGTGGATAAGGGGGACAGTGATGTGTGTGGGCAGTGGGGGGGGTGGATAAGGGGGACAGTGATGTGTGTGGGTAGTGGGGGGGGGTGGATAAGGGGGACAGTGATGTGTGTGGGTAGTGAGGGGGGTGGATAAGGGGGACAGTGATGTGTGTGGATAGTGAGGGGGGTGGATAAGGGGAACAGTGATGTGTGTGGATAGTGAGGGGGGTGGATAAGGGGGACAGTGATGTGTGTGGGTAGTGAGGGGGGTGGATAAGGGGAACAGTGATGTGTGTGGATAGTGAGGGGGGTGGATAAGGGGAACAGTGATGTGTGTGGGTAGTGGGGGGTGGATAAGGGGGACAGTGATGTGTGTGGGTAGTGAGGGGGGGTGGATAACGGGGACAGTGATGTGTGTGGGTAGTGGGGGGGGTGGATAAGGGGGACAGTGATGTGTGTGGGTAGTGAGGGGGGTGGATAAGGGGGACAATGATGTGTGTGGGTAGTGGGGTGGGTGGATAACGGGGACAGTAATGTGTGTGGGTAGTGGGGGGGTGGATAACGGGGACAGTGATGTGTGTGGGTAGTTGGGGGGGGTGGATAACGGGGACAGCGATGTGTGTGGGTAGTGAGGGGGGGTGGATAAGGGGGACAGTAATGCGTGTGTGCACATCACTGTTCGCCCCTGTGCCGCTTTCTCCACTACCTGCGGCCCGTGAGTGATCTGATGTGGGTGCGCTTTTTCAAATTTTTTTCCAGCTGCACATGCGGGGTTCAGAGCTCCAATCGTTTCGGCCATGCTAAGCCCCGCCCACAGCGCGAATGGGACTGAGATGGCTGAGAGCGTATGGGGGGCACCTGAAAGATTTCAAAGTCGGATCTGCATTACACCCAGATTCAGCACGTAGAATGAAAATGGTAAAATCTCACCCTAAGAGGAAATTTACCATAACCTGCACGTCTTTGGAGTGTGGGAGGAATCCGGAGCAGCCAGAGTATACCCACACAGATACGGGGAGAATGTGCAAACTCTATATAGACAGTCACCGAAGGGCAGCATCAAACCCTCGTCCCTCAAGCTGTGAGGCAGCAGTGCTAACCATTCTGCTATCATACCACCCTTCTGCTTTTCTAATCAATTAAACAGCTTGACCTTTCCCCCCATATTTGAGGAATTCAAAACCTGTGATGTATCTGTCCGTGATATTGGAAGTTAACTCGGATGTTCTCAATCCTTCCTACCCTCCTCTCTAAGACAGCTATCTCCCCTGGAGGTGGGTTTGGAAGTTTGAATATATACTCTGTGTGCTATTTATTTGTTTCAGAACTTTTCTATTTAATCCATGTGTTAAAGTAAATAATTCATTAATAGTGACTAAACTTCACATTGAGGTATTGAGGTGCAACTGGAACATTCTTGGTGTAATGAGCTTCCAGTGTAGAGTATTCATGCAAAGGTTCGGGTATATATTTTTCTAAAGATCGTAGAATCATAGAATCCCTACAGTACAGAAGGAGGCCATTTGGCCCATTGAGCCTGCGCCGACAACAATCCCACTCAGGTCCCATCCTGTAACCCCACATATTTACAGTCCTCATCCCCCTCACACTAAGGGGCAATTCATCATGGCGAAGTCACCTAATCCGCACATTTTTGGACTGTGGGAGGAAACCAGAGAACCCAGAGGAAACCCACACAGATATGGGGAGAATGTGCAAAATCCACACAGACAGTGACCCGAGGCCGGAATTGAACCCAGGCCCCTGGCACTGTGAGACAGCTGTGCCAACAACTGTGTCACCTTGTCTCCCACAATGTTAATGCCTGTGACTAAAATTTAATTGCTGACATATTCTTGCTAATTTGCTTTATCAGCCGCACAGTGGCCATCAACTCAACTTGGATTTTTAAGTTTGCTCCACTCTGAGAAACTCTCTACTCTGATAGGTGTTTTTTTCCCTCAGTGACTCGGTTGGTCAAGCGAGTTGTATGCTCAGAATTACATTGTTCATCTTTTCTTTTGACTCAAAGGCCAATCCCACCATCCAGAGTGTCTGCTTGGGAGAGAATAATGTGATTGAAGAGGAGTTAAAAGCCAACGGTAACATCACACAGTGGGCAGGAGGCGGAGGAGGGGGTGGAGGAGCCACCTTTATTTTCAAGGTGAGCTTTACTAATTGCTTGTTATTTTTTTTGAAAAAAGGAAGCATCCAGCACTTTATCGGCCAACTTCATCGAAACGACCAGGAATTATTGAATCACAGAAACTTATAGGAGGGAAGGAAGCCTTGTGTTAATACCGGCTTGCAAATACTCACCCTGTCTTGGTCTGTAACCCTTTTGGTCACAGCACATATCCGTGTTCAAAACTTAACAATGAGACTTGGAAGAAAATGTATTTTTAATGTCATGTTCTATTTTAAGGAATGTTCTGCAGGTATTATTTGATGCTGGCAAATGTTTCTGGCCTCAGACAGGGAACATTTTTGACTCTGCATTCAGACTGAGTTGTGTAGTTCCAGTCATCTTAACCAGAAAACATAGAAAATAAGTGCAGGAGTAGGCCATTTGGCCCTTTGAGCCTGCACCACCATTCAATATGATCATGGCTGATTATACACTTTCAGTATCCCACTCCCACTTTCTCTCCATAACCCTTGATCTCTTTAGCCGCAAGGGCTACATCCAGCTCCCTCTTGAACATATCTAACAAACTGGCCCCCAACAGCTTTCTGTGATAATGATTTCCACAGATTCACAACTCTGAGTGAAGAAGTTCTTCCTCATCTCAGCCCTAAACGGCTTACTCCTTATTCTTAGACTGTGACCCCTAGTTCTGGACTTCCCCAACATTAGGAATAATTCTTACAGCATCTAGCCTGTTCAGTCCCATCAGGATTTTATACGTTTCTATGAGATCCCAAGGGGAGGGGATGAGGGGAGGATTTATAGTCACAGAAGCTAGTGTGTAGGAGTGCTAGGGAATGTTAATGTCTGGCACAGATCCATAACGTCAGATCTGTGGCACTTTACTGCTGAGTTTACGGCAGAGGCTTGTTAGATAAGCCTAAAGTGTTCTTCCTGATAAGAAGTGTTATTACAATTGCTTTAAATGAAGCTATTACAAATTTCACATCTGCGCTGGATATTCTCCTGGGCTCGGTCTTACTGAATACTCCTGTAAGTAGATTCTATACGCTCTGGAAAAGTCTTCTACCACTGAATATCTATACAATATCATGACCCAAAGGCTGTGTGCCATGATTGTCCATATTGTTGGGGAATTAAGGATCGTGGAATTAAAGGGAGAGTGGAGGCATGGATGCAACATTGGTATAGGGACTAAGAGCAGAGAGGAATGGTAAATAGCTGTTTTTCAAACAGTAGGGGAGATGTACAGTGATGTCCCACATAAATATATTCAAACTGCTGCCCTTTTTGATATATATTGATGAGTTTGCCCTTGGTTTACAGATGATGCAAAAGTTGGAATTATAGTGAACCATTAGGAGAATAGTAATAGACTTCAAGAAATGGAATGGGAAAAAATATGGCAATTAAAATTCATGTGGGTACAGAAAATTGTGTATTAGGTTTCTCTGATGGCTCCCAAAACATCAGGAGACCTATGAACTTCATTTTCTCTGTACTTTTGTCTTTGGGAGATGCAAACAGGGAGGGGTTGGGTTTTGTGAAATGTGATGCAGAGTAGGAAGAGTGTGACTGTGGAAGTGGTTTCGTTAGAAGGCTCTCCTCAGTTTGCAGAAACAGTAACCCAGCTCTCAGCATCGTTCTTATGCCCCATTAAACCCCACCCACTTCAAGGCCTCCTCATGCTCCCTGTGCCCCCACCATATCCTCTCATTCTCTCCCCATGCACCTGCTATGCCTACCATATATCCTCCATAGCCTCTCTGTCAGTATCCACCATTATAAGAAGTCTCACAACACCAGGTTAAAGTCCAACAGGTTTATTTGGAATCATGAGCTTTTGGAGTGCTGCTCCTTCATCAGTGCTCCGAAAGCTTGTGGTTCCAAATAAACCTGTTGGACTTTAACCTGATGTTGCGAGACTTCTTACTGTGCCTACCCCAGTCCAATGCTGGCATCTCCACAGCATAGTATCCACCATTGGCAGATCTCAAGATGCTTTGAAATGTCCATAAAAAAAAACTTCTAATAATCCAATACAGTCCAAGGAAATGTAAGCTCACTTCACACAGAGGAAGATCCCCAATTATAAAAGCCATTCAAAAAATAAACCTCCTCAATAGGTCACTGTGCTGTAAGAATAAACAAACATTTATTCACTTACCGCAGCAAATCCTTTAACAACCACTTAAAACTGCCAACCAAAATCTGAACACAGCCGCTGTTGAGATAGGTTGTCATGAACTTTCAAAACTCAGCCAAACATTCATGATGGGCTCAGCTGTCAAAACAAACCTCAGAAAATCTAAACAATGGAGCCTATTGAAACTGAAAAATGTGATTTTTTTTAAGCTACCCCTGCCAATCAAAGCAAGAGCAGAAGGCTGCTTTTCCTTTCTCTAAGTGAAAGCTACTAATTTATCTTTCTCTTTAAAGGGACTCTGAGCATTCAAATCACTTCAAGTTATTACACGAGAGATCCCAAACATTCCCTTCAGTTTTCGATGCATCATAGTATTGGGAAAAGTACTGTAATGCATCTTAACACTTAAACAATGCCCGGCGATGAATCATTGCAGTTCAAACACATTTACATTACAATATAATATCTAATTGTGACATTTGAAGTTCCCCAAAGGTTTAACACCTACCCATCAGAATGTTCCTGACTCCTCACCAGATTTTCAGCAGTGCCCAAGAATTGCACAATGAGATTAAAATAACAGGGGGGAGGGTGTCAAGGAGGGTGGGAGGCACATGGAGGGGGCGGTGGACATTCAAACTCCCTGCCAGGCTCACAATATTGTATTAAGTTGATTTTTCTCTCCACTCCAGCTGTGACTGTAACATTACATTCTGCACACTCTCTCCTTTCCTTCTCTATGAACAGTCTGCTTTGTCTTTATAGCGCACAAGAAACAATACTTTTCACTGCATACTAAAAGATGTGACGATAATAAATTAAATCAAATAGAGGGGGTGTGTGCAGGTTGCAATCCAATACCTTCCTGACCCACAAACAGCCATGCGGAATATCACAGGGTCAGGAAGGAAGAGGATTTTTCTGTATCAAAACTTCGTGATTTCAGATTCCCTTACCCCATTCCTGCTTCCAACAGGACCAGCCCATAAACAAGTAAGTTATGCTAAACACTCTGAACACCTTAAAGGCACCAATTTGAGGGAGTTTGTCTTCAATGATGGGCACCACAATTTAAGAGGGATGTCAAATTGTTGGAGAAGGTAAGAGGGAGATTTACTAGAATGGTACTAGGGATAAGGATCTTCAGATATGTGGGGAGACTCGAGAAACCGGCATTGCTCTCCTTAAAGCAGAGAAGATTAAGAGGAGATTTCTTAGAAGTGTTCAAAATTATGAATGGTTTTGATAGAATTAGCAGAAAGATTGGAAGGGAGCTGAGGATAATGGTTTTCATTCAGAAGGTTTGTGTGGTTCTGCACTTCCCTGCTTGAAGGGGTGATAGAGGCAGAATCTCTCGCTGCATTTTAAAAATATTTAAATATGCACTGCCTGGGAGTGTGTTGGAGACAGGTTCAATCCAGGCATTCAGGAGGGCATTAGATGACTTATTGAATAGAAACAATATGCGGGGGTATAGGGAGAAGGCAAGGGAATGGCACTAAGTCATGATAAATCAAATTACTGCGGATGCTGGAACCTGAAACCAAAAAGAATCTCAGCAGGTCTGGCAGCATCTGGAAGGGCTTTGACAGAGGGTCACCTGGACTCTTTTCTCTCCTTACAGATGCTGCCAGACCTGCTGAGGTTTTCCACCATCTTCTCTTTTGGAGTAAGTCATGATGCTCATTTGGAGAGCCAGCATAGGCACGATGGGCTAAACGGCCTCCTCCATAACAACTCTGTGATGTGCTGTAATAGGCAGGGCTATGAACCAAGGGCTGAAAAGTAGAGCAAAGCTGCAGAGCTAATTTTAGGTCAACGCACAAGACCATTGTTTGGTTGTCTGCTTGTGTGCGGCAAATCTTAACTTGTGTTTGCATCCCTGAAATATTCCAGATGGAAAACGGAGAACCAATCCCATTGCTGATAGCAGCAGGTGGAGGCGGCAAAGCCTACCTGAGTAAAGATTCCAGTTTCCCCGAAGAGATGCTAGAAACGGATTCCTCTGTCCCAGGAATGAACGGGAGGTCAGGTGCTGCAGGCGAGTAACATCTTTTAACAGCTTCCTTTGGTCTTCGATAGAATTCCCTATGTCTACTGGGTGGTTAGCACTGCTGTCTCTCTGCACCAGGGAGCCGGGTTCGATTCCAGCCTCAGGTGACTGTCCGTGTGGAATTTGTATGTTATCCCTGTGTCTGCTTGGGTTTCCTCCCACACTCAAAAGATGTGCAGGTTAGGTGGATTGGCCACGCTAAATTGCCCCTTCGTCTCCCAAGATGTTTAGGTTGGGAGGGCGGGGGGGGTACCGTGGTAACTGGGATAAAAACATGGAATTAGGGGGATAGAGCCTGGGTAAGATGGAGTGTCGGTGCAGATCTGATGGCCTGAATGGTCTCTTCTGCACTATTGAGATTTTACGATTCTGTTCTATGACACTGTTTGGGAACCGCTGCAAAATTCAATACCATCCCCTCTAGTTCTATGTCACGTATTTTAGAAGGGCAGTCATTTTTGTGCTTCGAGTGCTAATATGCTCTCCTGGGCTTGGAGCATCACAACCTCTCTGGAATCATCGCTAAAAGAAACAATGAGAGTTTAACATATTTTTCTTTTAGCTGTAAACGATCAGCGTTAGGCAAAGGCAAGTATATCCACATGAGCTCTTTTGGATTTCTTCATCAGCTTACCTGTATTGTCAAGTCGAGAGTGATGTATTATCATGTAAGCACATAGCTATACAATTGGATTTTGCTTTCAACATTATAGTTATTCTAACTGAGTGGCGTGCGTATCTTTACCTCAATACACTTGCATCTATGGTTTCAGCTTCTGAATGAAGTTGGACAGTGGGTCCAGAGAACTCGGATTTTTGTTATCTTCAAATTTATCCTTTTCCGAGGGTGGTCCAGTTTCACAGGTGTTGGCCACACATCAGAGCACTGCCCCAACTGGTCACTCTTCATGCGGGAATCTGATCAGGTGGGCTGTTTAACTATGGGAGACATCACCCTCGTGCTCAATCCTGCCCCCCACTCAATGCCCACAAACATTCACTTTCCCACAGGAAAGTGATCCAGCAATTCATCAATTTATCTAGTTATTTGAAGGGGGAAGAACTTCTTTCATAGAATCCCTACAGTGCAGAAGGAGACCATTTGGCCCATCAAATCTGCACTGACGACAATCCCATCCAGGCCCTATCCCTGTAACCCTACGCATTTACCCTGCTCATCCTTCTGACACTAAGGGGCAATTCAGCATGGCCAATCTACCTAACCCCACACATCTTTGGGCTGTGGGAGGAAACTGGAGCACCAGAGGAAACTCACACAGACACGAGGAGAACATGCAAATGCCACACAGTCACTCAAGGCCGGGTCCCTGGTGCTGTGAGGCAGCAGTGCCAACCACTGAGCCACCATTGTCCTCTTTAATTCATAACTTTTACTTCCAAAGGTCTCTTGCTGAATTGAAGAAACTTTTCACCTGTTTTCAAAGGAATTGCTGTAACGTTCTCATATTGTGAGAATAACATGACCTTGCAAGGCAATCACACTGTAAAGTTCCTTAATTTATGAAGCCTTAAATCCTTCAGCCCTTAGCCTTATTGATCTCCTTATAATTACTTCCAGTAGATTGCTGACACATTGGTGTTATATCCCATTTCACCAATTCACATGCAATTTGGAATGTCACAAACAGTCTCTCTACAAACCACTCTGTAGATATTATCTTTGAAATGCCATTAGCACTTGAAATCACAGATAATTTAACTAAAACTGTGACAGCATAATATTTATGTTTCATTGCCTCAAATACAATTTGTTAATGTTACTTAAGGTGACTCCAAGTAATGCGTTATCTTCGTGAGTAATCAGCTCTAAGTCAATGGCCTCAGTGTGAACTCAAGTCTGTCCTTCCTTCAATGAATGACTGCAGTAGACCATTGACATGACAAATTAGTGCATTGCACTCTGAACTAAACAACCCCAATATAAATTACAATACCTGCTGACAATTCAGCACTGCTATCTTCCTGAGTTGCTAATTGCAACCAGCCATGGTGTGAAGCCGATAGGAATGCTTAGTCACAGAAAGGTTGGGAGAATAAAGATCTGCCACCACAAAACAGCACTAGAAACGATTGTGGAATTGTTCAGGATCGACTGGAATCCCGGAAAGGAGCACCAGACCCAGGTCCTTCCTTTTCCATGGAGCCCACTCCCAGGCATTTCACAAAGGTCTCAGCACATTCCTCAAAGCCTTCATTTTACAAATGCCCCTTGCATTTATTTATACCTTTTGCTTCGATGATTTTTGCTGATAACTTCATTTGTCAGCTCAAAATCCGCATTGTAAAATCTGTTATACCCAGCTTCCTTTCTTAACCCTCTCTTAATTCAGGTGAAATTACTTGTTTGCTTCTCGACCTTTTGGCTAAGGGCGGCCTTAGCACTGCTGTTTCACAGTGCCAGGGACCCAGGTTCAATGCTGACCTTGGGTCACTGTCTGTGTGGCATTTGCATGTTCTCCCTGTGTCTGCATGGGTTTCCTCCAGGTGCTCTGGTTTCCTTCCAGTCCAAAGATGTACAAGTTAGGTGGATTGGCTGATCTAAATGGCCCCTTAGTGTCAGGGGGACTAGCTAGGGTAAATGGATGGGATTATGGGGATAGGACCTGAGTGGGATTGCGGTCAGTGCAAACTTGATGGGCCAAATGGCCTCCTTCTGCATTGTAGGATTCTATGATTCTATGAAATGTAAGCTTTTATTTTAGTTGCTTGCTGACCCTGCACATTAACTTTCTGGTTGAGATTTTCATTCCAGGGTTATGAACCTGAAGCTGGGACTGTTACTGGGTCCTGCACCCAGGTGATGTGTTCCAGATATGCCCAGTGGCACAGTGGTCAGCACTGCTGCGTCACAGTGCGAGAGAACTGGGTTCGATTCCCAGCATGGGTCACTGTCTGTGCTGACTCTGCACATTCTCCCCATGTCTGCATGGGTCTCGTCTGGGTGCTCTGGTTTCCTCCCTCAGTCTGAAAAACATGCTCCCTGGATGGGTTGGCCATGCTAAATTCTCCCTCAGTGTACCTGAGCAGGTGTTGGAGTGTGACGTCTAGGGGATTTTCACAGTAACTTCATTGCAGTGTTAATGTAAGCCTACTTGTGACATGATCAATAAACTTTCAATCCTGACTTTCCAATTTATAGCTTGTTATCCCTTGGATTATTGATGCAAAATTCAATAGGAATATAAGCTGTGAGGAGGATACAAAGAGGCTGCAAAGAGACATAATCAGGTTAAGTGAATAGGCAATAAGGTGGCACACGGGTTTTAAGCAGGGAAGAGCAGTAAGGTTATTCACTGTCTTAGAGTAAAGAGCAGAATAATTTCTAAAAGTCTCGAAACTTTTAAATGTTGATGTTCAAAGTGATTTGGGTAGATTTGTATAAGGAAGAGAGAAGGCTGGGATTTAGGATCCCAGAAGGGTTGGGTTTGAGGGTGAGCGTGCCCACAATTTCATGCTGCTGGATGTCATAGTAAAAAGTCTGACAACACCAGGTTTTAGTCCAACCTATTTATTTGATAATATTCTCACTAGCTTTCGAGGGGACAGCCTCTGACGAAGAGGCTGTCCCCTCGAAAGCTAGTGAGAATATTATCAAATAAATAGGTTGGACTAAAACCTGGTGTTGTCAGACTTTTTACTGTGTTTACGCCAGTCCAACGCCGGCATACCCACATCATGGCTGGATGTCATGCCAGTTTGGTGCCACAATCTCAATCCCAACGAATTTTTGGAAAATCCAGCTCGAGATCAGATTGGCTGGCCACAAAGTTAGCGTCAATTACAGCCCTGTACCCACACTGACAGGTGTTTGCAGTCGGCAATGCAGGCAGGAGGCATCGGCGGATCAGGGCCAGGCAACCATGGTGGCTACGCGTTGGGGGAAGAATGGGTGGAATTTATGATTAATTTGGAGAAGGCCCCTCCCCCATCCTCCTCCCTATAGAACACACCAGAACATATAAAATAGAAGCAGGAGAAGGCCCCAGGCTCTTCAAGCCCTGCCATCCAAAATGATCATAGCTGACCTCTGCTGGCCTCAGCTCTTTTTCTGTGTCATTTCCTCACTATTCCTCAATCTACTAAATATTTAACCACCTCCCCTTAAATACTTCTAATGATCCAGCCTTTGCCACCCTTTGGAGTAGAGAATTCCAGTGATTCACCACTCTCTATGAGAAGAAACCCCTTTGCACCTCTGTTTTAAATGATTGGCCCTTTATCTTGTAGTTATGTCCCCTTGTTCGAGACTCTCCCACAGTGAAAACATCTCACCATCTCCCCTAACAAGTTCCCTCAGGATCAACAGCAGGGCCAGCGCATCACAACTGCAGTGCTGCCTAATGGAAGGGTTCTCTGTCCAGATTTACAGCCAGGTAGCTGTGGCCCTTTTAAATTTTGAAAACAGTTCTTACCTCTTCTCCTGAGGTGCTGTCTCTCCCTCCCTTGCGCCACCAGGAGTCGGCAGGTTCCACCTTGGTTGGTGGGATGTGTCAGTGCCAGAGAGCTTCCTTTGGTAATCATTGACTCCCTGAACTGGACGGCGAGCCCACTCCCTGCCAGTAATTGGCCTGGCTCTGGGTGCAGGAACCCAGTAACAGTCCCAGCTTCAGGTTCATAACCCTGGAATGAAAATCTCAACCAGAAGGTTAATGTGCAGGTACAGCAAGCAATTAAAATAAAGGCTTACATTTCATAGAATCATACAGTGCAGAAGGAGGCCATTCGGCCCATCAAGTTTGCACTGACCACAATCCCACCCAGGCCCTATCCCCATAATCCCATCCATTTACCCTAGCTAGTCTCCCTGACACTAAGGGGCAATTTAGCATGGCCAATCCACCTACCCTGTACATCTTTGGACTGGAAAGAAACCAGAGCACCCAGAGGAAACCCACGTAGACACAGGGAGAACATGCAAATGCCACAGAGACAGTGACCCAAGGTCAGCATTGAATCTGGGTCCCTGGCTCTGTGAAGCAGCAGTGCTAACCACTATGCCACCATGCCATAATTACAAGATAATTTGCTTTGTGAGATGTTGATTGAGGGATCAAAATTGGCCGGGACACTGGGGATACCTCGTCTGTTCTTCTTTGAAATGGTTTCATGGGATTGGAAAGAGAAGACAGGCCTCGATTTAACATCTCATCCAAAAGATGTCCTCCAACAATGCAGCAGTCGCTTTCCACTGGAATGACGGTCTGGATTCATGTGCTTAATCCTTAAGCCCAGAAACTTGTGACTCAGAGGCAAAAGTTGTACCATAGCTGTCCTTCAAGAATAACAACTGGCATGTTGGTATTGATTGCAAGGTGTTTGGAGCACAGGGATAAGACAGTCTTGCTATAATTATGCAAGGCTTTGGTGTGACCTCATCTGGAGTACTGTGCACGATTTTGGTCTCCATACCTGAGGCAGGCCTTACACCAAAAGTTCACTAGATTGATTCCTGAGAATAGTGTTGTCTTATGATGGGAGGGCATATTAATTGGACTTATGCTGTCTGGAGCTTAAATGAATAGGAAGTTGTCTCATTGAAGCATATGAGATTCCGAAGGGGCTTGATAGAGTTGACACTGAGAGGTTGTTTCACCAGGCTGAGGAACCTAAAACACAGAGGATAAGCCTGTAAGATGTAGGAGCAGAAGTAAGCTATCAGGTCCATCAAATCTACTTCACCATTCAATAACGTCTTGGCACAGTGGTTAACTTTGCTGCATCACAGCACCAGGGACGCAGGTCTGATTCCCGATTTGGATCACTGTTTGTGCAGTGTCTGCATGTTCTCCCTGTATCTGCAAGGGTTTCCACCGAGTGCTCTGGTTTCCTCCCACAGTCGGAAAAATGCGCTGATTAGGTGCATTGGGCCATGCTAAATTCTCCCTCTGTGTACCTGAACAAGCACCGGAGTGTGGTGACTCAGGAATTTTCACAGTAACTTCATGGCAGTGATACTAACAATCTTTAAACTTTAAATGATAATCCTCAACTTCACTTTCCCGCTTTATCCCCATAACCCTTGATTTCCATACTGATTAAAAATCTATCTATCTCAGCCTTATTTAACAACCCAGCCTTACAGGCCTCTGTAGTACAGAATTCCAAAGATTCACTACCCTCTGAGAGAAGAAATTCCTACTCATCTCTGTCTTAAATGTGTGACCCTTTTTTTTGAGATTATGCCCTTTGGTCCTAGACTCTCCCACAAGGGGAAACAATGTTTACCCTGTCAAGCCCCCTGAAAACCCGAGATGTCTCAATAAGATCATCTCTCATTCTTCTAAACTTCAGTGAGTATACAGCTAAACTACTCAGCCTCTCCTCATAAGAAAATCCCCCCATAACCAAGGTCAACCTAGTGAAACTTCTCTGGATTGCCTCCAATGCCAATATATTTCTCCTCAGATAAGAGAACCAAAGCTGTTCACAGTATTGCATGATGGTCTAATTAATGCCTTGTATAGTTTTAGGAATAATTCCCGATTTTAATACTCTATTTCCTTTGAAATAAAGGCCAACATTCTATTTGCTTTCCCTATTACCTGCAGAGTTTGCATGCTAGTTTTCTGTGACTTATGCGCTAGGACCACCAAACCCCTTTATGCTGCAGCTTTCTGCAGTCTTTCTCCATTTAAATTCAATTCCTTTCTTCGACCTACCAAAGTGCCTACTTCACATTTTCCTATACTATATCTATCTGCCAAGTTATTCTGCTCACTCGCTTAAGGCATTGATCATTTAGCACTGGGAAGAGGCAGTGGTATTGTGTTATTGTCATTGGACTAGTAATCCAGAGACCCAGGGTAATACGCTAGGGACCCAGGTTCAATTCTCACCCAGCAGGTGATGAAATTTGAATTAAATTAAAAAGTCTGGAAATAGAAATGTAGCATTGACCATGAAACCATTGTTGATTGTCAAAAAAACCCATCTGGTTCACTCATGCCCTTTAGGGAAGGAAATCTGCTGTCCTTACCTGGTCTGGCCTACATGTGACTCCAGACCCACAGCAATTTGGTTGATCCTTGATTGCCCTCTGAAATGCTGGTTTAACCAGCAACGCCCACTCCTGTAAAATGATTAAAGAGAGGGAAAATTTCTTCAATCAAAGGTTTGTGACTCTCTGGAGCTGTCTGCCCCAGAAGATTGTGGAAGTTCCATCATTGAGTATGTTTAGGGCTATGATAGACAGATGTTTGTTCTCTCAAAGAATTAAGGGATTTGGAGAGTGGGTGGGGAAGCGGAGCTGAAACAGTAGATCAAATATGATAGCATTAGTCATAGAGGTTTGCAGCATGGAAATAGGCCCTTCGGTCCAACTTGTCCTTGCTGCCCTTTTTTTAAACCTCTAAGCTAGTCCCAATTGCTCACATTTGTCCCATATCCCCTCTATACCCATCTTACCCTTGTAACTGTCTAAACACTTTTTAAAAGAAAAATTGTACCTGCCTCTACTACTACCTCTGGTAGCTTGTTCAAGACACTCACCACCCTCTGTGTGAAAAAATTGCCCCTCTGGACCCTTTTGTATCTTTTCCTTCTCACCTTAAACCTATACCCTCTAGTTTTAGACTCACCTACATTTGAGAAAAGATACTATCTATCTGATCTATGCCCCTCATTATTTTATAGACCTCTATAAGGTCACCCCTCAGCCTCCTACACTCCAGAGAAAAAAGCCCCAATATATCCAGCCCCTCTTTATAACTCAAACCATCAAGTCCCAGTAGCATCCTAGTAAATCTCTTCTGCACTGTTTCTAGTTTAATAATATCCTTTCCATAATAGGGTAACCAGAACTGTACACAGTATTCCAAATGTGGCCTTATCAATGTTTTGTACAATTCCAACCAGATGTCCCAGCTCCTATATTCAATGTTCTGAGCAATGAAACCAAGCATGCCGAATGCTGCCTTCACCACTCTGTCCACCTGTGACTCCACTTGCAAGGAGCTCTGAACCTATACCCCTAGATTTCTTTGTTCTGTAACTCTCCCTAATGCCCTACCATTAACTGAGTAAGTCCTGCCCTGGTTCAATCTACCAAAATTCATCACCTCGCATTTATCTAGTTTAAATTCCATCTGCCATTTGTCAGCCCACTGGCCCAATTGATCAAGATCTCATTGCAATCCGAGATAACCTTCTTCACTGTCCACTGTGCCACCAATCTTGGTGTCATCTGCAAACTTATTAACCATGCCTACTAAATTCTCATCCAAATCATTAATGTAAATGGCAAATAACTGTGAGCCCAGCACTGATCCCTGAAGTGCCCCGCTGGGTGAATGGGCTGTATGGTCTACTCCTGTTCCTTTTGCTTATGTCCTTATCCCTCGGTATTAGAACAGTTCATCATCATACACAAATTGTGTCTACAAATTGAAAGTAAGCATGCAAGTACAGCAGGCAGTCAAGAAGGCAAATGATACATTATCCTTCATAGCAAGAGATCTTGAGCATAGGAAGGGGATGTTTTACTGCAATTGTATCGGGCGTTGGTGAGGAAAGATGTCCTTGCTACAGAGGGAGTGCAGCAAAGATTTACCAGGCTGATTCCTGGGATGGCAGGTCTGTCATGTGGGGAGAGACTAAGTCTTTTAGGATTATATTCATTGGAATTTAGAAGAGTGAAAGGGGATGTCACAGAAACTTACAAAATTCTCAGACACACACTCACATACACTCACTCATGCACACTATCACACTCAACAGATTTTCACACATGCATGTATGCTCATGCACATGCACACACACACAAATATATACACGCATATTGTCTCTGACACACATACACACTCATTCTCACACATGCACGTACATGCACACGCAGGATTAAATGGGGTAATTCAGAAAGAACGTTCCGGATGGTGAGGGAGTCCAGAACTAGAGGATAAGGGGCAAACCTTTTTAGGACTGAGGTGAAGAGAAATCTTCTCACCCATAGAATGGAGAATGCGTGGAATTCACTACCACAGAAAATTGAGGCCAAAATGTTATGTGATTTAAAGAAGAAATTAGATATAGCTCTTGGGGCTAAAGGGATCAAGGAATATGGGAGGAAGTGGGGATCAGTGTATTGTATTTGATAATCAGTCATGATCATACTGAATGGCGGAGCAGGCTCGAAGGGCCAAATGGCCTACTCCTACTTCTGGTTTCTGTGGTGCTATGTGTGGATCCATTTTCTCAAGCACTCCATTCAAGAGGAGAGAAAAGATTTCTGAAAAAAACGACAATAAATGCCAGTCTGTTTTAAAAAATATCAAACTTCAAGACTTGAAAATTAAATCAATTATCAGCTCATCTTTATTGGTTTTGGTTATATTTTTTCAAACATTCATAAATGACCATGGTGCTGCTCACTGTGAGTCAGAAGATTTGCTATTTTGAAATAGAGGTTATCTAATTCCATGCAAAAGGTGATTTACAGTGACTGGATAATAAAGGTCATTTTTTATTAAATGATGTTATTCAGGTGCTTGAGGCTGAATTCCATAAGTCTCACAGATTAGTAACTGCAAAACCAGATCAGAGGTTGACAATTCTGCAGTGAGTGACTACCTCCTGACTTTCCAAAGCCAGTCCACTGTTATAAGTTGTTCGGCGCAGTTTGGTAGTCCCAGTAGTAAGTATTTACTAGTTAGCTCAGTTGGGCTGGATAGCTGGTTAGTGATACAGAATGATGCCAACAGTGTGGGTTCAATTCCCAAACCGGCTGAGGTTATTCATGAAAGCCCCGCCTTCTCAACCTTGTCCCTCAACTGAGATGTGGTCACACGTACACACATGCACCTATTCAGATATGCTTATACACACGCTTGCTCACGTTCAAAAACACACACACATGCTCAGAAACACACATGCACGCACACACACGCATGCAGTCACAAATACACTCTTATCACTCATACACCCACACACATACTGTCACACACATAGACCATGCACACGCACTGTCACACACAAACATATGCATGCACATTCTCTCTGACACACACATACACTCACTCTCACACATGCATGTAAGCATACATACATGTACTCTCACACAGACCCTCACAAGCACTCTCTCACACACATACATCCATGTGTGCATCCATAGACGCACGCACACACACATGCACCCACCCACCCACCCTCATGCACCCACACACACAGCATTTACCTCACTGATATTATAATGTAACTAATGATAACATTAGCTCTGTTATAATATAACCAATAGTAACATGCTATGAGGGGCAGCTGACCCGGTATAAAGAAGAAGCAGACGGGGAGGCTTGTATGGCCTAGGATGTGGCCCCAAGTGTTAGAGTAATGAAGTTTCTTTATTAAATCTTTATTCTTTGATTTACTTTCTGAAGTTATCACTTGCAACGGAAGTATCCTTACTGCCGGGTGAACAGTTGACAACGATGAAATGTGTTGTCCATTGCTATCTGATGCACAGTAATTATTCTGCATGTGGGAATTTCCTTCCTGTACTGCATCTTAAACTGCCTTCGCTTAATGTTTCAACATTATATCAGATCGTCCTTTCACAGAAACTCTATTCTTGCAAAGGCATGTCTTGTTATAAATGTGGCACTTAAAACAACTGATTGCAGAATGTTTCACATAACATAGTTAGTAAAAACCCTACTTTATCCAGTCCAATGTGTATAAGAAATCCTGGTTCATCATCAGCCTGAGTACATCGCTTGTCGTAAGGACATTAATGATTCCAGGGTGCTCAGTCAGCCAGTAAATTGATTGTGCATTGCCTATTCGTTTTAACAAGTGTCAGAGACCAAGTAAAATGTGAAATGCTAAACAATTTATTGTTTCAATTATAGTTATTCAGACTATTATAATGAATTCATTAAGAATGTTATTTGTTGTTATTTCTATCATGATACCCCATGCAGTGAGCGTCTGACCTCTATCTTGTGGTGAAGTATTGATTGGAAGGCAGCAGTCCCACATTCGGATAGAAAGAGGGGAAGCAAAACAAGAGGGAGGATCACACCGGTGAACATAACTGCCTTGGGTTGCAGGGGCTTGGGTACTGGCTGTCCTCTGCTCTCTCAGCTAACTAGCCTTCCATAACGTGCTGGCATAAGCCATGACAGGTAGATGCTAAACAATGGGGGCGGGGGAACATTAAAATGGATCCTGTCCTCACCCAACTCTCCCAAAGTTCCTACTCATGATTGTGGTTCCATTGAATTTACTGGATAGGATTACATAGAAACTAGAAACAGAATCATAGAATCCCACAGTGCAGAAGGAGACCATTCGGCCCATCAAGTCTGCCACAATCCCACCCTATCTCCATAACCCCATGCATTTCCCCTAGCTAATTCCCCTCTCCTCCCTCGACACTAAGGGGCAATTTAGCATGGGCAATACACCTAACCCATACATCTTTGGACTGTGGAAGGAAATTCATGGGGAGAATGTGCAAACTCCACGCAGACAGTGACCCAAGCTGGGAATTGAAACCAGGTCCCGGGTGCTGTGAGGAGTAGGCAATTTGACTCTTTAAGCCTGCTCTGCCATTCATTTTGATCATGGTTGATCATCGAATTCAAAATCCTGATCCCAACTTTCCAACCCAAATCCCATGCTCCCTTTAGCCCTAAGAGTTATATCAAATTTCTTCTCGAAATCACACAATGTTTTAGCTTGAATTATGTTCTGTGGGTAGTGAATTCCACACATTCGCCATTCTCTGGGTGAAGAAATTTCTCCTCACCTCAGTTCTCTTTTCACTCACAGGTTTTGAGTCGGTCCACCTCGTGTCCAACAAGGGGCATACACACGATGGGTCGTACTGGGGCTGCTCTTGATTGTTTGAGATTGGCCTAGTGCTTCATGTCGTTAGTGTGTGCCTAAACGGGACAAGATGACAGCTCAGTGACTATCGCTGATTGCTGTGCAGACACATGGATTTGGGCCGGTGTCTGTGGGAGTTTGCGCATTCTCCCCGTGCTTGCGTGGGTTTTCTCCGGGTGCTCCGGTTTCCTCCCACACCCCAAAGATGTGCTGTTAGGCTGATTGGCAGGAATAAATTGCCCCTAAATCAGTTTCCCTCAATCTAGATGGCCATAAAACATTAGACAGGGGTCGTGGGTAGAGAGGTGGACTGGTGGTGTTGAGATGGCGGCGCGGGCTCGTTGGGCCAAAGGGCCTGTTTCCCAGGCTGATTTTGTTCTTTGTTCTTTGTTCAGTCCTAAAACATTTACTCCTTATAGGTTTTTACTCCTTATGGAACATAGGTTTAAGGTGAGAGGGAGAGATACAGAAGTGTCCAGAGGGATACTTTTCTCACACAGAGAGTGTGAGTGTCTGGAACAAGCTGCCAGAGGTAGTAGTAGAGGCGGGTACAATTTTGTCTTTTAAAAAGCATTTAGACAGTTACATGAGTTTGATGGGTGTAGAGGGACATGGGCCAAATGCGGGCAATTGGGACTAGCTTAGGGGTTTAAAAAAAGGGCAGCATGGACAAGTTGGGCTGTAAACCTCTATGACTCTATTATCTTCAAACTATGACCCCTAGTTCTGGACTCTCCCACCACTGGGAACATTCTTTCAAAACCTGCCCTGTCCAACCCTGTTAGAATTTTATAATTTTCTATGAGATCCCCTCTCACTCTAAATTCTAATGAATACAGTCCTAACCAACTCAGTCCCTTCTCGTATGACAGACCTGTCATCCCAGGAATCAGCCTGGTAATCTTTCACTGCATTCCCTCTGTAGCAAGGACAATCTTCCTCAGATAAGGACACCAAAACTACATAGAATACTCCAGGTGTGGCCTCACCGACACCTTATATAATGGCATTGTGTTCTTGAGATGCGTGTGTCATTGGCAAGGCCAGTATTTATTGCCTGCCCCCTAATTGCCCTTAAAGGTGGTAGTGTGTCACCTTCTTGAAGCACTTCAGTCCATGTAGTGTAGACACACCCTACAGGTAGTCCCAGGATTTGGACACAGCAACGGGGAAGGAACGATGATATGGGTCCAAGTCAGGATGGCGTGTGATTCAGAGAGGGACTTGCAGGAAATGGTGTTTTCATGTTGTAGTCCTTCTATGTGGACCATGATAGATTAGCGATAGTGTTTCTTTTGCCATCCTAGATTAATCAGCCAATTAAGCACAGAACATGGTTTATACCTGGGACTTTACAGACGTATAAAAAAAAATTTATCCAGCACCTTGCCAATCTCCAGATGTCCAAAGTATTTTGCGATTAATTAAATACATAATTAATCAATTAATTAATTTCCAGTTGTGTTGTAGGAAAACATGGCAGCCTGGTTACTCGAAGCAAGGTCATACAAATAGCACGTTAGATAAATGACCAGCTACTACATTTGTCTTTGTACCACAGTAAGACATTCATGCGAAAACTGTACCAACGGGTAAATTCAAGATAAACTTCAGTAGTGAGGTGCAAAACAGAGAACATTTTCACAGAAAACAAGAGCAAGGAGCGACCTGATAGAAGTTTATAAAATTATGAGGGGTGTCGATAGGGTGAATAGTTGGAAGCTCTTTCCCAGGGCAGAAATAACGATTAGAAGTGGGCACAAGTTCAAGGTTAAGGGGAGAGGTTCAATGGAGATGTGTGGGGGAAGTTTTTTACACAGAGAGTGGTGCGGGCCTGGAATGCACCACTAATTGAGGGGTTGAGGCAGTTACGTTAGCGACATTTAAGATTTATCTGGATAAACATGTGATTAGATGGGAAATAGAGGGATACAGACGGTTAGTCTAGATAGGACGACGTGAGCGATGCAAGCTTGGAGGGCTGAAGGGCCTGTTCCTGTGCTGTACTGTTCTTTGTCCTTTAAGAGATAAATAAGTCATAAAAGATGTGAAATGATACAATCTTCTGCTCTGAAGAATTGTAGCAGGCAGGTGGGGGCAGACCATGTAAAGGCCCAGTGACCTCGGGCAGGATTTTCCGGTTTTGGGGCGAAGGTGGCTGGAAAACTCCCGCCCCACCTCCCCAGATCTCCAGCGTCTGCAGCCTTTTGTTTTGATCGCTGTTTTAGACTGTGCCTTGAACAAAGAGCGCGGAGGCCATTTTTTTTTGCTGTAAATTATTTTCCCCTTTGTGCGTTTCTTCTTACAGGGGGCGGTGGTGGTTGGAGTGATTTCACTATCCCGCTGTGGTCTGGCAAGTCGCTGATCGAGGGCGCTGAAGGTGGACAGTCCTGCCCACAGGCCATTAAAAAATGGGGTTGGATAACAAGCGGAGGCTTTGGAGGCGGAGGAGGAGCGTGCACAGCAGGAGGAGGCGGTGGAGGGTATATAGGTTTGTTATAATTTGTTATCTGCATATGTACACTACCACAAAAGGAATACGATTCACAGTGACTGGCCAGAGCAGATTTTCTGATTGAATGTTAGTTGGGAGGTGGATTACTATTGACACTTGTTTGATTGTTACCAAGCTGGCTCTACCCCATGTTACAGCAGCACCTTGAATCGGGGGGAGATGGTGGTGCAACGATATTGTCATTGGACCAGTAATCCAGAGACCCAAGGTAATGGTCTGGGGATCGATGTTCAAATCCCACCGTGACAGATGGTGAAATTTAAATTCAAATTAAATATGGAATCAAAAGTTTAACGTAAAATCATAGAATCCTACAGTGCAGAAGGTGGCCATTTGGCCCATTGGGTCTGCACCAACCACAATCCCACCCAGGCACTATCCCCATAACCCCATGCATTTACCCTAGCTAGCCCCCCTGACACTAAGGCAATTTAGCATGGCCAATCCACCTAAGCTGCACATCTTTGGAGTGTGGGAGGAAATTGGAGGACCCGGAGGAAACCCATGCAGAGATGGGGAGAACATGCAAAGTCTACACAGACACAGTGACCTAAACCGGGAATTGAACGCAGGTCCCTGGTGCTGTGAGGCAGCAGTGCTAATCACTGTGCCACCGTGCCACCCTAAATGATGACCGTAAAACCATTGTTGATAGTCAGAAAAACCCATCTGGGTCACAGATGCCCTTTAGTGAAGGAAATGTGTCACCTTTATCAGGCCTGGCCTGCATTTGACTTCAGACCCGCAGCAATGTCATTGACATTTAAATGCCCTCAGGGGTGGGCAATAAATGCTGGCCCAGCCAGCGACACCCACATCTCATGAACGAATAAAAAATTAATGCTGTATAGGTAAACTCTTGGCCCATATTAAACAAGCACACTTGAAGGACTGTGATCGATGGATAAATTTTAAAAGTTGTGGCCATTCACAGGGATAGAAAATGCCAGTGATCCTTATGAAGCCTGTAAATATCCTCATGTATTTGTCACCCTTTGCAAAGTATCAACATTACCTGACAAAAGGTAGCAGTTGGCATAACAAAAATGAAGGAAGGGAGGTCTGTCTGTTGCTATGTGATGAGGCAGTGGAACATTGCAACATCCAGTTTGATGATTGGTGTTAAATGAGGATGACTCTCTTTGACATGATGGCCCAGTTTCCACGTGAGACAACAATGCAGCATGTTTGGAAAGATGCTATAAGACTAATCAAGAACTGAACTTTGTTGGGGCAGTGATTGTCCCAAAGTCAGGCCAGAAAGCTCGCATCACCCCCACCTGAGCCACTTGGGAGAGTCCTGGCTGGATTCTCTCCCAATCCAGCAATTATTGAGTTCCCACTGGAGTCTTGGTCCCTTGAAGGGATGAGGGCCCACTTCCATGGTCTGCCAGCCAATCGCACCCAGCGGCGCCACCAGGAAAGGTGGCCACTACTGGAACTGCACCAAACTGAGAAACTTCACATTGGACCCGAAGCGTCGCAGCAAGGTAAGTGGGACCAAGGACCAGTCAGACTGGCCCAGGTGAGGGGGGAAGTGGTGGTCGTTGTTGAGGCCACAGTGTTGATGCAGGACAAACCCGTTACTATTGGGGAACCGCTCCATGGATCACAAAATGTTGGATTAGGAGGGACCCCCTCCTCTCCAAGACCGGGGAAAGATGCCGAGGTTCAACAGAGGGGAGATGCCAGGAGTCAACAGACTACCTCCCCATGCAGCAGCGAGAAGAGACTCTGAATTGGCCTCTGGGCTGGGGAGCAGAATGCCATCGCAACAGAAAGCAAAGGATCCTCCAACCCCTCCCAATTTTTTCCACCACTGCACTGCCCTCCCAACACATTCAGTCATTAGGGTGCAGCTCACATTACTGCCACGGACAAACCTCAGCTACAGGAATCCTTGCAACATGGCACAAGTCAAAATAGGCCTGTCTACTGAGTGCAATCCGTTCCACACAGTCACTGCTTAATAGGTGTTCCTCTGCCTGCAAACATCCTAATTGGGAGTAATATTATTTGATATTTATGTCTCAGTTTGTACGTTAACCGCTTTGTCTCCAGCATGTAGAGTTTCTCTCCTGCCTGCTTGTAACTTCTCCCGTTTAGCTTTGTGCTCTATGGCGCGATGCCAGGATATTGGGATGTGGGTTATTTGTTCCAATCAGGGGTCCCCCAGTTCAGTGTCCACACAATAAGAGCAAAGTAATTCTACTGAGGTAAGAGTGAAAACCAGAGAGCACGAAACCTACATCCATCAGGGCAAACCGGTACACTGGTGTGTGTGTGTGCTGTTTAAGGGCAGATCTCAGCATGAGTCTTTGCTGTGACATAGTGTACCTTCGCCATGCTACACTTTACAGAAGAAACATCAAGCCGTGTACAGGGAGCCTGTGCCGGAGGCCAGTCAAACGCTGGTGAGAGAATTGTAAGTATTCCTGTCTGGACTGCAGCCCTGGCTTTTAGCTAACTATAATAACTGCAGGGGTCGGCTGTAAAAGAACAGCGTTTTATTGCACAAAATAAAATAAAGGCAAGTGAGCCCAGACGAGCGCGTGCTGGGCTTAGTAAGCAGACGTAAATGAGCATTTAAATGTATTTGAATAAATTATTCAGCTTCTTGTCGGAAATGGGCACGAGGTTGACCCCATCGGAAATCTGGTTTTGGTAAGATCGCGAGAGCTGAGAAATCGGGGGTGATTCTGATCTCTTGGCTCTCGCACGATTTTACCGGCTCACCCCACCCATCGTTGGGTAAAATTCCACCCAATGGGCTAAGTGGCTTCTTTCTGCGCCGTAACAATTCTGTGATGTTAGTATTTGAAAGGCACATTCCCTTCATAATTTTAATGATTTATGGAAATACACAGCAGATCTGGCAGCATCCAAGGAGAGAGATAACGGGCCCTATTTCACCATTTTAATTCTAAGTGCTGGGCAGACTTGAGACTGTGAGTGTTTCAGATCCGACTTTTAGACCTGTTCTCAGTCACCCCCATCTGCACTCCGCCTGTAAAAATATCAGTGATTCCGAATCGCGCTGCAGAAGCCTGTGGACAGGGTTTATTGCACCCGAAACGCTGCAACTCCAGTTGGAGCCTCCAGCTGAGCATGCGCAGTGAAAATAATAGAGAAATGTTCCCCTGCCACGTCTCTCCCAGGCCAGATAATGCCTCCCTCTGGCTCCCACAGACATTACTCCAACCCTCTAACATTATTGACCCCCTTATCCCCTCACCACCCGCTGCTACCCAGACCGATCGTAGGTCCCTGCTCCCCTTCACTCCACCGATCACATACAGGGTGACAGCAGAAGCCCGCTGCCCCTGCCCTCCCTCAAGCCTCTCTCTCCCCACCACCAAGAGCCATCTGACCCACCTCCACCACCTCCCCCCCAATTACCGATCTGAGTCAGAGAGCCGTTGGAAACTCTGACCTGACCTCCTCAGAAGCAGGAGTGTCCAAATCGGGCCTTTGTGGACCAGGTCTGTTTCGCGCCGAATCTGGACAGGTGAACACGGTGGTAAAGGGGGAAGTGCCGGTAAGTTTGGGCGTGCTGCCCATTAAGTCAATTTAAGTGCATGCAAATGCATTTAAATCGACGCCGTGCCCGTTTTGGGCACAGTCCCAGCAGCAGCCATTTTTGGCCATTGGTAAAGGGGGAATGGGCGTGGAAGCAGGCACGGATCACGCTGCTCGCCTCAGGCCCAACTTTACCAAGTTTTAGTGCCCAAAAGAGGACACAACTTGGTGGGTAAAATCAGGCCTACATCTCGGATTGATTTCCAGCCTCTGGAATATTTTGCTTTGTATTAATGGTGATTACCTTCCATGTGGAAAGGTGTTATCAGTTGAATGTAACATTTGATACTTCCCTACTGCCAGGAGAATCTTAGATGGCGCCCGTGTGTTTAAACACATCTGTGATGAAAGTATATGCACTTTACACTGCATTCTGACCTGATGCGAACTTCTTGCCTTGTTTGACAGCCAGCTGTTGAACCAAAGGGAACATTAATACGCTGCATGACCCTGTCTTTATTTTAAAATCTGCATATGTACACTTTTCCAGTAGATTCATCAAATCCCTACAGTACAGAAGAGGCCATTTGGCCCATCGAGTCTGCACTGACTCACTGACAGAGTATCTTACCCATGCTCTCTCACCCATCCGATCCCTAAACCCCACACATTTATCATGACTAATCCACCTAACCCACACACATGCTGGGACACTAAGGGGCAATTTATCATGGTCAGTCCACCTAATCTGCACATCTTTGGACTGTGGGGGGAAACCAGAGCACCCGAACAAAATCCGTGTAGACACAGGGAGAACGAGCAAACTCCACACAGACAGCGACCCGTGGCTGG
The DNA here is from genome assembly GCF_965287045.1 of Carcharhinus amblyrhynchos. Lineage (NCBI taxonomy): Eukaryota > Metazoa > Chordata > Chondrichthyes > Carcharhiniformes > Carcharhinidae > Carcharhinus > Carcharhinus amblyrhynchos. The sequence continues at coordinate 67,518,885 of NC_137335.1, read as the reverse complement.
AATCAAATCCGGGTCCTTGGCGCTATGAAGCAGCAATTCTAACTACTGTGCCACCCTGCCATCCTACCGAGCGGGTTTGATAGAGACTTATAAAATTCTAACAGGACTAGACAGGGTAGATACAGGGAGGATGTTCCCAATGGTGGGGAAGTCCAGAACTAGGGGTCACAGTCTAAGGAGTCGGGTTGGACTATTTAGGACAGAGTTGAGGAGACATTTCTTCACCCAAAGAATGGTGAGCCTGTGGAATTCATTACCACAGGAAGTAGTTGATGCCAAAACATTGAATGTATTCAAGAGGTGGCTGGGTATAGCAGTTGGGGTGAACGGGATCAAAGGTTATGGGGAAAAAGCAAGAGTAGGCTATTGAGTGGGACAATCAGCCATAATCGTGATGAATGGTGGAGCAGGCTTGAAGGGCCAAATGGCCTCCTCTTACTCCTATTTTCTATGTTTCTATCTAATACAGATAGGGCCATTGAGATAGCAAATGGGAACAAGAAGCATGGCAGAGTACTTTTGTTTCGCTGATGTCACATTTCTCGTTGTCCTGATTGAGAGAAGCCAACTCAGCAAAACCAAACCGGGGATGTACCTGATATTTATAACTTCAAACTAAATAAGGGGCATTGCTTCAAGGAGACATTTGAGAAGCTAAAGTGGTTCCTTTGTAATATCGTATTCTTTAAGTCTTGCAGAGTGTTGCTGAAATATTACATTTGGGTTTTACGTACGGTGGGGTTGTTTTGTTAATTAGTATTAGAGTATGATATAATTGTTTTATGAATAAAAGGATGACAAAGGAATTGAATCGTGTCTGATTATATACAGGCGGAAATGCTACTGAGAATAATCACCCAGAGAAAGATGGAGGCTGCGGTGTTTCTTATATTAGTCCGTTGGGTGAAATATACACCCCACCATTGGCAGGTACGTGAGAGGGTGTGGGCAGTTCTATCACCATTGCATTATTTAACAGGATGTTATCGTTAACTAGCTGCAAGACAGATAGGCCTAGCTTTTCCACTGGATGTTATTTTGACACTATTTTGAAGCGCAGGTAAAAGTAAAGTTTATTTATTAGTGCCACAAGTAGGCTTACATTAACACTGCAATGAAGTTACTGTGAAAATCCCCTCATTGCCACACTCCGACTCCTGTTCGGGTACACTGAGGGAGAATTTTAGCATGGCCAATGCACCTAACTGGCACATCTTTCAGACTGTAAAAGGAAACCGGAGCATATAAGGAAACCCACACAGACACAGGGAGAAGGTGCAGGCTCCACACAGACAGTGACCAAGGCAGGAACTGAATCTGGGTCCCGGTGCCATGAGGTAGCATTATGTCACTGTGCTAGTGTTTAGATACTGGAGATTGGAAACTTAGGCTAAAATCCCTACGTCTTCATCAGATATTCCTAATGTATTAAATCTTTCTCATAAATTACTAAAGATTCATCAAGAAGATAAAGCAGAATGAAAACTGGGTACACTTGTTAATGGGTAAGGGTCATAAGAACATAAGAAATAGGAACAGGAGTAGGCCATCTAGCCCTTCGAGCCTGCCCCGCCATTCAATAAGATCATGGCTGATCTGTCGTGGCTCAGTTCCACATTCCCGCCCTCTCCCCATAACCCTTAATCCCCTCTCTTATCAAAAACCCATCAACCTGCGTCTTAAAAATATTTAGCAAGGTAGCCTCCACCACTTCAACGGGCAGAGAATTCCAGAGATTCACCACCCTTTGAGTGAAGAAGTTCTTCCTCAACTCCGTTCTAAACCACCCCCCCTTTATCTTGAGGCTGTGCCCCCTAGTCCTACTGTCCTTTCTGAGCAGGAAGAGTCTCTCCACCTCTATCCTATCCATCCCATTCATCATCTTAATCATCTTAATCAGATTACCACCCAAGTGGGTGATGATATAAAGTCATTTTCTTTAATACAGTCTTTTGCTCTATTTATCTGTCTCTTTCTTTCCCTCTTCCTTTAATCACTAATTCTATTTCTTCATCTTAAAATCATAAAATCCTGACAGTGCAGAAGAGGCCATTTGTCCCATCAGGTCTGCACTGACTCTTCAGCAGAGTAACTTACCCAGGCCCTCTCCCCACTCTATCTCCATAACCCCACACATTTCCCACATGGCTAATCCCATCTAACGTACACATCTTAGGACACTAAGAGGCAATTTAGTATGGCCAATCCACCTAACCTGCACATCTTTGGACACTAAGGAGCAGCTTAGCATGGCCAATTCACCTAACCTGCACTCTTTGGACACTAAGAGGCAATTTAACATGGTCAATCCACCTAACCCGCACATCTTTGGACTCTGGAAGGAAATCAGAATTCCCGGTGGAAACCCAGGCAGACACGTGGAAAACGTACACGTTCCTCACAGACACCAAGGCCAGAATGAACCTGGGTCCCTGGAGCTGTGAGGCAGCAGTGCTAACCACTGTGCCACTGTACCACCTCATCTTTGCCTCTGAGTCATTCGATTCCTCTCTTGCTGGGTCTGTTCACCATCTCTTTGTCCTCTATCTTTATCTCTCACACTTTGTTCTGCTTTGTGTATTTGTTCCTCTCTCCACACAGTGACAGAAAGCCACGGGGAAGTTGAAATTGTGCTGCATTTAAATTGCAGCCACTGTGAACATGACTGTGTATTTGACCACATTAAAGAGGAACTCATCTGCTTGTGTGAATCGGGGAAAATACTGGCCTCTGACAGTGTTACCTGCATTTGTGAGTATCGCCTTTGATATAGCTATTCTTTCAATCCATTTCATAGAATCCCTACAGTGCAGAAGGAGGCCATTTGGCCCTTCGAGTCTGCACTGACAACAATCCCACCCAGGCCCCATAACCCCACACATTTACTCTCATACCAAGGGCCAATTTAGCACGGCCAATCAACCTAACCTGCACGTCTTTGAACTGTGGGAGGAAACCGGAGCACTCGGAGGAAACCCACACAGACATGGGGAGAACATGCAAACACAACACAGTCACCCAAGGCCGGAATTGAACCCAGGTCCCTGGCACTGTGAGGCAGTAGTGCTAACCATTGTGCCACCGTGCCACCCTTTATCCCAAATAACATACATTTAGTGATGTGCACTGCCAAAAATCAGCTGGGTTTGTTTTCTGGAAGAGTGGATATATTGCACCAATGTTGCTCTCTGAAGTGACGTACCTATCGCTGTCAAACACTGATGTATCTTAGGTGCGAAATACTGAACAGAGCTCCGAGCTTCCCAATCAAACTGAAGACGGTTGCCATGGTACAGGCTAAGAATGGCAAAGATAAATCGTGATGAATTCTACAACCTGCTACTTTCTGAAAACTTTCCCAACTGAGTGTGGATTGGCAGAGACAATTGTATGTGTTCAAAAAGCGGACTGGGATAGAAGCAGGGAAGAGAAGGAATGGGGTAAAATTACTTGTTATTTTACCAGCAGTTTTCTCAAAATCTTTCTTCCTTCCCAGTGCCCCCGGAGGGTCATTTGCCGCTGTCTCTCGTGCTTTCAGTGGTGTTGTCCGTAGTGGTAGCAGCCTTACTGCTCGCCTTCTCGGGAATCATGATCGGTAAGTTGGAACATTGTGTTTAAACGCAGAAAGGACACACCTTATTCATCCAGTGTTCATTCATCAAGACAGTTTGGTCCCCATTACCCCAGTTTCCCAGAAAAAATGGCCTCAGAATCCAGCGGTAACGAGGGGGGGTTCCTGGAGGGCCTTCTTGTTCGTCCTCCTGCTGAACTCCTGGAGCGGGATTTTCCAGCCAAACCAGAAAATCCCATCCGTGATCAATGGACCTTTCCATGGTTCCTCACCCGCCACGATTCCCATGGTAGGCGAAATGGGAAAATTCACCCCCTTGTACCCAGGCCTCCATAATGCTGTGTTGGCAAGTTGATGCCCGAGATCCTTGCAATGTTTCCTGCTGTCTGTAGTCATGGTACACCTCCCCTTTTAAGAGTTACAGGCTGTCTTTAAGTGGCATTAGAGAATTACCCTGGGGAGCACCAAGGCAACAAAGTGTGGATGTTGGAAATCTGAAAAGAAAGTGGAAAATGCTGATCAGGCAGCAGCTGTGGAGAGAGAAACAAAGAGAAAGGACAGAATTATGTGCCCTTTCCTGTGGCACATTTGGAGGGTATTTAATCAGGGTGGCAATCCTGCCACTATCCTGTCTCCACCTCAATAGGTTCTGTGGACGGAAGGCCCAAAGATGGTTCTCCCACCCCATTGCCGGGGGTGGCACAGTGGTTAGCACTGCTGCCTCACAATGCCGGGGGCCAGGTTCAATTCCCAGCTTGGGTCACCGTGTAGAATTTGCACATTCTCCCCGTGTCTGCATACGTTTCTTCCAGATGCTCCAGTTTCCTCCCACAGTCCAAAGATGTGCAGGTCAGGCGGCTGGCCATGCTAATTTGTCCCTTGGTGTCAGGGGGATTAGGAGGGTAAATGTATGGGGATAGGGCCTTGGTGGGATTGTAGTAGGTGCAGACTCGATAGGCTGAATGGATGGGCTCCTTCTGCACTGTATGATTCTGTGATACTCTATGAATTCATAGAATATCTACAGGGCAGACAGAGACCATTGGGCCCATCGAGTCCACACTGACTCTACGAAAGAGTGTTATCCACCAGTCCTACTCCCGTGCATTTACCATGGCTAATCCACGAACCTAGGTACCTTTGGACACTAAGGGCCAATATAGCATGACCAATCAACATAATTGCACATCTTTGGACTGTGGAAGGAAACCAGAGCACCCAGAGGAAACCCACGCCGATATGGGGAGAGCGTGCAAACTCCACACAGACAGACAAGCATCCAAGGCTGGAATCGAACCCAGGCCGCTGGCACTGTGAGGCTGCAGTGCTAACTACTGTGCCACCGTGCTATCCCAGTTGAGGTCCTTTCAGAGAACGGGGGCCTCACTCTGCAGCATGTGCAACAAGCTGGTTTGTCTACTTGCTGAATCCTGGGGGCTCCCCTCATTCAAAGGGACTTTCAAAGGCACTCAGCAGCTGATCAAGGGTCTCGACATTGGGGAGGAAGGGGAGGCCTGTCGTGAGCAACAGCCCTGCCCTTGCTGCTGACTCCCCTACGCCTCACTCCCTGAGACCCCCTCCCATTCCTTGAACTATCATTCACCTGTAGCCCGGGTCCCAGGCTTTGGGTGGGTGTTGTTTTAGTAACAATCACGGTGGTGTCACAGTGGTATTGCCGTTCAAAGGAGCCGATTGACCGACAACTCTTGGTGAGTGGGATCAGTGCCCTGACCCCAGGGAAAGACCCCACCCATCAGCCTGTCAACTGCCTGATTGGCATGTTCTACCGGTCAGAAAGAGGTAACAGGAGGGTCATGCTGGCTCTCCAACTGTGGCTGAGACCCCCATTGCTGGCACAGGATTCTTCCCAATGTTACAGTTCAGTGACAGTATCAGAATAGCACTGATGTGAAATCACGGAGCTGAAATATTGGACGGAAAGATGCATTGACCTCAGGTGGGATTTTCCAGTCTCGGGGTGAGCGGGCCTGGAAAATCCCATCCATTAACCCTGGGCAGAATTCTCCCTAAAACATTCCCAGTGTTGAACTCATGTGAAAACTGGAGTAATTCACACAGGGTTTTTTTCAGCAAGAGTTCAGACAAGAATCTACTGCACTCTGTGCCAACACGGCGGCCCCTGCAATGCTGCCCTCCGCCCAAGTCCAACCCCACAATCCCCCCAGCCGGCCGCCTGGCCCACCCCAATTTCTTCTGCACCTCACCCCAATTTCCCTCCCAACACTTAACCCCCCCCTCCCCCACTGCAGTCCCGACTGCCCACAGGCTGAACTCCACCACCCCCCCCAAGCCCCCCCAACGTCCCAGCCTGCCCGATCGCTAGTCTCCCTCCTTCCCCGACTAATCCCTTGGCAAAGTGGCACCTCACCCCCACCGATCACCCTCTTGACTTGGCCCCCCCCAAAAGGACCCACCCTCTTGGCACTGCCTAATGGGCAGTGGCACTTTGCTCCTTGAGCACTGCCAAGGTCCCCACGCCCAGGAGGCACCATCCACTCACTCCCCAACCGGGTCCCCGTGCCCATGGAGGCCCCCATCCCCTGGGGGGGGTGGGGGGGGGGCCCAATTGCCCCCCCCGGCCCTTCACTCCTGGGGGGTCGGGCCGCTGTTTCCCAGAAAGTGGGGAGCTAGTGTAAACCCCTATGGAATGAAACACTTTGGCAGTGTGGGGGAGGTTAGCAGGCTTGGAGAGTTCAGTCCCAGGCCCGCTCATCTCATTTAAATTTTGGGGAACCGATCTTTAAATCATTCCTGCATTTCCCCACCGATTTCTGGCACGGATTAGATGCCGCTGGAAATCTGGTACTGGCAGATACAAGAGGGGTGCAAACGCTCGCACAAACTCTGTGAATCGGCCGCCATGGGATTCTCCGGCCTGCTGTGCTAAAAGAAATTAGCGCAGCGGGATGAGAGAATTGTGGCCTCTATTTTTCTTTCCATAGTTGCCGTCTGACTTGCTGAGTATTTCCAGCATTTTGTGCTTTTATTGTAAGTAAGATTGACCTATTGCTCGCTGACACCTTGTGTTTTTGTGTGAGGTAGCTGAAGTGTCATGAATAATTCCATGGAATAATGTTGATTGTAGTGTATCGCCTCAAGCACCAAGAGCTGCAAGCCATGCAGATGGAACTCCAGAGTCCTGATTACAAGCTCAGCAAGCTGCGAACCTCCACCATCATGACCGATTACAATCCCAACTACTGCTTCGCTGGCAAAACCACTTCCATCAGTGATCTCAAAGAGGTTTCCCGCAAAAACATTCTCCTCATCAGGTGAGTCCGAGAAAAGTTAAAAGTTTGCGCCACGCTTTTGTTATTTTTACTTGGGGCTTTGCAGTCCATAGGATCCCTATGGTACCAGAGGAGGCCATTCAGCCCATCGAGCCTTCACCAACAACAATCCCACCCAGGCCCGATCCCCTTAACCCCACATATTTACTCTGCTAATCCCCCGGACACTAAGGAGCAATTTCACATGGCCAATAAACCTAACCTGCACATCTTCGGACTTGGGGGTGGAAACTGGAGCATCCGGTGGGGGGGAACCCACGCAGACATGGGGAGAACACGCAAACTCCACACGGACAGTCACCCGAGAACGGAATTAAACCCTGGCCCCTGGTGCTGTGAAGCATCAGTGCTTACCACCGTACCCCCCCCCCTCAGTTTTTTCTTGATACTTTTTGTTGAGGGACAGATGTACACGCCAAAAATGTTATTTTCGTCAATATTTTTTCCTCTAATTTCCTCACCTCCTAAGACATGCTCGATAACACTGGGTGTTCTTCTCCAGGCATGTTAATGCATCAGGGTATTGGCAGGTCCATTTCTTACAGCAGAACATCAAAGCAGGGCCAGTCTCGCACACATCACTTCTCAACAGAGGTCAGTTCTTTGGTACAGCATGAGGATTTTTCACTTTCGCCCTCTCCAGTCGAGTAACACTGAGGCATTACCCCCTTTACAAGTGTAAGTCTGGGCTGGCATGATGGTACAGTGGTTAGCACTGCTGATTCATAGTGCTAGGGACCCGGGTTCGATTCCTGGATTGGTTCACTGTCTGTGTAGAGTCTGCATGTTCTCCCCATGTCTGCATGGGTTTCCTCCAGTTTCCACTCTCAATCCAAAGACTGTGGGTTAAGTGAATTGCCCATGTTAAATTGCTCCTTAGTGTCAGGGGGATTAGTGGGTAAAATACTTGGGTTTACGGGGACAGGGCCTGGCTGGGACTGTTGTCAGTACAAGCTTGATAGGCTGAATTGCCTCCTCCTGCTTTGTTTAATTCTATGATCCTGTTATTGTATGATAAATCAGAAGCAAAGTGCTCTACCAGGAATATCGGCCACTGCTGGGCCTGCATCTTGTCCTTGATGAAGAAAAACCAGGAGCTGGATGGAAGATAGTTTGAGGGGGGCTCTCAACTGGGTCAGGAGATAAGCCTCCTGGGAGGGGCAATTGGTCGGTCAAGGCTCAGGTCTGAGGTGCACAATTCATGAGGGGAGGGGGAACCTGTGTGGGGTAGTTATTCAGGGAGGCTGTCCAATCAGAGAAGAGGGCCTGTGAAAGAGGCAGTGTGGAGGGGAGAGGCAGTGAGGTGTGACGTCTTCACATACCCATTTTGCAATCATAGTCATAGAGTCATACAGTGCAGAAAAGGCCCTTCAGCCCATTGAGTCTGCACCGACAATATCTAACACTAAAGGGCCTCCCCAAATGTCTGCCCCTCCACAGGTGCCCCTCCTTCCCTCCTGACCTCACGTATCCCTCGACAACCCCCTCCTTCAGAGCCTCAACTCCTGACCCTGCCAAGAATCCCTCCCAGTTTATCAGCCATTGAGTTCCTGGCTCCTCTTCATCAGGGACAGGATGCAGTCCCAGCAGTGGCCACAGCTCCTGGTGGCGTCAATAGGACAACAGAGTAGATTGGATGGCAGCTGTCAGAGGCACGATTTCCTCCTCAGAGGGGGACATGAGTCTCATTCCCTATTAATACCCCTCAGGAGAGGTAAGTGCTTGTGAGAACAGAGTCAGGTTTCATGGCAACCTTTTGAAAGTAAGAAGGAAAGCCCAATGATCTGTAAATCCTTCCCCCTATCCTTCAGAACTCACTAAATCCCTTAAGAATGAGGCCCATCATAGGGAGAGCTGTTGACCTTCCCATTCAGGTCACAATGATGATTGTGCACCAAGAATTCAATACACCCAAATCTCTCGGCCAACATAGTGCAGATAATCAGCAAAGTAGAAGTTAAAGGCAGATCCTCCCTTTGAGCACTGCACTCAGTTCTAATCATTAAAAGGTCAATAGCTAAATAGCATAAAATTAAAATTAATTTTCAAAAGGACAAAGGGAAAGGTTAGGACAATTTTTTTTGTACGTTAGATTTTAGGTAATAGGGCTCATTATCAGAGACAATGTGGAAGTAGAATCCATTATACTCTCAAAACAAAGTGGATGAAATAGTTGTAATGTAATCAAAATGAAAGAATGTGGATAAAAGACGCACAATTGGGACTCTAATACCCCGATGAGACTCAATGGAAACCCATTTGAGGGATCTGGCAGATGCATGATCGATAGAACGATCTCTTTGTGTTCTTAAAAAAACAGAATCAATTATCATCAACTAAAATCAGTTAGCTTCATACCTTGTGACAATTTCATTAGCCTTAGCCTTCTAATTATTTGATTGTATTATGCGTGGTCCATCCGGATTTTGAGAAGGGAGTCCCAATTGGATGAGCCATTCTCTTAACTTAATTAACTTGAATGTTTCTCTGTTGTTCTCTTGGTCCTTTTGTCAGGCCCTGTGTGCCCATTCATTTAGATCCTCTAGAGTTCTCTATTTTCCAAAGGATTTGTCTTTTTTTCCCTCTTGCTCTGGAGATCCCACTCCGCAGTAATGAAGGACGTATGGTTGATTATAGAGACTCACCTTCATTCCAATAACAGTTTCATTATTTAACTGAAACATCCCCCAAGTGAGTAAGCCAATACAATGGCCTGAGTGGCGCAGTTGAAATAATTGAAAAATACCCAGTGAAAAGAGAGGAGAAGACCAAGCGCCACAATGAAAAGATAGACTTTTCCAACTGCTTTTATATCTGCTATTGTAAGTAGATCCTAATTATTTGTCAGCTTCAATAGTGAGCGGCTATTTATAAACATCTGCAGAACAGGTTATTGAGTTACAGTTAATCATTGCAATCCCCTATATGGAGAAGTTCTTCAATGCAGAGGCATGTATAATCCAGTCCTGATTATCCAGCCAGTCTCTGCATTCAGCCAGCCTAAATTATCCCAGAGTCTGAACTAAGGCATGTGAAATACACAGCAAATTGGAAATTCAGTACTCAAAATTGAATGATCAAATAATTTGAATTAAATGAGTGAATCCACAGGAGTGGAGTATAAATATCTCTATGCTGATGCTGGATTTAGGCATGTCTAATCAAATCTGTCAAGCACTGTCATTCAAAATGCATTTATTCATTTGACTTTAAAATTAGTGACATTTTGATATGAGTGCACCTTTAAAAATAGAAACAGTTTTATTAATTTGGAAGAGTTTATGAGCTGATCCATTCCCATGATCACAAAATCGCAACATTTACTCACATTGATAGCCTTGTTCTGATCAAAGTGAATAGCATAATGGGGTGGCGACTGATGATTTGCTTATCGCTTGCAGGGGCTGTAATTGGTTGCTTATTGCTCGGAAATGATGAGTGCTGACAGAATGATTTTCCTAATCGGCGGCACAGTGGCGCAGTTGTTAGAACTGCTGTTTCACAGCGCCAGGGATCCGGGTTCAATTCCAGCCTCGGGTCACTGTCTGTGCGGAGTTTGCACATTCGCCCCATGTCTGTGTGGGTTTCCTCCGGGTGCTGCAGTTTCCTCCCACGTTCTGAAGAATGTGCTGGTTATAGGTGCGTTGACCCGAACAGGCGCCGGACTGTGGAGACTCGGGAAATTGTAATGTTAATGTAAGCCTTACCCATGACTAATAAATAATCTTCTACTTTAATAGGGGCCTGGGTCATGGAGCCTTTGGTGAGGTGTACGAAGGTCAGGTGACTGGTATCCCTGGTGAACCCAGCCCTTTGCAAGTCGCTGTGAAGGTAGGAGCCGTGTCATGATCTTGGCATCTTCGATCACACGTGAATTTTAATTGTGTTGATGGGCTGCATTCTTTTTGTCATGCAACTTTCCTTTAGAGAAGAGGCACCCCCATTCTTTGTGAAAATTCTGTTCTGGTTTATTTACCTTTGAAACACTTGTATCAGACCACAGTCACCAGTCAGTTAACCAGCGGGGAACCCCCATTGGTTCCGTGAGGGAGGCCGGATGGGATCATGTGCCCTTTAGGCACTCAAGTGGCCAAAATCAGGCCTTCTCGTGATTGAGCCCCCTAGTGGTGGAGGTTTGATTTTTCCATTCGTGAGACGTGGACGCTGCTGGCTGAGCTAGTGTCTGTCGCCCATTTTTAGTTCCCCTTGAACTGAGTGGCTTGCTGGGCCATTTCAGAGGGCAGTTGAGAGTTAACCACATTGTTGTGGCTCTGGAGTCACATGTAGGCCAGACCGGGTAAGGACAGCAGATTTCCTTCCTTAAAGGATATTGGTGAACCAGGTGGGTTTTTCCAACAATCAATAATGGTTTCATGATCATCAGTAGATTCTTAATTCTAGATATTGTTTATTGAATTCAAATTCCATCATCTGCCGTGGTGGGATTCGAACCCGGGTCCCCAGAACATTAGCTGAGTTTCTGGATTACCACTAGGCTAATCAGAGGCTGGCAGCTCTGGTGGCACTGCAGCCGACAGACACCCAAAAGACTGTAGACCACAAGCGAGTGAGGGACCGGAGTGGGGTCGGGGTACAGCTGTTGGAGAAGGAGGGGGAATGGGAGGCAAAAGCAGTGGTTGGGGGGTGACCTTCATCCCCACTCTCCCTTCCCCAAGCCCAGTCCCTCAGTCAACCCAAATGCCTGATTTTAAGTTTAAAGTTTATTTTTTAGTGTCACAAGCAGGCTTACATTAACACTGCAATGAAGTTACTATGAAAATTCCCTAGTTGCCACCCTCCGATGTCTGTTTGGGTACACAGAGGGAGAATTTAACGTGGCCAATGCACCTAACCAGCAGTCTTTCAGACTGAGAGGAAACTGGAGCACCCGGAGGAAACCCATACAGACACAGGGAGAATGTGCAGAGTCCACACAGACAATGGCCCAAATTGGGAATCGAACCCGGGTTCCTGGCGCTCTGAGGCAGCAGTGCTAACCACTGTGCCACCATGAAGGACCCTCCTGTAAAGCCAGCAAGGTTTGCATGAGAAAGCCATGCAATCTCTACGCCACAACTAACTGGAGTAGGGTGGCTTCAGGAATAATGGATGTTACTTGGGCTTATTATTGTGCTTAATCGATATCCCTCTGCGGTGGCTGGGAATCCCGCATCAGCCCTTGCTGTTCTCCCACATCATCGAGGGAGGTGTTCATGGGAGACCTTTTGCATGGTTAAGTGGGCCCGACTGTGACAGGCTGCGTTAAGTCCAGCCCTCACCTTTTACCTATCATCTCATTTTCTCATCTGTGTGTGTGGCATCATTGGATTTTCTGACTCTCATTCCTCAAACAAAAAGAATTTGCCAATCATTTTTCCCTATCAAAGGATGCTTTTGAAAATGCTGAGAAGGCAGCGGGTTAGACTGCTTGACCTGATTCTATCTGCCGTTCTCCTTCTGATGAAATTGGGGAGGTGGTGGCATAGTATTGTCCCTGGGTCCAGGATAGAGAGCCATGCTCTGGGGTCCTGGATTCGAACCCCACCACTGCAGATGGTGGAATTTGAATTCAATCCACAAAAGTCTGGAATTAAAAGTCCGATGATGACCATGAATCAATTCTTGTAAAACCTCATCTGGGTCACAAATGTCTTTCAGGGAAAGAAACCTTAATCTGGTCTACCTGTGACACCCAAACCCACCGCAATGTGGTTAACAGTAAAATACCCTCCTGAAATGGCCCAGCAAGCCGCTGGAAAGGAATTAAATCAGACAGACCACCCGGCACCAACATAGGCACTGAAAACAACAACAAAATCAGCCTAATCGACTCTGCAAACGTCCTCCTTACAAACATTGGGGGGCTGGTGTCAAAATTGGGAGGGCTGTCTGACAGACCAGTCACAGACAGCCTGACGCAGTCATAGTCATGGAATCATATCTTACAGCCAATGCCCCAGATGCCACCATCACCATCTATGGGCATGTCCTGTCCCACCGATAGGACAGACCCAGCAGCAGTATATCATAGAATCTGACAGTGCAGGAGGAGGCCATTCGGCCCATCGAGTCTGCACCCACCACAATTCCACCCAGACCCTATCCCCATAACCCCATGCATTTATCCTGCTAGTCCCCCTAACACTATGGGGCAATTTAACATGGCCAATTCACCTAACCTGCACATCTTTGGACTGTGGGAGGAAACTGGAGCACCCGGAGGAAACCCACGCAGACATGGGGAGAACATGCAAACTCTACACAGACAGTGATCCAAGCCGGGAATCAAACTCAGGTCCCTGGAGCTGTGAGGCAGCAGTGCTAACCACTGTGCCATTGTACTGCTCCTCCCTCCCTCCCTCCCTCCCTCCCTACCTACCTACCTCCCTCCCTACCTCCCTCCCTACCTCCCTCCCTAACAGCACTGTGGGTGTGCCTAACCACCTGGACTGCAGCTCATCTCCACTTCTTAGTGACGGTTAATAAATGCTGGCCTAACTACCAACACCTTTGTCCCCAGAATGAATTTAAAAAATGAAATGAGGAGTTAAACACTGTGGAAAGTGTTTTCAAAAACTGATTATGAAGAGATAAATGCTAAAATTGTTCTACTATTGCATGTGATGTCTTCTGTTCAATTTGTCCTATCTTGCATAATGGCGTCAGCCATTGTTGATGACTTCTGTTTTCTGTCATGTACTAAACAATGTTTGTAGATGACCTCAGAGCAATGTTTAATGGTTGAACATGCTTACTGTTCAATTTTAAGAATGGGATTGCATGATTTATTGTATCATTCTTTCATTTGTGGAACCTGAGTCCAAAACCAATTGAGACAAGTAGGAAGAATGTCATCCTTATGCAGCAAGGAAGGAGGGGCTGGTGAGGTTGATACTGAGGCACACTGTTCCAGAGAGAGTAAAGGGAGCTGTAGTCTGCATCTAATCAGACTACTTAACCTAATAATGCTTGACCCTGAGTGCCTGAAATAGTAAAAACATTTCATTCCCCACTGCTGACTTCGCTCACTGTGTTCAACATTAAAATTCATTAGATAAATAGAATTAATTTCTAAGATCAGTGATTCTATTAATATTGTCAACCACAAAAAGAAACCCCCCTGTACAGGGAAAATAGGAGCTGCAGTAGGCTCTTCAGTTCTTGAGTCAATCTTCCAACTCAGTGTCATTTTCCTGCACTGTCCCCATATCCCTCAATATCTTTAGTTTCAAGAAATCGAAGGATTCTTGTCTTGAATGTCGTCATTGACTGAGCACCCCCCCCCAACACCACCATCCTCCCCCAGCTCCACCCCACTCCCCACAGCCTTCTGGGGTAGAGAATTCCAAAGGTTCACCAGTTTTTGCGAACAGTTATGGACTGCAGTAAATGGTATTTACACAGTCCACAAATTACTGAGAAAGACTGCGCTTGCAACAAAAGGAGAAATCCGTCTTTTTATAAATAAAGTTGTCTAATCATTGAAGAAAAATGATCGTTTAAGGAAAACCCAGGTGCCACAATATGTCAGGAGCTCTCTGGATGGATGAATTAAACTGAATGGCTTTCCTTGTCTCTAATTACCATGTGATCTTGTGACAGTGAACATGTTAATGAGTTTCCTAAAAGCATGTACAGAGTGGCATTATTTCAGATATCCTTTGCGGTTCTAGTTACGCTAATGTTCTATCATTGTTAACGTAATGAAGCACTACTTCCTGGTTCAGTTGAGCACTATGGCTTCTGGCTGACTGCATATGAGGGTAGAAATTGTCGTAGCCCTTCCAGTCAGAAAAACGACTGACAAACTCAATCTAGAGGCAGAGAAATGGGTGTGTGGGTAAGTGTTGAAGCAGTGCAGTGTGCAAAAGCCCAGTTTATTAACAGCAAAGGAGAGCCAGGCCACGGAAGCAAAGTATCATGAAGATTGATAAATCTGAGATAAACGCCGGAATTCTACCACCCTGCCCACCACGGAATCAGAGCAGGCAAGGGATGGGCAACAGAAATGTCTGTTGACATCGGACAGGAATTTCCGGTCTCGCTTGAGGGAGGCTGTAAAACCCCACCCAAAGTGTCACTGTGTGGATGTGAGGAGGATTCCCCGACTTGGACTACTGGTTGTAATAGAGAGAAAAGATTGTTAGCGATTGGCTGGATAATCACCTGCATGAAAGAGCATTCACAGTTTGGAGAGTGGATGAAAACTATTGGATGGTGCCTCACTAGCTTGTTGGGAGACATCAGACTTACCTTCAGCACAGGAACTTGTCAAGGTCAGTTTGCTCTTCAAAGGGGGCGAGTGGCCTGAGCTCCCAGCTTTCCTTCTCCTGTCCAGGATCTCTCCCTGGCACTGTGGGAGATCTTGTCCTGCACAAAGACAGACTGTGAGCAGGACAAATGCCAAAGCAGGTGATAAACAGCATGCTTTCTGTGTGTGCTGTGTGGATCCAAGTAAGGGCTGAAGACATGATTTGTGCAGATGCAACAAGAGATGAAGATGTCAAATTTTCACTTCAGGGAGGTTGGGGCAGGGAAGTATTGCATCCTGTGATGCATCAACAGATCATAGACAGTGAGTGCTGAGCTAAATTGGTTGAGGTAAGTCCCATCACAGTTCTCTGGGACTCCATCACCATTATTTTATGTTATATTATTTTGGAGCACAGCGGCACGGTGGTTAGCACTGCTGCCTCGCAGCTCCAGGGATCCGGGTTCAATTCTGGCCTCGGGTGACTGTCAGTGTGAAGTTTACCAGTACTCCCCGTGTCAATGTGGGTTTCCACTGGGTGCTCTGGTTTCCTCCCCAGTCTAAAGATGTGCAGGTTAAGTGGATTGGCAATGCTAAATTGCTGCTTTATGTCCCAAGATGTGTAGGTGAGATGGATTAACAATGGGAAATGTGTGGGGAATGGCAGGGGAGAGGCCCTGGGGGAGTTACTCTTTCAGAGAGTTGGTGCAGACTCAAGGGGCCGAATGGTCTTTTCTGCACTGTAGGGTTCTATGATTTTAGAAGCTGTTTGGTCCTCTAGTGCTCACCATTCACACCCTCTCCTCACCCTCCCAAGATTGGTTTTATATCCCCTCAATGCCAACTCATGCCCTCATCCACGCATTCACTCTGCGTCCTCTTATACTCCCCATGCCATTTCTTTACTCACTCTCCCTGTATTCATCCTGGGACCATTGGAACCACAGTGAGATGAAAAAAATAGCCTCTTAACGGTCTCATCAGCTCTCACTCATCCATACTCCCATTCAAAAGGTTTTCAATTCACTGAGTTCAAATTTCACCGTCTGTCATGGTGGGATTTGATCTTGCGCTCTCAGAGCATTACTCGGGGGTCTCTACAATTCTAGTCCAGTGACATTACCACGACATCGCACTGTGCTCGTTTCAGAGAAAGGTGCAGCTGGGATTTGGGTACCTTGGATTTTGCACAAACATTAGATATAGTTCAGGAAAGGAAAAAATTTCTAGCCTTTCAATAAAACATTTGTTCGGACATAAATGTCAATAAGAGTTAACAACAGAAGCTTATATTTACAATGCACTGTTGGCCTGCAAAATAAGAAGTGAATAAAAACTTTAAATGCTCTAAGCTCCATGGATTGTGAAGCCCTCTCGAGAGAGAGAGACAAGTGTGTGGTTAGCCCAAACCTCAAAGAACTGAACAGGGTTAAACCAGGCTGTGTTTCTGGGTTATCTGGGTGCAAGGGGTTGATCTTATCATTCTCTCCAGGATGAGAACCCCAGGGTTGGACTGGCCCTTCTAGCCCTGGCAGACCTGAAGATCTCCCCTGACTACACACAGGGTCTATGACCTGTTATTGGGGTGATGGGGAGAGGGAGTGGGGGGTATGGGACTGTCTCTGACTGTGTAGAACGGGACGGATTTTGCGAGATTGGCTGACAATGCTGCCAACGCCAATGGGAAACACCTTTGTTTTCCTGCCGGTGTGGGAACTTAGTTCTGTGCAGCAGCTGTGCCTTTCCTAGACCGGTCTTAAAGACACTGGGATGGCCCAGTGGTATTATCGCTGGGCTATTAATCCAGAAACTCAGCTAATGTTCTGGGGACATGGGTTCAAATCTCACCATGGCAGATGATGGAACTTGAATTCAATTTTTAAAAATCTGGGATTAAGAATCTACTGATGACCATAAAACCATTGCTGATTGTTGGAAAAACCCATCTGGTTCACTCATGTCCTTTAGGGAAGGAAATCTGCCATCCTTACCTCGTCTGGCCGACATGTGATTCACAACAATGTGGTTGACTCTCAACTGCCCTCCAAGGGCAACTAGGGATGGGCAATAAATGCTGGCCAGCCAGCAACACCCATGTCCACAAATGAATAAAATAAAACAGAAGATCACTTTTGCTACAGATGTCATGACATGGATCTGAGTCAACTTCTTCACTTTCCCCTCACCTGTTCCAATTCCACTTCCAGGCTCCTGACTTGCGGGATTGAAAAATCCACTCTTTTTTATTTTACATCATTTACAAGGGCAGCATATTGGTGGCCAACTTGATATCGGTTGTTTCATTTTTTTTCAGTCTGAAGATGCTCTCAAGACAAACTCAGTTAGATTTTATCATGATCGATTCTAAAAGAAAGAGACCAGGACAGAAACAGGAAATTATTCTGAATTTTTTTGTTTGGTTGTTGATTCTATCTGTTCCACAAGCAGCAGTGCAGCGATATGGATTTCTTCAATGTACCAGAGTAAAGTAGGGCAATAAAATGAGTGAGTTTGAAGTGATGTCGGGTGAGGTCTTGAATGTGCTCACCATGGTGCGATAAACTATTAATACTCTGTTCCCTAAAGATTCTGAGCCCGTCAGGGGCACTAGCTGGATCAACAAGGATGAAATTTGGATAAGACTCCATTATGTTGAGTCTCCAACGCTATTTTCTGTCTTGACCTCTCTGGTAGAAGTGGGTGAAGGCGCTTATTGTGCCTGGTGTGGCATGGCGGCAGAGTGGTTAGCACTGCTGCCTCATAGCACCAGGGACCCAGGTTCAATTCGGGCCTTGGCCAACTGGCTGCAGAGTGTGCATGTTCTCCCCATGTCTGCGTGGGTTTCCTCCAGGTGCTCTGGTTTCCTCCCACAGTTAACCCTGCTAAATTCTCCCTCAGTGTATCCGAACAGGCTCTGGAATGTTGCGACGAGAGGGTAACTTCACAGTAACTTCATTGCAGTGTTAATGTAAGCCTACTTGTGACATAATAAGTTAACTTAAACTACCCCTGTAATGACTTCAACAAGGTCCATGAGTTGATTTCTTGAGTATGAGCTCCCTGATTGAGGTAATGATTGCCTACCTAATCAGGGAGCTTCACCTCTATATAAATATGAGAGTGTCTGGTCCACCGACACTCTGGATTCTGACTGTGTACCTGAAACTTGCTAGGAGTGAAATAGAGTTTGTAAATAAGGAGAATCTGGTGAAGGGACACTGGCCTCTGAGGAGGTATTTCAACCCCATTCCATAAAACGTACTGGAACTGGCAGGATAATATAACCTGTCCAAATTCATGCAATGTTTGAGATGTACTTGCCAAAACCTCACTCTGGGAGAGGTCATACTAACAATAATTTCAAATTCATTTTGCCCAGTTTAGGTGATCGACCTGGCTATTTAATGCAGCAATGTGACAATGCAGTTTCTTGCACCACCAAGCCTC
Source organism: Carcharhinus amblyrhynchos (assembly GCF_965287045.1). Classification (NCBI taxonomy): domain Eukaryota; kingdom Metazoa; phylum Chordata; class Chondrichthyes; order Carcharhiniformes; family Carcharhinidae; genus Carcharhinus; species Carcharhinus amblyrhynchos. Next base: position 67,500,305 of record NC_137335.1, on the reverse strand, counting down.
CCAATCCTCCGACCCCACCCCTATCCAGGCACAGTGTTGTTGCCAACCATGCCCTCCCTGCCCTTCCCAAGCCAATTAGGTACCTCAGCATCTCTGATATTAGCAGTGCATGCAGCTGAATTATGCAAAGGCACTCAAACTCACCGGTTGGAATTTTACTGCCCCCTGCCCACGGAGGGGAAAGGAGCTGGTGAGGGGCGGACCATGGGAAGGTCCATTGATCTTGGGCGGGTTTATAGAGTTTCGGGAAAAGCCAGGCCCTTCAAGCAGGGCCAATGTGCAACTGGTCAGTAGACAATTCTTTTCAGGGTTTGCAGGATAGTCACGTGCACAATGTACCATAGGTCCATTGATATTGTTAGAACCATAATTTTGCAAGGAATACTAGTAGCTGATAATAACCAGGAACATTGTTTGCTTTCAACAAATGCTGACCATGCCAGCGACACCCACATCTCAGAAAACAATGAAGAGAAAACATATTGAACGACATTAGATTATGAAGAAGAAAGCCATGCTGCTGTGTTTTACAGCCACTGTTGTTTTCTGTTATCGAATATTAGTCGTTTCCTAAATTCTTAATCGTGAGGAGTGTGGAGTTTGCACATTCTCCCCATGCCTGTGTGGGATTCCTCCAGGTGCTCCTCTGTCTTCCCACAGTCCAAAGATGTGCGGATTAGGTTGATTGGCTATGCTAATTTGCCCCTTAGTGTCAGGGGGATTAGCAGGGTAAATACATGGGGTTACAGGGTAGGGCCTGAGTGGGATTGTTGTTGGTGCAGGCTCGATGGGCCCAATGGCCTCTATCTGCACTGTAGGGATTCTATAATTCTAAAAGATTTTCTAGTGCTGATTGGAGAAGAGCAGGGACTCCTCTTTGGTACTTAGATCAATAGTTTTCCCTCAACCAATATCATAAAGTAGAAAAACAAGCATTCTGGTCATTGATGTCCTCCCACAGTCCAGGTTAGGTTGATTGGCCATGCTAAGCTGTCCCTTAATGTCAGGTAAGTACATGGGGTTACAGGGTAGGGCCTGGGTGGGATAGCTGTCAGTGCAGGCTCGATGGGCCGAATGGCCTCTTTCTGTGCTCCAGGGATTCAATGATTCTAATTTTTCCATCCAATTATTTCTCCGAATGAGCATTCAGAAACTGGGGAAAGGAGAAAATTATGTCACTATCCAAAACTAGTGTGGGTATTAAGGAAGGGATTTGTGGAATTATCAGAAAATAGCTAATTTTGATGGGGAAAAGCGTTGTTTACAAGAAACTGCTGATTAAAACAGAAAAGAGATTCTGATGATCAGTGCTTATGTTTACACTGCTGATGCAGGGTGGAACAAAACTGTTTTTATTTTATAAGCTCGTTTGTTTTATTTGATGGTTATAAAAGTTGTTCCCATTAGCTTTGGAGTGGAAGTTTAATGGTGGATTTTACGGAGGCGTTTGTAAACAGTGTTGACCCTGGGCTGCTCGACTTTGATAATGGCCACATTGATATTGCCTTACAAAAATCACATTGTGGTCATTATCCAAAATTCATTTCTTTTGGCAGCAAAGCGAATTGTTTTCAGGGAGCCACTTCCTCATTTCACCCACGATAAAGAATTTAGAAAATGACTAATATTGGATAAAATATAGAAGATGACAGTGGCTGTAAAACACAACAGAACGGGTTTCTTCTTCATAATCTAATGTTGCAATCTGTTCTGTAATAACGTTCCAGGTGCTAATGGCACACTTTGCGGTGCAAATTATTAAGGACATGCCAGCCTCCCAGCTCTTCCGACCTCAACACGAATCTTCCCGGAGAGATCATAATCTCCTGCCTCAGGGTCACAATCTCCCCCCTGGCTGAAGCCTGACATTAAATTATGGCCTGCTCTCGCTTCCTGCCCCTCGATGGTAAGGGAACTACAGAGGCAGCATCTTTTTCTTCCACCTTTTCTCTTATGGACTTAGCCCAGTTGTGGTTCAATGGCAGCACTCGAGGTTCAGAGGTTGCAGATTCAAGCTCCTTCTTCAGAAACCTGAGCACATAATCTAGGGTATGACTGAGCGAGTGGTGCAATGTCAGAAGTGTGGCCTGTCGGATGAAATGTTAACCCGATCCCCCTCAAATTATTGTAGAATTATAGAATTCTGACAGTGCAGAAGGAGGCCATTCGGCCCATCGAGTCTGTACCGATCAGAATCCCACCCATCCCTATCGCCGTAGCCCCAAGTACTTACCCTGCTAATCCCCCTAACACCATGGCCAATCAACCTAACCCGTACATCTTTGGACTGTGGGAGGACATGGGAGCGCCCAGAGGAAATCCATGTAGATACAAAGAGAATGATAGAATCCTGCAGTGCAGAAAGAGGCACTTCTGCCCATCCAGTCTGCACCGAACGCAATCCCACCCGAGCCCTACCCCCATATCATACCCACTAATCTCTCTAACCGACACATCCCTGGACACTAAGGAACAATTTCTTAGCGTGGCCAATCAACCTAACCCGCACATCTTTGGACCGTGGGAGGAAACTGGAGTACCGGGAGGAAACCCACGCAGACACGAGGAGAATGTGCAAACTCCACACAGACAGTGACCCAAGCCGGGAATCGAACCCAGGTCCCTGGTGCTGTGAGGCAGCAGTGTTAACCACGATGCAACCGTGTCAGGCACAATGGTTAGCATTGCTGCCTCACAACGGCAGGGACCCGGGTTTAATTCAGCCTCGGGGGACTGACAGTGTGGAGTTTGCACGTTCTCCCCGTGCCTGCGTGGGTTTCCCCTGGATGCGTCCGTGTCCTCCCACAGTCCAAAGATGTGTGGGTTAGGTTGATTGGTCATGCTAAATTGCCCCTTAGTGTCAGGAAGATTAGCAGGGTAAACATGTGAGGTTACAGGGTAGGGCCTGATTGGGATTGTTGTTGGTGCAGGCCTCTCTCTATCTGCGCTGTAGGGATTCTATAATTCTAAAAGATTTTCTAGTGCTGTTTAGAGAAGAGCAGGGATTCATCCTTTGTAGTTTGATCAATAGTCAGCCCTTAACTAATATCGTAAAAAAAAGAAATAAGTGTTCTGGTCATTTATTTCATTGCTGTTTATCAACTTCCATTCTTGCCTAAAATTATAAAAGTGACTACATTTCAAAATCATGTTACTGGCTATAAAGGAGTTTGGGTACCCTGAGATTGTGGAAGACAACAACTAAATACAAGTTTTATTTTTCTTTCATTCCTACTTTTAAATTAACTTGAATGTCCTCCATTTTTCCTACTTTATTATTCTGTCAGAAATCCTACCTGCTGCTGCTGAATAACAGTAATCTATTTACCATTTTCTGAACCTTCCCCAAATGTTGTGCTAAATTGCTAATCTAATGCCAAGATTGTTGAAGGTAGAAATGTGTTGTGACTCATCCCAATATGCAGTGAAGCGTTTCAACAGCAGGGACAAGTTGATTGAGAGGGACACAGGGATGGGAAGAATCTAGAATGATATCATGAGAAGCTGGCATGGCTAAATAGCAGCTCTTACCCAAGATAGATGGCAACGGCATATTTAGAATGGAAACAATAGAATATCCATGGAACAAGAAGCCCAAGGATGTGCCGAATGGACAATGCGAAGCTTCAATGTCACGGAAAGGAATACAGATGGCTGAAATGGCCAAGCTCATTTGGAATTGAAAACAATTTGACAGAATTCATTTAGCTCCACACATCACTGCTAAGGTGATGAATGGGATTTATCAGTAGTGATGGGAGCTAGAATTGCCAAATCTTGCTGAACTGACTGGAGGTTTTTATCACAGAATCTTTTGTCTTCACCAACCACCACACAAATGTTATTGGTTGCCTAACATGAAATTTTTTATTGTGTTGCTTTTCTCCAGTGCTCCCTTAAAAGATGATTGGTTAGACCAGAGAAAAACTGAGCTAAACATGCATTTTTAAATTATTTCATGGCATTGACATGGTTGGCATTCGTTGCTCAATTGCCCTCATCACCCCACCCACCCCCTGCCAACACTATAGTTACGAAAGCCCAGCAACTTTCTCAGAAGGCAAAGGAAATCTGGCATGTCAGTTATGACTCTCACCAACTTTTACAGATGCACCATAGTAAGCATTCTTCCTGGTTGTGTCACAGCTTGGTACGGCTCCTGATCTGCCCAAGTCTGCAAGGAACTACAAAAGGTCATGAATGTAGCCCAGTCCATCACGCAAACCAGCCTCCCATCCATTGACTCTGTCTATACTTCCCAGCAGCCAGCATAATTAAGGACCCCACACACCCGGACCTTTTCTCTTCTACCTTCTTCCATTCGGAAAACAGATATAAAACTCTGAGGTCACTTACCAGCTGACTCAAAAACAGCTCCTTCCTTGCTGCCATCAGACTTTTGAATGGACCTATCTCACATTAAGTTGATCTTTCTCCACACCCCAGCTATGACTGTAATACTACATTCTGCACTCTCTCCTTTCCTTTTCTATGAATGGTATGCTTTGTCTGTATAGCGTGCAAGAAACAATGCTTTTCACTCCATACTGATACATGTGACAATAATAAATCAAATCAAATCAAAATCAAATTAGAAGGTAGTGTTAAGTTATCCCCCTTCAAACACAGTAGTCCATCTGGAATAGGTGCACAACAGTGTTATTTGAAAGGGATTTCTAGGACTTTAACCCAGGGACAGAGAAGGAACGGTAATATAATTTGAAATCAGAATGGTGTTGAGAGGGGAACTTGCAGGTGTTCCCATGTGTCTGCTGCCCTAAACCTTCTGGTTGTAGAAGCCGCAATTTTGGGAAGGTGCTACCTTGGAAGGCTAGACAAGTTACTGTAATACATCTAATGAAGGGCACACACTGTGTATCAGTAGCTGAGGGACTGCATGCTGAAGCTGGTGAATTGGGTACCCATCAAGTGGACTGCTTTGTCCTGGATTGTTTCCACCTTCCTGCACTCACCCAGGCAAGTGGAGAATATTCCATCACATTTCTTACTTGCATCATGTAGTCAATGGCCAGACTTTGGGGAAAACACAGTAAGAAGTCTCACAACACCAGGTTTAAGTCCAACAGATTTACTTGTAGCGAACACCACTACTTTCAGCACTGGTTAGTCCTTTGTCAGGCGGGTGGGAACTCCCACCCACCTGACGAAGGAACAGCCAGTTCCAAAAGCTAGTAGCATTTGCGACAGATAAACCTGTTGGACTTGAACCTAGTGTTGTGAGACTTCTTACTGAGTTTACCCCAGTCCAACGCTGGCATCTCCACGTCAGACTCTGGGGAGTCAGGAGGTGAATTGGCCACTCCAGAGTCCCCAGCTTCTGACCTGCTCTTGTAGCCACTGTACTTATGTGACTACTCCAGTTTAGATTGCAGGATTCAGCAATGTTAATGCCATTGAATGTCAAGGGGCAGTGATGAGATTCTCATGAATTGGAGATGCTCATTGCCTGGCACTTTTGTGGTGTGAATGTTTCTTGCCACTTATCAGCCCAAGCCTGAACATTATTCAGACCTTGCTGCAGATGGACATGGACTGTTTCAGTATCTGAGGAATTCAATCTTCTGAGGACTGCCACATATGCGCTGCACCCACCGAAACCAAAGTACCTTTGCATCCCTCCCAAGTGAAATCTCTCTCATTGAGGCCAAACAGTCTTCCAAAATTATTTAAATGACCTGAAGGTTCTGGGGTCAGGGGTGAAAGTTCAGTCCCATTAAAGAAATCCCAAAATGATGCAGAACTGAGAAGCCCAGGTTCATCATATCAACACCATTCAGTGTGTGACAACAGTTGGGTGCTGTGCGTTCCCACACAGGCAAAGAGCTCCACCCTGTGGGATGATTTTTGTTTCTTACCATCACATAAATATCCCGAGTCCCTGTTCATCTAAATCAGCAAATGGAAACCAATCGGATAACATTCATGGATCATACTTACCATCGGAAACACCAATTGCAACTGAAGATCGTGGCCAGTCAATAAATCCAAATCATCCAGTCTCGAGATAGTCAGGCTCCTGGACAATGTAGTGGCGGAAGCTTCAGAAGTCCGAACACAAGGGATGGGATTTTACAGCCTCGCTCAGGTGAGACTGGAAATTCCCACCCAAGGTCAATGGAGATTCCTGTTGTCAGACCCTCGCCCACTCTGATTCTGTGGAGGCGAGGTAGTAGAGTTACAGCGAAGGATTCTGCAAGAATTACCCAGCAAGTTTCCACTTTTGATGAGCAATCGCCCTGTGTCTGGAACCTAGCAAAGAAATCCCCAACTCTGGGTCAGAGTCGAAGGGCACAATTTTACAACTTCAACTTGCCCAGCTTTTGGTGAGGTGGTAAGTTGGGGAGGTGAAAACTCAGATTCACACCCAATTTCCATTCTGCCCCCCCCCCACCCCCCCACCACCACTTTAGGTTCATGCCACTGAAATTGATTTCAAGTCCAGAAAGTCCATTTAAATATTAATCACGTGGTTTACATGTCATCAACTGGTCCTGGATGCTATCGTAAAGGCTGAACCACCTCATTGGCCAATGTTATCCCTGATGAAAATCACATATGGTCCCACCAATGTCAGAACTCTACCATCTCGCCTGGCATGGAATTGGAGCAAGCAAGGGTCCGAGAATGGAAATCTCTGTTGAACATCACCAGACATGATCGTCTCATCGGGGGGTATCAGAGGCCGTTGAAGCCCCCAGGTGGTCGTGCACAGGGCAGGGCCGGGCCATGGCCATGGCACCCTGGTAGTGCCTGCCTGGTACCCTGGCAATACTTATTGGGCACCCAGTCACTGCCCACCGAGTACCTTGGCACTGCCCACTGGGCACCATAACCGTGCCAAGGGGGCAGAGCCAGAGTGGGGCAGGGATAGAGGGCTGAGCCATTAATGGGGGAGGGAGACAAGTGGAGAGCTCTGCAGGGGTTGGAGGAAGAGAACTCTGCCGGGGGCAATCGCTGACTGGGGAAGGAGGACGGAACTCCTGCCAAGGGGGTGGTCAGCAGAGGGGGAACTCTGCAGAAGGGGGTCAGTTGGAGATGGGAAAGGAGAGAACTCTGCGGGGGTGCGGGAAAAGCGTTGGGGGGGGGGGGGCGATATCCAGGAGGGTGGGTTTAGGGGGCCAGTAGGAAATCTCCTAGCACATTGGAAAATCAGGGCACCTGTGCAGTGGTGCATTTAGAGCTAAACAGGCACCTTCACAGGTGAGGTCACATTCCATCCATCCCCGCTGGCGAGAATCAAATCCTGGAAATGGTGAATCGTGGAAATCCGCAGTTCCAATTTTCTCCATAAAATTCTGTCCTGAGACCTTGGAGGATTCTGACTAACTTAGCCAAACAGTTACCCAGGAAATGGTGGACTGAAAGACACAGCATTAACTCTTGGATAAATATACAGCTAATATCTCCTCTGACTCCCCATTTAGCTTCACAACCCTCCAACTCCCCCAAAACCTTTTACTCTCTTCCCCGATCCTTCCTGACATAACCTGACAAGACTTCACTATCCCATCATTCTACCACCCTGCCAGCCTATCCAGCTGACATCCTACCTTCCCTGCTACACAGCACCCTGCCACCCAGCCAACACCCTACCCACCCTGCCACACAGCACCATGGCACCCATCTGACATCCTACCCACTCTGCCACACAGCAGCCTGCCACCCATCTGACACCCTGCCACGCACCCCCCTGCCCCCCAGCCAACATCCTATTCATCCCATCACACAACACTCTTCCATCCTTCTGTTACCCTACCCACTTACTTCACCGTCACGCATTCATTAATGCAATGAAACGCTATTTAAATGTCCCAAAGCTTTACAGTGTGTTAGTGAATGAAGATGTATTAAAATACAACAGCTAGCGCTGTAAATAAGGAGGGGTTGTGGGGGGAGGGGAAGGGTGTTGCTTTCCCCTCAATATCCTGTCCAATGACGAAGGAACCATTTCTGATAAGGTCCAATTTGAAAATCTCAGCCAAAAATGGGGAGCTCTGGCACTGTGAGAAAAGAAAAATGAGCAGAGAGTCCATCCAATGGTGATTGCTGCGTCTGGGAAGATGCAGTCCAGCAGAAACACAGCAATTTGGTTAGCGCTGCTGCCTCACAGCACCAGGGACCCGGGTTTGATTCCCGGCTTGGGTTACTGACTGTGTGGAGTCTGCATGTTCTCCCCGTGTCTGTGTGGGTTTCCTCCGTGTGCTCCGGTTTCTTCCCACATCCAAAAATGTGCGGGTTAGATGGATTGGCCATGCTGAATTGACACTAGTGTCAGGGGGATCAGCAGGGTAAATGTGTGGGGTTACGGGGGAAGGGCCTGGAGTGGGATTGTGGTCGGTGCAGACTCGATGGTCTGACCAGCCGCCTCCTGCACTACAGGGGGTTCTATGATTCTAAAACCGTTATTCCACTGTCAACCACTTCAGCTGTAACAAGCTGGCATTATGTTAAAATTAACAAGGTTTAAAAGATGCAGTTAAGTGTCAATGTGCCAAAGTTCCTGAGACAGTAATTCCAACAGCTTTTAACACTGGAGGCTGTCAAGGGTGAAAGACATGTGCAAATGGCAGCTAAACCTGCCTCACAGCAGCTCAGGCATGAGTGCACTTCACATTAGTCACTCATTTTCCAATGAGCGATCTTCGGGGGAAAGAAAACAGAAAATGCTGAAAAATACTCAGCATCTCCATGACGACGGGTCTGATGGAGGATCATAGATCTGAAATGAGGGCCGGAATTCTCCGTCAGCGGGATTTTCTCGTCCCGCTGCAGCGAACGGAGATTGGGCTGAGCGCCAAATTCTCTGTCCTCGCTCGCAGATGTTGTCTGCCCAGCCAAGCAGTTCCAAGCATTTTTAATTTGACGATTTCCAGCATCTTAACAACATTTTGCTTTTGGATAAGTGATGTCATGGCACAGCCAGCCCTATTGAGCAATTTTTGGTCAATGAATCACTGCTCCTCATTTTCTATTCCCTGTAGACATTGCCGGAGGTGTGTTCTGAACAGGATGAGTTGGATTTCCTAATGGAAGCCTTGATAATTAGGTAAGATTGTTTTAACAGATTGTCAAAGGAAACTGCAAGGCATCTTGCTAAACAGCATTAGAAGTCACAACTTCACTTCATCTTGCCTTATTTTTTATTTTTCCTCATCCCATCTCATTTGTGTTCAAAAATCTATCTATCTTTGCCTTAAAAACATTCAACGAGGTTGGACAGTAAAGGAATTACAGGTTATGGTGAGCGGGTGGGTAAGTGGATCTGAGTCCACGAAAAGCATGGCCAAGCAGGCTCGAGGGGTGGGCTGCCATCGGTAGGACGAGAACTTTTAGTTTTAGGTGTGCCTCAGGGATCAGTGCTAGGCCTACTGTTATTTGTCATTTATATGATTGATTTGGATGAGAATATAGGGGGTATGGTTAGTAAGTTTGCAGATGACACCAAGATTGGTGGCATAGAAAGTTATTTCCGATTGCAATGGGATCTTGATCAATTGGGCCAGTGGGCTGACGAATGGCAGATGGAGTTTAATTTAGACAAATGCGGTGTGAGGCATTTTGGTAGATTCAACCAGGGCAGAATTTACTCAGTTAATGGTAGGACACTGGGGAGAGTTAATGAACAAAGAGATCAAGGGGTACATGTTCATAGCTTCTAGAAGGTAGAGTCTCAGGTGGGCAGATGGTGAAAAAGGAATTCGACATGCTTGGTTTCATCGGTCAGAACATTGAATACAGGAGCTGGGATGTCTTGTTGAAGTTGTACAAGACATTGGCAAGGCCACACTTGGAATACTGTGTGCAGTTCTGGTCACCCTATTTTAGAAAGGATATTATTAAACTAGAAAGAGTGCAGAAAAGATTTACTGGGATGCTACCGGGACTTGACGGATTGAGTTATACGGAGAGGCTGGATAGACTGGGACTTTTTTCTCTGGGGTGTAGGAGCCTGAGGGGTGACCTTATAGAGGTCTATAAAATAATGAAGGGCACAGATAAGAGAGATAGTCAATATCTTTTCCCAAAGTTAGGGGAATCTAAAACTAGAGGGTATAGGTTTAAGGTGAGAGGGGAGAGATACTAAAGGATTCAGCAGGGCAATTTTTTCACACAGAGGGTGTCTGGAACAAGCTGCCAGAGATCGTGGTAGAGGTGGGTACAATTTTGTCTTTTAAAAAGCATTTAGATAGTTACATGGGTAAGATGGGCATAGAGGGATATGGGCCAAATGCAGGCAATTGGGATTAGCTTAGGGGTTTAAAAAGAAGGTGGCATGGACAAATTGGGCTGAAGGGCCTGTTTCTATGCTGTGGACCTCTATGAGCCTATGACTCTGTGAATAAATATAACTTTTAGGTTGGGAATTAATGTGTTCCGATGGACGTCCCTGATGTTGCCACTCTCTCCAGGCAGCAGTGCAAATGGCAACTTGCTTCTTGGAGATAGAAACTGACTCCATCATCATCATTGAAACTTGCCTCATGCCCAGATGCTTTTCAGTGAGAGTAATCCAATACAGGAACTCGGTCTCAGAGAGGTAAATTAACCCTGATGCCCACTAGCCAATGTGTTGTACTGTCCGTGGATGGGCCTCTTTCCTTAGCAGCTTACAGCAGATGCTCTGAGACACAAAACTGAAATGTTATGAGGACAAAACACCCTTCCAGCAAGACTGAAAATAAGAATGACGAATACAATGGCCAGAATTTTATGTCTCTCCACCTAGCACCGCCCCCCCTCCACCTACTCCCCACCACCACCCAAACCCCCCACTTCCCATCCCCACCACCACCCAGCATTCCCCACCCTCCACACCACCCCCCAGCTCCCCACCACCATCCAGTCCCCACCCCCCACCATCCCCCAGCTCCCCACCACTACCCAGCATTCCCCACCCTCTGCACCACCCCCCAGCTCCCCACCACCATCCAGTCCCCACCCCCCACCATCCCCCAGCTCCCCACCACTACCCAGTCCCCACCCCCCACCATCCCCCAGCTCCCCACCACTACCCAGTCCCCACCCTCCACCATCCCCCAGCTCCCCACCATCACCCAGTCCCCACCCCCCACCATCCCCCAGCTCCCTACCACTACCCAGTCCCCACCCCCCACCATCCCCCAGCTCCCCACCACCATCCAGTCCCCACCCCCCACCACCCCCAGCTCCCCACCACTACCCAGTCCCCACCCTCCACCATCCCCCAGCTCCCCACCATCACCCAGTCCCCACCCCCCACCATCCCCCAGCTCCCCACCACTACCCAGTCCCCACCCTCCACCATCCCGCAGCTCCCCACCACCACCCAGTCCCCACCCCCCACCACCCCCAGCTCCCCACCACCACCCAGTCCCCACCCCCCACCATCCCCCAGCTCCCCACCACCATCCAGTCCCCACCCCCCACCATCCCCCAGCTCCACACCATCACCCAGTCCCCACCCCCCACCATCCCCCAGCTCCCCACCACCACCCAGTCCCCACCCTCCACCATCCCCCAGCTCCCCACCATCACCCAGTCCCCACTCCCCACCATCCCCCAGCTCCCCACCACCACCCAGTCCCCACCCCCCACCATCCCCCAGCTCCCCACCACCACCCAGTCCCCACCCTCCACCATCCCCCAGCTCCCCACCATCACCCAGTCCCCACCCCCCACCATCCCCCAGCTCCCCACCACCACCCAGTCCCCACCCTCCACCATCCCCCAGCTCCCCACCACCATCCAGTCCCCATCCCCCACCATCCCCCAGCTCCCCACCACTACCCAGTCCCCACACCACTCACCATCCCCCAGCTCCCCACCACCACCCAGTCTCCACCCCCCACCATCCCCCAGCTCCCCACCACCACCCAGCACCCCCCCCCCCCCCCCCCGACCCCCCTCACCATCCCCCAGCTCCCCATCACCACACATACCCAGAAGTGGACTGGCAGGTAGCGGAAATGGGATGTCAAATTGAGACACATGATGAGGGTACCTTTCCCCTCACCTATTCCCCACCACTAGAATTTTATCGGTGGTGGGATAGATGTTGCAGTGCCCACCCGCCCTTGTGCCAAATGAGGCCCTTAAGTGTTAAGGGGCTCCTCCCATAACCAGCAGTGGGTTGAAGAGCCCACATCACATGACAAGGCTGCCAGGAGAACGCTGCCAACCTTGTTGTCAGCTGTGGTGTGTGTGGAGGGGAGAGGGAGGGAGGTCCTCCTTTTTGGGCACCCTGCCCAAGGAGTGGTCAGGACCAACTGTTCACCCACTACCCACTCCCCTCCCCCCCCCCCACTCCACTGCAGCCTCCTAATCCCCACTTTCCCCCACATCACCCCAGGTTTCCTACTGTTGCACTATCTGCTGCTGGAGAACTCCATGACGCAGGTTGCCATCAGTGAGACAAGAACTTTTAATTTTAGGAATAGATATAACTTTTAGGGTGGAAATTAAAGTGTTAAGTTTAAGTTAATTGGAAACATCTGGCTGATAAACAACCCTGAAGTAAGTCCATCCAAATAGACCCGGGGTAATTGCAGTTCAAAGTATTTATTTAATAAGGTCAGGATTAGAAGGGAAAGATCTTAAACAATGGATGACGAACATTGAGTTCATAATAGAACCAGAAGGTCTTCACTTACCTCAATGAAATGCTTAAATTATTTATGATTTCCCAGATTAAAAAGGTGATAAAAGCAGTTTGTAAATAAGCCTGGAAAAAAGTGCCATTAACTCTATTAAAGATATAGATTATTCATGTAGGTCTCAGAATCAAATGTTTGGTTTTGAAGCTAAGAGTAATAAATGTTTAGAACAGTTTAGAACGGAGTTGAGGAGGAACTTCTTCACTCAAAGGGTGGTGAATCTCTGGAATTCTCTGCCCGTTGAAGTGGTGGAGGCTGCCTCGCTAAATATTTTTAAGACGCGGGTTGATGGGTTTTTGATAGGAGAGGGGATTAAGGGTTATGGGGAGAGGGCGGGAAAGTGGAACTGAGCAGCGACAGATCAGCCATGATCTTATTGAATGGCGGGGCAGGCTCGAAGGGCTGGATGGCCTACTCCTGCTCCTATTTCTTATGTTCTTATAAATGTACATTTCTGTTTAGAACATTCCAGATAAGGCATGTTGCCATGGAGTTACGTAGTTGCAAAATGCCCTTTTGCGTTGCATTTGTACATGTTTTTGATCATAGAAACAAGCAATTTAGCTTTAGAAATGGCAGAGAAAGAGTGCGGCATTAGCTGTAAAGCAGCTGTAGATTAGAAGCAAAAATGCCCTCAGAACTCATGGGTGTTTCGAAAGTGAAGTCACTAAACAAGAATCTAGTGATGCCCCCACTTGAGCTGGTGCATCCACAATCATGAGGAGCAGAATCATGATGGTGGGTTGCTTAGCTGGTGGCTAATGGAAGGACCCCAAGAAAGCTCTTACCCTGGGGGATATCATTAGCACTGAAGAGAATCAAAGTGAATCCCTGAGAGCTGTGGCACTTTGATTTGGCCCCAGGAATTGAACGTTTAAGAGGCTGATAATAGTCAAAGACTTTCTGGGGAAGAAGTCAAAGTGAAAAGAGAAAGGTTAAGTTAAGTATTCCTGTTTTAAAGTTTAGGTGATTGTGTTAATTTTGTTTAATTATAGTAATCTATAATAGATAAGCTAAGATAATGTTTAATTAGTGGTGTTTGCTTTGTCTGATTCTAATAATAGTAAAATCATTTGTTTAATCTGTAGGCTCTTATGGCTTCATTCTTTCAGTAAATAATGGAGATTTTGAACTTCTCTTTACAAGTAAACAGTCTCTACTGCAATCATAACATTGGCACCAACAACATTGTTGTGATCTTCGTTGAGAACAGTAACTTCTTTTGAGAAGAAAAGAAAGCTGAAATCCCAGTTGTTTACTGAAAAACCGAAGCCACAAAGATTCCAGGGTTTGGAACATGAGAATTTTTACTGTACAAACTAAGTATTATCTTGGTAACCACATATACTCTAAAACACAGAATTAAGATCAGTTAAACATGAATTCACAGGCAAATATTGTTCCACCAAAAAATATAAATTACACATTAAATGGCAGCTACAAGTAAAACAGATCTTACAAAATGACTCAGCATCCATTCAGCATCTATGGTATCAATCTCAGTCGCAAAGTATTTCAAAACTCTTGTCTTCTTCATGAAGAATTTCAGTTCCTTTTCTTCTAGGATGTAACCAGATCCCCAGCCAATAGCAGCACCAAACCAATTCACATTCTGTGGGCATCGTCTTCAACAAAAATGGTACACATCAGCAGGACATCCACAACTCTGCTCACAATGGTCAGGATAGTGCAGATCCAGCAATGTTATTGTCCAGTCACAGCCCGTAGCCTATTCTCAGCTTCTGCATCCAGCCTCGGCATGGTGGCACAGTGGTTAGCACTGCTGCTTCATAGCACCAGGGACCTGGATTCGATTCCCAGCTTGGGTCACTGTCTGTGCGGAGTTTGCACGTTCTCCCTGTGTCTGCATGGGTTTCCTCCTGGTACTCCGGTTTCTTACCACAGTCTGGTTGGGTACATTGGCCATGCTAAATTCTCCCTCAGTGTACCTGAACAGGCACCAAAGTGTGGCAACGAGAGAATTTCACAGTAACTTCATTGCTGTGTTAATGTAAGGCTTATTTATGACTAATAAATAAACTTTAGCCTCTATCTTCTTCAGCCTGCCTGTACTTCACCACTGGAATCATCGTCTGACGGTTCCATATTCTTTTCTATAATTTCAACTAGTTTCCGTCTCTCCAGAAGTTTTGATTTAATTTTAAAGTTTACTTATTTGTGTCATAAGTAGGCTTACATTACACAGCAATGAAGTTACTGTGAAAATCCCCTAGTCGCCACACGCCACTGCCTGTTCGGGTACACTGAGGGAGAATTTAGCATGGCCCATGCACCTAACCAGCACATCTGAATAGGTCACTGAGACAGTGGGACGGCGGCGCGGGCTCGTTGGGCCGAAGGGCCTGTTTCCCGTGCTGTGTTGTTCTTTGTTCTTTGTATCTATTGGACCATGGAAGGAAACCAGAGCACCTGGGGGAAACCCACACAAACACGGGGAGACTGTTCAGATTTCGCACAGTGACCCAACCAGGGAATCGAACCTGGATCCTTATCCCTGTGCCACCGTGCAACCCTTTAGAGATCCATTTAAGAGCACCATTTCTGAGTCACTAAGCCATGCACTTTCTTATGTACCCCAGCCTGATCCTGCTTTTGTAATCATCATCCATTCTTAGCTTTTCAAGGGTCAGTTTCCCAGCCCCATCCCTGGTCCATTACTTTGAGGCTTCATAAAAACTGAGCTTCTGAAACACCAATGCAATTGATCACATCCTACAATGTATGGTGTGGTCAGCACTGCAGGTGGCTGACAAGCAGAGATTGACAATTAATACCACATAAAACATCCTTGCAGGTTCTCAAGGCCAGGGACTTATCCAATTTCTAGGAAAACAACAATATTCCGAATTCCTAGAATACTTATTCCCTTTTTCCATTGAAGTTTTGCCAACTTAGAGTCATAGGATTCCTACATTACAGAAAAGAGGCCATTCGGCCCATTGAGTCTATACCAACCCCAATTCCACACAGGCCCTATTCCCGTAACTCCACACATTTACCCTGCTATTTCCCCTGACATTAGGGGTAATTTATCATGGCCAATCAAGCTAACCCGCACATCTTTGGACTATGGGAGGAAACCAGAGCACTCGGAGGACACCCACGTAGACACGGGGAGAATGTGCAAAGTTTACACATACTGTGACCCAAGGCTGGAATTGAACCCGGGTCCCTGGCACTGTGAGGCAGTAACCACTGTGCCACCCACATGATCATCCCTCACTAAGTTTTGTTTTACCTGGAATTCTGAGTCTCTGAAATTGCAATAAAGAACATAAGAACATAAGAAATAGGAGCAGGAGTAGGCCATCTGGCCCTTCGAGCCTGCCCCGCCATTCAATAAGATCATGGCTGATCTGTCGTGGCTCAGTTCCACTTTCCCGCCCTCTCCCCATAACCCTTAATCCCCTCTCTTATCAAAAACCTATCAACCCGCTTCTTGAAAATATTTAGCGAGGCAGCCTCCACCACTTCAACGGGTAGAGAATTCCAGAGATTCACCACCCTTTGAGTGAAGAAGTTCCTCCTCAACTCCGTTCTAAAACGCCCCCCCCTTTATCTTGAGGCTGTGCCCCCTAGTCCTATTGTCTTTTTTGAGCGGGAAGAGTCTCTCCACCTCTTAACACGAATGAGGCTGTTATCTTCTCTGAATCCCCCCTGGGCTGCCTGGTATTGGTCATTGCGGATCCTCTTGTACATTGTCACATAATGAAGTTATTAATGGTTTTATCCAAAATGATAAATGTGTCCTTTTCTCAAACCCTTCCAGCAAATTCTGCCACCAGAATATAGTGCGATGTATTGGAGTCAGCCTGCAAGCCCTTCCTCGCTTCATTCTATTGGAGCTGATGGCAGGTGGAGACATGAAATCCTTCCTTCGAGAGTATCGGCCTAAACCGGTAAGAAGTGACCATTCTTTGATAGCAACCTGATATGCTAACGCATAATCCTCACAGATTTATTTTATTTATTCATGAGACACGGGCGTGGCTGGCTTGCTTGTTCATCCCTAGTTGCCCTGGTTCAGAGAGTTAACCACATTGCTATGGCTCTGGAATCACATGTAGGCCAGATCAAGTAAGGGCAACAACTTTCCTTCTCTAAAGGACATCACTGAACCAAATGAGTTTTTCTGACAATCAACAATTGTTTCATAGTCATTAGTAGATTCTTAATTCCAGATATTTTTTATTGAATTCAAATTCTACCCTCTGCTGTGGCGGAATTCGAACTTGGATCTCCAGAACATTAACTGGCTTGTCCACCCCTAGTTGCTCTTGGGGGGCAGTTGCAAGTCAACCACGCTGCTGTGGCTCTGGAATTACATGTAGGCCAGAACAGGGAAGGATGGCAGATTTCCTTCCCTGCAGGACGTTAGTGAACCAGACGAGCTTTTTCAACAATCGACAATGGTTTCATGGTCATCAGTAGATTCTTAATTCCAGAAATTTTTTATTGAATTCTAACTCCGTCATCTGCTGTGGTGGGATTCGAACCCAGGTGTCCAGAGCATTATCTGAGATTCTGGATTAATAGTCTAGCGATAATACCAATTGGCCATTGCCCCCCTACTCCATTCGATTTGTTTAGTCTGATTCACTTGGAGTGAGTATTTCCCATAACATTTGACCAATTGACCTGTCTTAGTGTTCTGAACCCTTGTACTTTAATTGGGGCTTGCAACTGGTCCATGTTAATGCTAAATAAAGCTGGCATTGTCATTGGCTGCAGCTCCTTCCACTGTCACAGGATCCTACGCCTCACTTCACTAACACACAATTTATAGTTCACATCAGGATGACCACTTGTGAGGTGTCCATTGATGCACAAAGGATTCCTTTTTAGGCTCACATTATGCTGATTCATTGCCAGATTGCACTGATTAAACGTCAGCATTTAACCTGCTGCTTTTTTTAGACCATGCTGGCAAAATGCCAAGCTTCTGAATTCCTGTAGTTCTGATTGAGGATAAACCCTAGTTGTTTTAAAATGAAATCCCGCAGATTTATATCATTTATTGACTCGTTAATGCACTAAGGCAGGCAGGCACTGCCATTTGAAATATAACGAACACTTGTGACAATGTATTGGTTGTCGGTCTTTGTAATGCTGATTGAAACGAGATGACCAAGTGGAGGAATGGAAAAGGTACCACATTATATTAATGCCCTGGCAGCCTGACATTCAAAACACTAAACAGCAAAATAATGAAATGTTTCATTGATGATTAGGCTTGCATCATTATTGCCTGCCTAAAGCGACACAACTCACCTAATTGCAAAGTTTAGTTTTAAGCAATTCAATCTGTCACTGACTGGAGAAGGTACTTGGCAAAGCTATCAAGCGGCTGCTTATGTAATTAGCACTTGCCTTCTTTCACTGAACTCATTTGATGAGTGGTGATAATCAGAGCTGAAACATTAACCAACAATGATGACAGATCCATTTTAATTGCGACTCCTACTCCTTCCTGCACATCTCTTGCCTCCCCCCCCATTGTTCTCGATGATGGTGGCGGGGGTAGGTAGGACTATTGTTTAAGGATACAGGCTTTTAGGAGTGAAATGAGGAGAAATTTCTTCACCCAGAGGGCGGTGAGTGTATTGGAATTCACTACCACAGAATATAATTGGGACAAAATTGTTGTGTGATATTTCAAGAGGAAATTAGGTAGACGGGCTAAAGTGGTCAAGGGATATGGGGGAAGACGAGAATTTGATCATCAGCCATGATCATAATGAATGGTGGAGCAGGCTCAACGGGCCGAATGGCCTACTCCTGCTTCTGGTTTTGATGTTTTTATGTTTTCTCAGCCCCTTCAACCCCTCCATGCTGCATTTTCTGAGAGGGTGAGTGAAAAGTCCATCTTAAACTCATCAAATTTTAAAAGCCTTTCCCACAACGACAACACGCTGCAAGCGGCCTAAGCAAGCTGATGATGGGGACTTCTGCCCCTCTGTCCTGCCCTTTAGTAATGCTGGCATATCTCATGGTTTACAGCTCATGCAGTCAACAAAGAAGAACAAAGAACAACACAGTACGGGAAACAGGCCCTTTGGCCCAACCCCAGCAGTGCCAGACCTCAGTTGTGTTTGCTGATGGAACTGCAAGAAAGCTCATGGTGACCAAACCCAGCCAAGTCCTAGACTCCTTGGGCGGGGAAGGAACGGGCTTTCTGAGGAACAGGGCAGGAGGCGGGGCAGATTTTTGGGGCTAGGCCATGAGGCACAAAGGGGAGTATGATCTTAGGTGGGTAGACAGGAATTCCCCACCCCACCTCCTCCCCAGAGGATGTGTCTCCCACTTCCCGACTTTTCAACCACCTGGGAGAAAGAACTGTCTTCTTATTCTTACCTGCCTTTCACTGCCCAACGTAGCTCAGCGAAGGAGGCTGAGTGAGATCAATAGAAAGGAAATTGAAGTGGGCCATCTATCAGGCAATATCAGCAGTTCCATATTCCTGCCAAAGATGGATTTCACACGGTAACTGGCATTGCAGTTATGGAATGCATCCTGTTCCACGTGGGACCTCCAAGAGGCATCTTGCTTTTTGAAAAGCCTCAGTGAAAGAGTTTGGGCCCTATTTTACTATTTTGATTCTAAGCACTGGGCACTTTTAGACCCATTCTCATGCCCCTCCATATACACTCTGCTTGCAGAAATATCAGCGATTCCGAATTGTGCTGTGGAAGCCTGTGGCTGGGGCTCATTATGCCCAAAATGCTGTAGCTCCAATCCGAGCCTTCAACCGTGCATGTGCAGGAAACAAAATGATAGAATGCCACTCCACTGCACATCACTCCTGGGCCTGTGAATGCCTCCCCCTGGCCCCCGCATTGCCCCATCCCCACAACATTACTGAACCCCCCCCCCCCCTTATCCACACATCTACCCGCCACCCAGACTGATCGTGGGCCCCTCCCGCCCTTTCCCCCGACCGATTGCAGCAGACCCCCCTTCCTCCCCCAACTGATCTCAGGTAGAGTGGCCGCAGAACCCCCTTCCCCTCCATTGGTCACAGGCTATGTGGCAGCAGAACCCCTCCTCCCCCACTGATCACAGGCAGAGTGGCAGCAGACCCACCCAACAGCAGCACCACCCCCCCCCCACCAATCTCAAGGAGAGAGCCATCGGACGCTAGGCACCTTCCTCCTCACTGGAACACCTGAATCAGACTTCCATGGAGCATGTCAGCTTCGCACGATTCTGGATGGGTGAACACGGTGGTAAAGGGGGAAGTGCCGGTAAAGTTGGGCGTGTAGCCCATTAAGTCAATTTAAATGCATGCATCCCGGTCATGGCAATTTTGGGGCCTTGGTAAAAGGGGAACTGTTGCAAGGGCAGGCGCGGATCGCACTACTCGCCTCACACCCGACTTTACCAAGTTTTTGTGCCCAAAAACGGGCACAACACGATGGTAAAATCGGGCCCCATGTGTACAGAAAGTGTCATCAGTTGCTGGAGTGCAGATTTCAGAGCTTAAAGAGTGACTGGAGTCACTGCAGTGCACCTGGGAGTCTTGGCTTATCTCAAACGTACATTTCAGGATGTGGATCCCCTGCAGTTTAAGAACACCCAGTCCTTTAACTGCAGGGAATAGGACTATGACAGACTGGTTCACAGGAAGACACAGGTCATCTCCAAGGCAGTGGCACCCACTAACCAGTTTTAGTTTTTAATAGTGGGAAACGTGATAGCTCCCTGGAGGAACCCAGGAAGAACCAAGCCCCTGACACGAGGGATCTGACCACACACACACTACGATTCCTGAATGGTATGTTGTCTCCATAGTGCCAAGGTGAAGGAGATCAACAACTGGCGCAAAATATTCAGTGAGGAGAATGGGAAGCAGAAATTGTAATCCATCTTGAAACCTATGGTATTGGTAGAAAAAGCGATGAGGCCTTTCAGGAGAGTTTTAAGCACTGGGAAAATATTAAAAATGAATGGCAGGAATCTCAGAATTATTCTCAGCATCACTCAATGCACAATGCCAATGAGTATAGAATCCAGAGTGAATGCATTGATTGAGAAGTGATGCAGGAAGGAGGATTTCAGATTCTTATGACATTGGGACCAATTCGAGGGGGAAGGGTCACCTGTTGGAGATAAATGGGTTACAACTAAATAAAGTCAGGGAAGATGTTTTTTTACCTGTTGGGGAAAATGTAAATTAGTATGACAGGGAGAGGGGAACCAGAAAATAGCACAAACATTCACTCCTTCCACCACTGATGAACAGTGGCAGCCATGTGTATCATCTAAAAGATGCACTGCAGGAACTCACCAAGGTTCCTTAGGCAAGCACCTTCCAAACCTACAAGCTCCACCATTTAGAAGGACAAGAGCAGCAGGTACCTGGAAACACCACAACCTGGAGATTCCCCTCCAAGCTACTCACCATCCTGGCTTAGAAATATATTGTCATTCCTTCATTATCACTGGGTCAGAATCACAGATCCCTACAAGCACAGAAAGAGGCCAGTTGGCCCATCGAGCCTACCAGAAGAACAATCCCAGCCAGGCCTATCCCCGTTACCCCACATATTTATCCTGCTAATCTCTATAACACCAAGGGGCAACGGAACATGGCCAATCAACCTTTGGAGTGTAGGTGGAAACTGGAGCACCTGGAGGAAACCCACGCAGACACGGGGAGAATGTGCAAACTCCACACAATTATTCGAGGCCAGCATTGAACCCGGGTCCCTGGCACTGTGAGGCAGCAGTGCTAACCACTGTGCCACCGTATGACCAATCCTGGTAAATCCCTTCCTAACAGCACTGTGGGTGTACTTAGACCTGCAGAGATTCCAGAAGGCCACCACCTTCTGAAGGACAAGTAGGAATGGGCAATAAATGCTGACCTAGCCAGCAACACCCACATCCTGTCTGTGAAATTAAAAAAAGGAACAAGAATTATATCAGAAAACAGAGACATTGACAGCAACAAAATAGAAGCTTCCTCAAAATTGCAGCGAACAGATAAAGAAAATAGCAAATGTAATGAAGGAGGTATTTTGCTCTCTTGTTGGATGTGGGTATCAATGGCAAGAACACCATTTTTTTCCCATCTTTGACCTGATCCATTTAAGAGACAACATATATATAGGCCAGAGCAGTAAGAAGCCAGAGCTCCTTCCCTCAGAGACATTGTTGAACCAGATGGGTTTTTCCGACAATCGACAGTGGTTTCTGTTTCTGAAGAAAAGCAAAACTCTGCAGATGCTGAAAATTTGAAATAAGAGCAGACAACACTGCATAAACTCAGCAAGTGTGGCAACATCTGTGGAGAGAGAAACATAGTGAGTACAATCAGTATCCGTGACTTGCAGGTACTAATTGCTGCATGGGATCGTGGCTCAGGACAGGAAGCAATGGGTGGGTGGCAGATGGATTTTCTTTTGTACCGGGATGTGGTTTGGAGCGATTGTTCACAAAGGGTCAGTTTTGGGTCAGCTTTTATAAATAGCATGGACTCAGGTGTAACATTATTAAGTTTGCAGACGAAGTTAAATTTGGCAGAACAGTGGATCACGATGCAGCAAGCTATAAGCTCCACGATGACTCAGGCAAGATGGAGATATGGGCAAAA
Organism: Carcharhinus amblyrhynchos; assembly: GCF_965287045.1. Lineage (NCBI taxonomy): Eukaryota > Metazoa > Chordata > Chondrichthyes > Carcharhiniformes > Carcharhinidae > Carcharhinus > Carcharhinus amblyrhynchos. Next base: position 67,478,036 of record NC_137335.1, on the reverse strand, counting down.
ATATAGCAGATGGAGTTCAATGTGGCAAAGTCTGAAATGATGCACTTTGGGATGATTGATTTGGAAAGACGGTTCAATCTAGAGGGACAATTTTAAATAGTGTCGGTAAGTAAAGAGATCTTGGCTTCCCTGTACACAATTCCTGAAGTAAGCAGGCTAATGCGATAAGGTGGTTAAAAAGAGTTTGGTTTACTTGCATTGATAGATAAAGCTGTAAAATATCATGGGAGAACAACAGTGGTTGGGGTGGCACAGTGGTTAGCATTGCTGCCTCATAGTGCCAGGGACCCAGCTATGATTCTGGCCTCGGGTGTCTGTCGTTAATGTTACGCCGTTGTTTAAGAAGGGTGCCAGGCAAAAGGTGGGGAATTATAGGCCGGTTAGTTTAACGTCTGTGGTAGGTAAAATGTTAGAATCCGTCATTAAGGAGGAAATTGCGAGGCATCTTGAAGGGAATTGCTTGATAGGGCGGACGCAACACGGTTTCATTAAAGGGAAGTCGTGTCTGACAAATTTACTGGAGTTCTATGAGGATGTGTCTAGGGCAGTGGATAGAGGAGAGCCGGTGGATGTGGTCTTTCTGGATTTTCAGAAGGCGTTTGACAAGGTACCTCACAAGAGGTTATTGCAGAAGGTCAGGGGACATGGAGTTGGGGGTAGGGTGTTAGCGTGGATAGAGGATTGGTTGTCAAATAGGAGGCAGAGAGTGGGGGTCAATGGGTGCTATTCGGATTGGCGGTTGGTGACTAGTGGGGTGCCCCAGGGGTCGGTGCTGGGGCCTCAGCTATTTACCATTTATATAGATGATCTGGAGGAGGGAACCGAGTGCAGGGTGTCGAAATTTGCTGATGACACCAAGATTGGGGGAAAGGCAAATTGTGTGGAGGGTGTGGAGAGTCTGCAGAAGGATCTAGATAGGCTGGGCGAATGGGCCAGGAAATGGCAAATGGAATTTAATGTTGGCAAGTGTGAGGTGGTCCACTTTGGTAGGAAAAATGGTAGGAAGGACTATTACTTACGTGGCGAAAAACTGCAGCAGGCGACGGTGCAGAGGGACCTCGGGGTCCTTGTGCATGAGTCGCAAAAACCCAGCTTGCAGGTGCAGCAGGTGGTCAGGAAGGCGAATGGGATGCTGGCCTTCATAGCGAGGGGGATTGAATATAAAAGTAGGGAGGTCTTGCTGCAGCTGTATAGGGCATTGGTGAGGCCGCAGCTGGAGTACTGTGTGCAGTTTTGGGCGCCGCACCTGCGCAAGGATATTTTGGCCCTGGAGGGAGTGCAGAGGAGGTTTACTAGGCTGATACCGGAGTTGAGGGGATTGAGCTATGAGGAGAGGCTGAATAAACTAGGCTTGTACTCGTTAGAGTTTAGAAGAATGAGGGGAGATCTCATTGAGACGTATAAGATGATGAGTGGGATGGATAGGATAGAGGTGGAGAGACTCTTCCCGCTCAAAAAAGACAGTAGGACTAGGGGGCACAGCCTCAAGATAAAGGGGAGGCGGTTTAGAACGGAGTTGAGGAGGAACTTCTTCACTCAAAGGGTGGTGAATCTCTGGAATTCTCTGCCCGTTGAAGTGGTGGAGGCTGCCTCGCTAAATATTTTTAAGAAGCAGGTTGATGGGTTCTTGATAAGAGAGGGGATTAAGGGTTATGGGGAGAGGGCAGGAAAGTGGAACTGAGCCACAACAGATCAGCCATGATCTTATTGAATGGCGGGGCAGGCTCGAAGGGCTAGATGGCCTACTCCTGCTCCTATTTCTTACGTTCTTATGTTCTTATGTTCTTATGTTCTGTCTGTGTGAGTTTGCACATTCTCCCCATGTCTATGGGGTTTCCTCCCACAGTCCAAAGACGGGCAGTGTTGGGTTGGCCACTGTACATTGCCCCTCAGTTTGTATTTGTGTGTGTGCATGACTTTCATTCAGAGCACTAGCACAGGCATGATGGGCCAAATGTCCTCCTTCTGAGCTGCAGTTTTCAGATGCTATAGCTCTTTAGAGATCACTTTTATAACCTAATACATCATTGTTAAATAAAAGCAAACGATATGGATGCTGGAAATCTGAAATAAAAAGAGAGAATGCTGGTTAAACTCAGCAGGTCTGGCAGCATCTGTGGAGAGAGAAACACAGTTAATTTTTTGAATTGAGTTTGAATTTGATTTATCATTGTTCCATATAGAATCCCTACAGTGCAGAAGGAGGCCATTCGGCCCATCGAGTCTGCAATGACCACAATCCCACTCAGGCCCTATCCCCACATGTTTCGAGAGTAGCCTAGTGCTTCACGTCGTTAGTGTACGCTCAAACTGGACCAGCTGATGGGCAACACGACAGCTCAGTGACTATCACTACAGAGTGAGGTGAGGCCTGATCATTCTCTGGTGTGAAGGGGGGGAGTGAGGCCAAATCATTTCTGGGGGGATGGGGGGGTGAGGCCTGATCATTCTGTGATGTGGAGTGGGGGGAGTGAGGCCAGATCATTTCTGGGGGGATGGGGGGGTGAGGCCTGATCATTCTGTGATGTGGAGTGGGGGGAGTGAGGCCAGATCATTTCTGGGGGGATGGGGGGGCGAGGCCTGATCATTCTGTGATGTGGAGTGGGGGGAGTGAGGCCAGATCATTTCTGGGGGGATGGGGGGGTGAGGCCTGTTCATTCTGTGATGTGGAGTGGGGGGAGTGAGGCCAGATCATTTCTGGGGGGATGGGGGGGTGAGGCCTGATCATTCTCTGGTGTGGAGTGGGGGGAGTGAGGCCAGATCATTGCTGGGGGGATGGGGGGGTGAGGCCTGATCATTCTGTGATGTGAAGGGGGGGAGTGAGACCAGATCATTTCTGGGGGGATGGGGGGGTGAGGCCTGATCATTCTCTGGTGAGAGAGGGGGGGAGTGAGGCCAGATCGTTTTCGGGGGGAAGGTGGTGGTCAGTGAGGCCAGATCATTCTCTGCGGGAGGGGGGGGTGTGGTTCTGCTGCCGCTCTGCAGGCGACCGGCGGGGGGAAAGAGGGCAGGGGGTTGCGATTGGTCTGGGTAGCAAGGGAGGGAATGAATAAGGGGGACAGTTATGTTGTGGGAGTGGGGGTGATGTGTGTGAGGACCATCACTCCCGCTTTTCGCTCCCGGGAGCGATCTGACACAAGCGCACTTTTTCAAATTCTTTTCTAACTGCGCATGCGCAGTTCAGAGCTCTGATCGTTCCGGGTGCGTTAAGCCCCACCCACAGCGCGATTCAGACCCGCATTTTTTTTTCAGGCTGAGTGTGTTTGGGGACTCCTGAAAACAGTTTTCCAAGTCGGATCTGAATTGCGCCCAGATTCAGCACTTAGAATGAAAATGGTAAAATCAGGCCCTAAGGGGCAATTTAGCATGGCTAATATACCAACCTGCAGATCTTTGGACTGCGGGAGGAAACCCATGCAAACTCGGGAAGAACATGCAAGCTCCACACAGTTGGTGACTCAAGTCGGGAATTGAACCCAATGTGGGTCTCTGGCGCTGTGAGGCAGCAGTGCTAACCATTGTGCCACCACACCACATGTATTAGCATGCAGTGAAAAGTATTGCTTCTTGCATGCTATTACAGACAAAGCATACCATTCGTAGAGAAGGAAACAAGAGAGTGCAGAATGTGGTGTTACAGTTATAGCTCTGGTGTAGAGAAAGATCAACTTAATGCAAGGTACGTCCATTCAAAAGTCTCACGGCAGCAAGTAAGTAGCTGTTCTTGAGTCGGTTGGTACGTGACCTCAGACTTTTGTATCTTTTTCCCGACGGAAGTAGGTGGAAGAGAGAATAACCAGGGTGAGTGGGTCCTGAATTATGCTGGCTGCTTTACCAAGGCAGCGCGAGGGTAGACAATGTCAATGGATGTGAGGCTGGTTTACATGATGGACTGCGCGACTTTCACGATCGTTTGTAGTTCCTTGTGGTCTTGGGCAGAGCAGGAGCCATACCAAGCTGTGATACAATCAGAAAGAATGCTTTCTATGGTGCATCTGTAAAAAATGGTGGGAGTCATAGCAGATATGCCAAATTTCCTTAATCTTCTGAGAAAGTAGAGGTGTTGATGGGCTTTCTTAACTACAGCGTCAGCATGGAGGGACTAGGACAGCTTGTTGGTGATCTGGACATCTAAATGTGATGCTCCCACAGTAAAGAAAGGATAGAAATGCAATGAATTACATTGTTGGAGAGGTAGGCGTAGGAGGTGAGGCGGAATAGTGCAGAGATAAGTCAGAGCAAAGGAGTGATTGACAAAGATGCCAAGGACATGAGACAAAGGGGCTGTTAATGGTGCCATTAAGGACTGAAGGGTCTTATTAGCAGCAAAGGTAAGAGAGCAAAGGATATTATTAAACTAGAAAGAGTGCAGAAAAGATTTACTAGGATGCTACCAGGACTTGATGGATTGAGTTAAAAGCAGAGGCTGGATAGACTGGGGCATTTTTCTCTGGAGCGTAGGAGGCTGAGGGGTGATCTTATAAAGGTCTATAACATAATGAGGGGCACAGATCAGCTAGATAGTCAATATCTTTTCCCAAAGATAGGGGAATCTAAAACTCAAGGGCATAGGTTTAAGGTGAGAGGGGAGAGATACAAAAATGTCCAGAGGGGCAATTTCTTCACACACAGGGTGGTGAATGTCTGTAACAAGCTGCCAGAGGTAGTAGTAGAGGCGGGTACAATTTTGTCTTTTAAAAAGTAAAAAGAAGTTGAAGTCACAGCGCTTAATTCAGAAGTTTATTCATAAGTGGTTAAGTATCGTTCTCAGTTATTTCGCTATTTGAGTCCAAATAGTAAGTAAGTAACAAAGTTACGGTTATAAACTTACATTTTAAATGTTTGAACTCATTATGAGAGGAGAGACAAAATTGACCCCTGTAAATGCATACCGTGGCGAAAGACGCTGAGGTAAATGCCATGATTAAGGTTGTGAATTTAATTCTCCTTTCCTTTTATTACTGACATTGTGACACATTTATACTGTCGTTGCCATTCCAAGATGGTGTGCCAAGTCTCACAGCGTTTGACCTGGAGGAATATTGATTTTGTGATGAGAAGAATATGGATTTTTTAACGTAAATCCTGAAGATATCTTGATTCAAATTAAATTTGTAGGTGTATTGAGCACATGATGTATGTCTCTGCTTTATATTGGGGTAGATCTTGAATTTGTGCAATGGTGTAAAATATCAAGCTCACCGTCCTTTTTATATTTCTCCCAATTAAAGTTTACTATCGTTTATCTAGCTACTTTTTATTTCTATTTTTATTTTATTTCTTGGTAAAGCTGGCCTGAAGGAGCCTGAGATAAAATGTCTGTCACTATCTTTCTGTCCATCGGTCAGAGAGGACAAGGATAATTAGGTTACGGCTGTGATCACTGGTCAGCCGTAACCCAGAGTAATCCCCTTGGAAAATGGCACGGGGGGGCAATAATGCACCTGCATTCGCCATGAGAATAGAAAAAAGATTTTCAATGGTGAGATCTCATTTTCCAATTTTTGTTTCCCCTGCCTAGAGGTCTATGAAATAATGAAGGGCATAAATAAGATAGATAGTCAATATCTTTTCCCAAAGGTAGGGGAGTCTGAAACTAGAGGGCGTATGTTTAAGATAAGAGGGAAGAGATACAAAAGTGTCCAGAGGGGCAATTCTTTCACACAGAGGGTGGTGAGTGTCTGGAACAAGCTGCCAGAGGTAGTAGTAGAGGCGGGTACAATTTTATCTTTTAAAAAAAATTTAGATAGTTATACGGGGGCGATGCGTATAGAGGGATATGGGCCAAATGTGGACAATTGTGATTAGCTTAGAGGTTTAAAAAAAAGGGACATGGACAAGTTGGGCCGATGGGCTTGTTTCCATGCTGTAAACCTCTATGACTCTATGATTCTATACCTTTCTGCCAGTGATGTAACGAAGGTGGGAACTTCATTTAAATGCATTTAAATAAATGCATTTAAATAAAGATGATGTGATAAATAAATGATGTGATCGGCGCAACTCGTGGGCCGAAGGGCCTGTTTGTGCTGTAGTGTTCTATGTTCTATGTTCTATGTTAAATAAATTTAATTGTAGTTAAAGGACTTCCCCGCCGTCTGTTTCCCCCCTCCCATCCCTCGGTAAAGAACTGCCCCTTCGCCAATGAGGTTTACAACAGGTATTGAAAAACAGGAAGCAGTTGAGAGGCGGCTTTGGGGGTTGCCCCAGTGCTTATGTGTGTGGGGTGTTTCCCCGGTGTTTGTGTAGGGAGGAAGATTGCCCCAGTGCTTGTGTGAGAGGTGGGGAGTGATGGGGTTTGCCCAGTTGCTTTTGGAAGAGGTGGTTCCCCCCATGTCCCCGAGTGTTGGTTTATCACAGATCTGGACGCCCTTTCAAAATGGCTGCCCTGAACTCTATGGTGCCAGCTCTATCAGGCCCTGTCCCACCAGCACGACGGCAGAAACCACGCCCCCAGATTTTCTGTGCTCAGAGTGCCAGAGATTCTGGTGAGAAGCCTCGGCTGTGCATCTCGAGAGCTCCACACCGGTTTTCCTGCCCCAAAACTCTGATTCCAACTTCCGCCCACAAACAGGTTCCAACAGGCCACGACCACTTCTGTCATGGTTTGTAAGAAGTTGAACCCTGGCCTGCCTCTTATAAGGTCAACCTCATCAAGCAGAACCAGAAATGGGGGAACCCCCTATTACACTGACAGGCCCTGCGAGCCTGAATCATATCCAGTCGCAGATATGTCGAATAACTTACAGGCCATTCTGCCCAATCAATTCATGCTGGTACTAATGCTTCACTCAAGGCCCACCTATTCCCATCTAAAACAACCATTGTAACTCTCCCTCAGATGCTGTAAAGATTTCCCTTCAGTGCATCTTTGTTTAACCAGTCCCTCTGTTATTAATTAATTAAAATCAGTGACTTCACATTGTTCCCGTTCTTTGGGTGAAGGTGTTTCGTCTGAATTCCCAATTGGAATTCTTGGTGACTATCTTGCTCTGATGGCCTCTGGTTTCACTCTTCCCCACATAAGGAAGTATTCCCCCTGGCATGGCATGGTGGTTAGCATTGCTGCCTCACAGTGCCAGGGACCTCCAGTCTCGGGTGACTGCATGTTGAAGTTTGCACGTTCTCCCCGTGTCTGTGTGGATTTGCCCGGGTGCACCAGTTTCCTCCCATAGTCCAAAACTGTACTGGTTAGGTGCATTGGCAAGGCTAATTTGCCCCTTAGTGTCAGGGGAACTAGCTAGGATAAATGCATGGGGTTAGGGTCTAGGTGGGATTGTGGTCGGTGCAGACTGGATGGGCTAAATGGCCTCTTTCTGCACTGTAGGGATTCTATGACACTCTAGTAACATTCAGGCAAAGACATTTTTCAAATTGGCCTCCTTGTCCTCAAGACCAAATACACTTAATAGAGTTTTGAGTGGGACAGGGAGGAACTGAGCAGGTGAGTGCTGTGATTTTGGGACATGTGAGGCACACAAGAGGTGGACATGAACCCATCGCAGCACTTAGAATCATTGCATCCTACAGTGCAGAAGGAAGCTATTTGGCCCATCGCGTCTAGACCAACCACAATCTCACCAAGGCATTATCCCCATAGCCCTATACATTTACCCTAGCTAGTCCCTCTGCAACTAAGGGGCAATTTAGCGTGGCCAATCCACCTAACCTGTACATCTTTGGAGTATGGGAGGAAACCGGAGCACCTGGAAGAAACCTGCACAACGGAGAATATGCAAACTCCACACACAGTGACCCCAGCCGGGAATCGAACCCGTGTCCTTGACACTGTGAGGCAGCAGTGCTAACCACTGTGCCACCGTGTCACCCTTGCACCTTGTCAGTCAGCACTGGAGATTATTGATGGTGACACACTGGCTGGTATCGGATCCCACACAATTTTATGGCCCTTTGGTTTCCAGGGCAGTTATCTTCAGTAAACAGGTTATTGTTCATTTGGGCGCAGAGATCACCCAGAAGGTTTTTCAATATTTCAATTCATTGGAACTGTGGCCTTGTTGTTAATGCAGTTCTTTACACTGGGCACAAGAAAGAGAGAGCTTGGAGAAGAGCCAAGTTGAAACAATTGATGGCAGCTTAAGTTGAATTGAATCTCATCTGAAGACCAGAATAGGCTGTTCAACTTTTAAGTCTAAGTAAATTGCTGGAAGCAAACAGCAGCATTATATCATGAGTATAACATGAAGGTTAGAATTAGCACAAAAAAAATCAGAACGTGCTACAAATACTCATTAGATCTTCAAAAAAAATGTCATATTCTTTAAACTTCTGCAGTTTGTTTCTCTCTCCACTGACGCTGCCAAACCTGGGGCCATCAACAGGGTTATCAAGCAATACTTGCTTGGCAATAACCCCCTCACTGATGCTTAGTTTGGGTTCAGTCAGGATCATTCAACTCCTGACCTCATTACTGCCTTGGTTCAGATATTGACAAAAGAGCTGCATTTCAGGGGTGAGATGAAAGTGACTGAACTTGACATCAGGGCAGCATTTGACTGAGTGTGGCATCAAGCAATGCCGGAGTCAATGGTAATCAGGGGGAAACCCTCTGCTGGTTGGAATTGTAACTGGTACAAAGGAAGATGGTTGCGGTTGTTAAAGGTTAATCATTTCAGCTCCAGGAGATTACTGCAGGTAGTCTTCAAGGTAGCGTCCTAGACTCAACCATCTTCAACTGCTTCGCCTAGGGCCTTCCTTTCATCATGGTGTCAGAAGTGGGAATTTGGTTGAGGATTGCACAATGTTCAGCACCATTCATGGCTCTTCAGATATAAAGCAGTCCATGTCCAAGATTTAGATAATAGCCAAGCTTGAACTGAGAAGTGACAAGCAACATCTGTGCCACGCAAGTGCCAGACAATCACCATCTCCAAGAAAATAGAGTCAAACCACCGCATTTTGACATTCAATTATATTACCATCGTTGAGTTCCCCACTATTAACATCCTGGGGTTGCAATTGGCCATAAAATGAATTTGACTAGCCAATACTGTGTCTACAAGACAACATCAAAGGCTAGGAATCCTCAAGTTGATTAACTCATCTCCTGACTCCCCAAAGCCTGTCCACCATCAACAAGGCACAAGTCAGGAGTGTGATGGAATACTCTCCACTTGCTTGGATGAGTGCAGCTCCAACAACACTCAACCTGATCTCCATCCAGGGCAAAGAGCCTGCTTGATTGCTACTAATTCTCTCCCTCCACTACCAAAGAACAGTGGCAGCAGTGTGTACTACCTACAAAATATACTGCAGTAACTCATCAATGCTTCTTAAGTGGCACCTTCCAAGCCCAAACTGCTACTATCTAGAAGGGCTGTAGATACACGGGAACACCACAACCTAGAAGTTCCTCTCCAACTCACACACCATCCTGACTTGGAACTATATCACTGCACTTTCAGTGGTGCTGGGTCAAAATCTTGGAACTTCCTCCTTAACAACATTGAGGGTGTATCCATACCAAATAGACTGGAATTGTTCAAGAAGGCAGCTCACCACCACCCTTCTCAATAAATGGTGACCTTGTCAGCAACACCCTTATCCTGTAAATGAATTAAAAAGTATATTTGATGTTAGCACGAGGAGTAAATTGCAAGAAGAAGATTCAAACACGGAGGAAGCGAGGTGACATGACGGGTGAAGGTTAGCTTCCAGGATGAGTGTATGTAAAGTAGTGCATAATAAAGACCCATATATTGGCTATAGTATCGCATTCATAAAGCCAGCGGCTTCTTAGAGGCAGAGAAATGAGAAAGCAGAACTACCATAAGGAATAGAAACCACAAGGTGATGCTGGATGCTGAATCGAACCAACAATGATATCCATGTAATTCTAACCCAATCCCCTTGACATTGAAACTCCGAAGGAACTGTGAGACCCGGATGGAGAGATATTGAAATATTCACAGGGTAATCTGTAATGAAGATCAATGCAATCATTCAGGCTGAGCCGAGTTGACAAAATGTAATGTCTGCCAAGTCTCAGGGCCAGCACCATCAGGCAGATCACCGTTCAATAGTATATTAAAAACAAGCAGATAAACCATCTCATCCATAACCGGGTCACAAATAGCTGTTGCCCAATAATGGTGGGAAGTGTTGAGAAACCATCAATTATCATTCCCTGATCATTTTTATTTTATTCCAGTAAGCATGTGAGCCTATATGCTTAGCAAATTCTCTTGTCTTCAACTGCGCAAGAAGAACCACCTCCCCCCCCCACTACCTCCACCATGGTGCTACTAATTGAGAGGCAACCCTCCCAAAAAGACCAGAGAAGGATTAACTGCCAAAGCTGGTGCAAGGCTGATGGGTAGACACTAGGTGGGTGACCTTACCAGCCATTCATGCCACGCTCCCGTTCCAGCGAAGTCAGAGAATTTGGCGCCCAAATCTCTTTTCAAATCTCTGCCGGGATGGGAAAATCCCACTGGTGTGAACAGTGATAAGACTCTGGCCTAAGTCAAAAAGAAAGAAAGTTTATTTATTAGTCACAAGTAAGACTTACATAAACACTGCAATGAAGCTACTGTAAATTCCGCTCGTCGCCACATTCTGGCACCTGTTCGGGTCAATGCATCTAACCAACATGTCTTTCAGACTGTGGGAGGAAGCCAGAACACCTGGAGGAAACCCATGCAGACATGGGGAGAATGTGCAAACTCCACACAGACAGTGACCCACGCTGGCAATTGAACCCAGGTTACCAGCGCTGTGAGGCAGCAGTGCTAACCACTGTGCCACCGTGCGGCAGACAGATGGATATCTAAGGGAGATTTCCCTCCTCCAGAATGTGTGGTTGGAACATCATCTGAGCAAAATGAGCAGCAAAGTAATATAGCAAACAAAACTGAAATTTACAAGCTCCTGATTTTTTTTATTTGTAGGATATGAGCATCATTGTCTGGGCCAGCATTTATTGCCAATCCCTGATTGCCCATGAACCGAATGGCTTGCTCGGCCATTTCACAGGGCATTTAAGAGTGGGACACAAGGCTGTGGCTCTTGAGTCACACATAGGGCCAGATCAGGTAGCAGATTTCCTTCTGTAAAGAATATTGGTGAACCAGATGGGTTTTTATGACAATCGATGGATGATAGTTTCATGCTCACCATTAAAATTTTAATTGAGTTCACATTTCACCATCTGTCATGTTGAGATTCGACTGCAGATTGCCAGAGCGTTACCCTCTCTCTGGATTGCTAGTCAAGTGAAAGAACTAATGCACTACCCCCTCCCTACGTCAGAAGTAATGACCCATTTCCTCCCCATTCCCTACCCCAACAACCCTGTCCAAAGTAACATTTACCAATATCACCCGGTGTGCTGTAAGTCATCAACTTCTTAAACCAACTCAAAACTTTCCTCCTCATTGAAAACACATGGAATCATAGAATCCTACAGTGCAGGAGGAGGCCATTCAGTCCATCTGCACCGACCACAATCCTACCCAGGCCCTATTCCCGTAACCCCATGCATTTACCCTAGCTTATACCCCTGATGCTAAGGGGCAATTTAGCATGGCCAATCCACCTAACCCGTATATCTTTGGACTGTGGAAGGAAACCAGAGCACCCGGAGGAAACCCATGCAGACACGGAGAGAACTTGCAAACTCCACACAGACAGTGACCCAAGCCGGGAATCGATCCTGTATTCCTATCGCTGTGAGGCAACAATATTAATCACTGTGCCACATGGCAGCATCTGTCTAATCTCCTGCCCCCTTACCCCATTTAAACACTTAGGTTTGCCATTACATTTAAACACTTTACCCACTGGCTGTTCATCACTTTCCACTTTAATTTCCAATGGCTGCTCCTTATGTATTACCCTTTCCAGCTCAATTTTCCCTTTCATAATAACTCTCACCCCCGACTCCCCTCCATCCACCCTGACCGGCCCCCTAACTACATTACCCACCTCCCCGAGCCTTGTTGGCCTGATGTCTCAAGGCTTATTACCCAAAGCATCAGATCTGAATTCCCTTTATTTGGTACTGCTCTGACCCACTGTTTGCCTTCAGTACTTCTACATCCCATCCCTTTACCCCATATTTTACTTATCTTCCCTGCTGCCCAATGATGGCTGAATTTTCCCAGCCCACCCCCTTTACTGTACCAACAACTTCCCCCAAACAGAGATGTAGACCATTGAATAGTCTTCTACTGTGCTTCTCTTTTGCCCTTACATCCCATTTCCTGATCTCTTTCCTCCTGCCTCCCTTTTTCCCATCAACACTTCACTTTGCTACACCATTTTCTCCCCACCCTCTTCTCCAGCCTCCCCCTCCCCTTCTTCACTTGCCATGCTCCCTACAATTCTCCCCCTTGCCCCACTTTTACCCTGACCCTACAAAGAATAAATAAATCTTGCCCCATCAAGTGGGATTGACTAATGATCTTTAAAATATTGCAGGGCGCAACATTCTAACTGCGTTACTGTGTGCACCAGATGCCCAACAGTGAGAGAAACGCACACACAGAGGCCAGAGGGACTGTGTAAGAGGCACATCTAGTTGGAAATGGGGGCAGGGGAGTAACAACAGGGGGCTGGAATTAAAACTAGGTTTGTCACAATTAAAAATGATTTGATTACCTGACAGTGACCTACAAAGCTAGTTGGGTGGCATAGTGATTAGTACTGCTGCCTCACAGCGCCAGGCTCCCAAGTTCAATTCTGGCTTTGGGTCACTCTCTGTGTGGAGTTTGCACATCGTCTGTGTGGGTTTCCTCCGGGTGCTCCAGTTTCCTCCCGCAGTCCAAAGATGTGTGGGTTAGGTTGTTTGGCCATGGTCAGTTGACCCTAGTGTCAGGGGGATTAGCAGGATAAAGGCATGGAGTTACAGGAATCAGGCCTGGGTGGGATTGTGGTCAGTATGGACTCGTAGGGCCAAATGGCCTGCTTCTGTACTGCAGGGATTCTCACATTCAATCTTCTTCTTGAATCAAGACTGTATAAAACTCTTTAGTGTGTATTCTGCTGTAATGTCTGAACGTGCAGGGGATTGACTGTGAGACCTACCAGTGTATTAAACTGTTAGCAAGGGCTGTGAATAATAATCGAATCCCTCATTCCTTATTGATAACTTCAGATGAATAATTGTGCCAGGCAAAATTCCTTTCCTGTCAAATCTTGAAATCAATACAGTTTTTTTTAGATCTGCTATCACATTTGCTGCCTGATATTCATGAGCAACCAGTTTAAAGACGTGACTGTTTCTGCGTGTTTTGAATGGTGCCATAAATATTTGCCTTTTTGAGAAATTTATATGACACATAGGTAAATACATGGACAGTGATGGTGCGCTATCACTTTGACTGTCTCACACTGCACTATTTTCGGTACCAGCTTAAATTTCACAGGACAAAATCTTGTGCTCCCTCCCCTCGCCCCCATGGAGAGTTTGGAGGCCGAGGGAGGGGCAGAAGGCATTTAATTGAACAGGAGTGTAACTGGTGGGGAGCCCATCACCTTCTCACTCCACTGCCAGTTGAAGCCCTTAAGTAGGCAACAAGTGTCCACTTAAGGGCTTCATCCCACAATCTACCCCTCCACCCCCCCGCAGCCCCCGTATTAGCCCAGTAGCAAGCAGGCAACTCAGCAAGCAGAGAGCACGACAAGCAAACGCAGGTCCCAGGGGCCCTCCCTCATTCAGAGGTCCTCAGTGCCAGATTGAGGTATCTGGCATTGAGAAGGGGGGCAGGGTCCGCTGAAAACCACCTGGTGGCGCTGCCGAGTACAGAAGAGCTCCCAGCCTCTCAGAGACTTGGGGATCCTTGATGCTGAGGGAAGGGCCATTGCTGGACGGTTAAGTGCCTGACTCCACAAGTGGCAGTGAGCCTCCTTGAATTGAGATGCCGTGGGAACTCTCGCTGGCTCTGTAGCCCCCATCACCCACACAGGATTCCAACCATACCGTCACTAAGGCAATTGGAGGCCTTTTGGCCCATCGAGTCCATCTCTGTGGAGCAATCTATTCAATCCCATTCCCCATGTTCTACCCCTAATACCCTGGAAGTCTCAATCCAACAGGGAACTACCCAAATTCCTTCTGAAATCATTGTTCCATCATGCTCACAGTAACTTCATAGCAGTGTTAATGTAAGCCTACTAGTGACACTGATCATAGAATGAAAGAGTCCTATAGTGCCAAAGGAGGCCATTCGGCTCATCGAGTCTGCATAGGCCACGATCCCACCCAGGTCCTACCCCATAACCCCATGCATTTACCCTCTCTGATCCCCCTGACACTAAGGGGCAGTTTAGCATGACCAATCCACCTAACCCAAACATTTTTTTTTCAGACTGTGGGAGGAAACCAGAGCACCCGAAGGAAACCCATGCAGACATGGGGAGAATGTGCAAACTCCACATCGATAGTGACCCAAGCTGGGAATCGAACCCGGGTCCCTGGCGCTGTGAGGCAGCAGTGCTAACCACTGTGCCACCGTGCCACCCAAACACTTAACTCACAGGCAGTGGGTCATTACTACCAGTTGTGTACAAAAGAAGGCACTTCATCATTTCCCCCCGCATCTCGTCCCCAAATCTTAATGTGATGACCCATAATCCTGGTACTTTCAGCATCTTAATTTCACACTTAAATTTTGTCAGAAGAATCTGTGAGAGCGGAACAATGCCTACAAGCAGCTCCATTCAGAAAGACAGAGTCATTACCAAACTTTGTTCTGCTCTACGTGGTGCCAGGCGGACTTTTATCAAAGTGAGATTGGAAACATCAAACTCCATTGTTCATGGGCCCATTAAGTGGCGCTGACAAGAGAAATGGCTGCTATTAAAAACACCAAATTAAGCATGAAAAAAGACATTGAATCCTCTTCGTTATTTTCAGAGGTTTATTCTGTGGCACTTTGAGTCCCATTTCCTCGGGGAACATTGAGCTAAATTGGATAAATTTCAGTGCACCATATATCATGTTGAAATGCCCTTTGCTTTACTGAAGAAGGTAACATTTATGGAGACGACCGTAAGAAAACTGAAGTTTAAAATAGTTGTAACAATGAAGAGGACAATATGATTGCAGCTGACCTATAGACTTCCTGAGCAGCGCAGTCATCTATCAGCGCTTCGAATTTAATGTTTGTGAAAGTGAGCAAGCATTCACAAACATTTGTTTAGTGGCAGTTAAAGCGACATAAATTGACTTTGTGTCAGCTGTGTCTCAAATACATGTGCAATGGCTTCTAATGCCACTCCTGAACTATTACATCCAGAGCCCTGAAGGATCTAACCTGGACTACTGTCTATTTCTCATCCATGTGCTGCCCCCTCATCCCATCAGGTCCCACATGAACGCTGCTAACAGCCAGATTTATCTCCTCACCACCTCCCCAACCCTTCTATCATCTCTGATTTTGCACGGTGCTTTTCCAAATTCCAGAGTGTTGAATGAACAGAAATTCCCCTTCAGCTAAATACCGGGACAGACCAAACTCATTGGCTGCGATTCTCTGGGCTGGTTTACTAGCCTCGGGGTGGAAATCTCGTTATGGCCGCTAACTCCTGTGAGAGGGCCCTAATGGGATTCGCAGCACTGAAATCTCAGTTTAAGATCCTCCTCACCCTCTGCCAGCGACATAAACAAGATTTAGAAGTCATAGTCAAGTCATGGAGGTTTACAGCGTGGAAACAGGCCCTTCGGCTCAACTTGTCCATACATCCCCATATTTTTAACCGCTAAACTTGTCCCAATTTCCCCCGTTTGGCCCATATCCCTCTATACCTATCTTACCCATTTAACAGTCTAAATGCTTTTTAAAAGACAAAATTGTACCCGCATCTACTACTACCTCTGGCAGTTTGTTCCAGACACTCACCACCCTCTGTGTGAAAAATTGCCCCTCTGGACTCTTGTTTCTCTCCCCTCTCACCTTAGACCTAAGCCCTCTAGTTTTAGACTCCCCTACCTTTGGGGAAAGATATTGACTATCTAGCTGATCTGAGCCCCTCATTATTTTATATGCCCAGGAACAGCATGAACCATGAATTTAAACGCATTATCTTATTATTAAACAGTTTAGCGCCTTTGCTTCTAAGGGTGTCAAATGATCCCCACCACCAGCGTGACGTCACTCCGATGGGAATCACTAATGGTTTTCAAAAACGGAAACCAGTCATAATGACCACTCTGGGAGTGCAGAGGTCAGTGACCCTCAATCTTGCCTGTTGTAGTTGGGTATGGTGGGGGAGCAATCTTTCAGTAGTTGAGCACAGTTACCCCCTCTGTGAGCGAGTGTTGGAGGTGTGGCCCACGTCCACGGTGGGTCCCAATGTTCGTGGGGAGGTTCCAGGGTTGTGAGGGGAGCCTTTCACCCTGATCTCAGAATCCTAGCTTTCATAAAATCATTGCAGAATCATGGAATCCCTACTGTGCAGAAGAGGCCATTCAACCCATCGAGTCTGTGCTGAATCTCTGAAAGAGCATCTTATCCAGGCCCTCTCCCCTGCCCTATCTTGGTAACCCCATTCATTTACCATGGCTAATCCATCTTACCTGCACATCTTTGGACTGTGGGAAGAAACTGGAGCACGTGTAGGAAACCCATGCAGATACGGGGAGATTGTGCAAACTCCATGCAGTCACCCAATACTAAAATTGAACCGGGTCTCTGGCACTGTGAGACAGCAATGCTAACCACTGTGCCATCGTGTCGCCCTTACTTTACTGGCGAACTTAACCTCCCCCAACTAGCTGTGTGATCCTCACCAGTACTTTGAATACTGTTTGATTAGGGTGGCAAAGGCACTGTGAAATCAGTAAGTTTCACATAGCTTTTCTCACCTGCTCCAACGCTGTGCAATTCTGAAAAAATTCCACCCATTATCTTTGGTACCTGCCACAAACCTGGTTCCTGAGTTCCCTACTCCATCTCTCTCCCTGGGCACTGCCTGAGAATGAACCAGACATTTTACCTGCTTGATCTCCTTTTTTTGATCCTAAGCAGGGCTGTGGTGCTGCTAGACCGCACCGGAGGGCTCTCCCACACCTCCTGCTCACCACGAGATGGTAAACTCTCCTTCGCCAATTGGCCACCCATTACCTGTGGGATGGATCTTGAGAAGAGGCCGGTCTAGCCACACACTGCTCAGATCTGCACAGACGCACCACATCTCCTGGGTTTCTTTATGAACATGTTTGAGACTCTGGCGTTTAGACGACCAGATGGTTAGGTTTTTACAAACCTCGGAAGCGATCTGAGAAGAGCTTTTGCCTTTTGCAGCATGTAGACAGTACTGTGGCTGGGAGAAGTCCTCCTCTCTGGAATTAGGTTATATTTAAGGCTGAGGTAGACAGATTTTTGAGCAGGAAGAGAAACAAGGGTTACAGGGAAAGGCGGGAAAGTTGACACAAGGAATGTCAGATCATCCATGATCCTATTGAATGGCAGAATAGGCTGAGGGGGCGAATGGCCTGCTCTTGTTCCTATTTCTTATGGTCTTAAGCACCTTTATCCTTGAAAGGTTTATTCAGTCTCCAATAAAAGTTCCGCCTTGAACAACGTCGAGAGCAAGCTCCATCTGAAACCATTTTCCCTGATGTGGAAGAATTCACCTCGGAAAAGATGGTAACTGCACATCACCATTGCCAAGCCTGGAGATGGCTCAGTATCACATCAGGCAGGACAAGGTGCAAGGGGAGTAGAGAACGGGCTTAAGTTCAAGTTCAAGCACAGCGGGCGAGATTCTCCGGCCTCCCAGCTGTGCCTTCCCCGCTGGCGGGAGATGGCGTGACGTTTGCTAACGGCAGGTTTCTCTGGTCCCACCGCTGACAGTGGGCCGGAGAATTGCAGCCTGCATCTTTCCAGTATTGTTAATCAGAGCAGGCTGCACTCATATAAACAGAAATAGAAGAGAGGAGCCGGACGAGGCTGTTTGGCCCTTCAAGCCTGCTCCACCATTCATTACGATCATGGCTGATTGCCAAGCTCAATAACCTTTGACCCCATTCGCCCCATCACTGAGACCATCACCAACTCCCCAATACTGTCTGTCGCAAATGAAGTTTTTAGTAAGAATTTTTTCTCTCCGAGACCTGATTTTAGAGGGGGTGAAGGAATGGCTCAGCCCTGCTGCTGAATATCAGTGTACACAGCAGTAACCCGCCTGTAGCTCCAACTCTGTAAATAACTATAAATCACCCAGTTCCCTGGACACAGCTTTCTCATAAACAGCCATTTCTCTGAAACTCAGAGTCCTTGGGATCTAAAGCAGCTTCCATCTCCCCAAACAGCTGTGTTTGCCTATTGCACATTCGTTCCTTGGCTGTGATGACCCGAAGATGTGAGATATCGTTGTAGTGTTTGTATTCGCTCCTGGCAGCTTTACTTGGCATTTACAGCACAGAACCAGGCCACTGGCCCACTTCGTCCACATTGATGTTTATGTTCCACTCAAGCCTCCTCCTACCCTACACACCATCGGGGTAACCTCCAGCTTCTTTCATCTTCACCTATTTGTCAAATTCCTTAAATGTACTTATACTGGAATCGTGGACTGGTCAGAAGGAGGCCATTCAGCCCATTGGGCAGGATTTTCCAGCCTCACTTGCCCCAAAACTGGAAATCCTGCCTGAGGTCAATGGACCTCTCCACCGTCCGCTCCTTCCTGCTCCGGTTCCCATGGCAGGCGGGACAGTAAAATTCCCCCCATTGTCTCTGTGATAGTTATCTGAGGTGTGGAGTTGGACTGGGCTAAACACAGTAAGAAGTCTCACAACACCAAGTTAAAGTCCAACAGGTTTATTTGGTAGCATAAAGCAGTTTATTTGTGGCTTGTACTGATACTGATAATCAGAATACTGATTAGAAGGTGTGCCTTTATATGCCCTGTTTGTGATCAGAACTCCCCACTCACTTGACGAAGGAGCAGCGCTCCGAAGCCTAGTGGTGTTTACTACCAGATAAACTTATTGGACTTTAACCTGGTGCTGTGAGACTTCTTACTAATCTGGTTCAGCCATGGCAGAGGAGGAATTTTCCCATCCTGCCAACCATGGGAATTGTAGAGGGCGGGAGATGGATCGTGCAAAAGTCCGTCGACCTCAGGCAGGATTTTCCGGTCTTGAGGCGAGTGCAGCCGGATGTCTGTGGTTGGTCTCCAGTCCTGAACCTGAGAAGGTTCCAGCTCTTCAGCCTGATCACATGACACAGGCTAACATAGTTCCTTATTTAAAGATGGGACCAATCAGATCCAAGCAATGACAGAGTCAACATGTCCAACATCAATACCCGGTAAAACAATGCAGTCCATATTAGCCACGGTATTGGGGAATGAACCAGGCCAGGTGATCAATGTTTTAGTGCGGGAGCATTTTGGGCTTAGCGACCATAATTACATAAGAGGTTGGGTAGTCATGGATAAGGGCGGTTAATTGGATGAGGGCCAATTGCATCCAAATTAGACAGAACTGGGGAATGTGGATTGGGAGAGGCTATGTGAGGGCAAATCCATATCTGGCATGTGGGAGGCTATTAAAGGCCAGTGACTGAGGTGCAGGACAAGCATGCCCCTGCAAAAATGAAGGATTAAAATGGCAGGATTCGGGAGCCGTGGATAACAAGGGAACTTGTAAGCTTAGTCAAAAGTGAAAGGAAGCATATGATAGGTCCAGGCATCTAAAAACTGACAAAGTCCTTGAGGAGTACAGTGAAAGTCAGAAGGAACTTAAACATGGAATTAGGAAGGCGAAAAGGGGCCATAAAGTGTCTTTAACAAACAGGGTCAAGGAGAATCCCAAGGCTTTTTATGCACATATTAGGAGCAAGAGGGTAGTAAGAGAAAGAGTTGGCCCACTCAGACAATGGAGGGAAATTATGCATGGGGGCACAGGAAGTGGATGAAATTCTTAATGAGTACTTTGTATCAGTATTCACTAAGGAGAAGGACATGACAGATGTTAAGGTCAGGGATAGATGTGAACGCTTTAGAAAATGTCAATATGTCAAAGGAGGGGGTGTTGAGTACCCTAATTGGCATTTAAGTAGACAAGTCCCTGCGGCCGGATGGGACCTATCCTAGGTTGCTGCAGAAGGCAAGGGAAGAAATATCTGGGGCCTTAACGGAGATCGTCACATCCTCTTTTGACCACAGGCAAAGTTCCGGAGGATTGGAAAATAGCCAATGTTGTTCCCTTGATTAAGAAAGGAAGCAGGGATAATCCAGGAAATTATAGGCCAGTGAGCCTGACAATAATGGTGTGAGAAACTTTTGGAGAAGGTACTGAGGGACAGGACATTTGGAAGAAAATGAACTAGTTAGTGACAGGCAGCATGGCTTTGTATGGGGAAGGTCATGTCTCACCAACTTGATTGAATTTTTTGAAGAGATGACAAAGATAATTGATGAGGGAAGGACTGTGGATGTAGTTTATATGGACTTTAACAAGGCATTCAGCAAGGTTCCACATGGCAGACTGGCACAAAAACTAAAGTCACATGGAATTCAACATGGACTGGCTAGATGGATACAGAACTGGCTTGGTTATAGAAGTCATGATGTGGGTATGCCGGCGTTGGACTGGCGTAAACACAGTAAAAAGTCTGACAACACCAGGTTTTAGTCCAACCTATTTATTTGATAATATTCTCACAAGCTTTCGAGGGGACAGCCTCTTCGTCAGGTGAATGGAGAGTTCTGGCCTCAGACAGAGGAAAGGGAAGGTGTATAAGAGGTTCAGGGAATTAGGAGAGGTTAAAGATCTTGAGGAGTATAAGGACTGTAGGAAGGAACTTAAAAGGGAAATTAGGAGAGCCAGGAGGGGTCATGAGAAGACCTTGGCGGGTAAGATTAAGGAGAATCCCAAGGCCTTCTATGAATATGTGAAAGGTAAAAGGATAAGAAGAGAAGGGATAGGACCTATAAAAGGTGAGGGGGGAAAGGTTTGTGTGGAACCAGAAGAAATGGCAGAGGTGCTTAACGAGTACTTCGCCTCAGTTTTCACAGTGGAAGCTGATCTGGGAGATTTTGTTATGGATTTGCAGCAGATGGAAAAGATTGAGTGCGTGAATATTAAGGAGGAGGATGTGTTGGAACTTTTGAATTCTATCAAGGTAGATAAGTCGCCTGGACCAGATGGGATGTACCCCAGGATACTGTGGGAGGCGAGGGAAGAGATTGCAGAGCCCCTGGCGATGATCTTTGCGTCGTCAATGGAGACGGGAGAGGTTCCGGAGGATTGGAGGATTGCGGATGTAGTTCCTATTTTCAAGAAAGGGAACAGAGATAATCCGGGAAATTACCGACCGGTGAGTCTGACCTCAGTAGTTGGTAAGCTGATGGAGAGGCTTCTGAGGGACAAGATTTACGAACATTTGGAGAGGTTTGACATGATCAGGAATAGTCAGCATGTATTTGTCAAGGGCAGGTCATGCCTTACAAGCCTAGTTGAGTTCTTCGATAATGTGACTGAACACATTGACGAAGGAAGTGCCGTGGACGTAGTGTACATGGACTTCAGCAAGGCGTTTGATAAGGTCCCCCATGCAAGACTTCTTGAGAAGGTGAAAGGGCATGGGATCCAAGGGCCTTTGGCCTTGTGGATCCAGAATTGGTTTGCCTGCAGAAGGCAGAGAGTGGTTGTGGATGGGGCTTTTTCTGAATGGAGGTCAGTCACCAGCGGAGTGCCTCAAGGATCTGTTCTGGGACCATTGTTGTTTGTCATTTTCATAAATGACCTGGATGAGGAAGTGGAGGGATGGGTAAGTAAGTTCGCTGATGACACGAAGGTCGGTGGTGTTGTGGATGGTCTGGAAGGATGGAAAAAGTTGCAGCAGGACATAGATAGGATGCAGGACTGGGCGGAGAAGTGGCAGATGGACTTCAACGCGGATAAATGTGTAGTCGTCCATTTTGGCAGAACCAACGGGATGAACGAGTACACTATCAAGGGCAGAAGTCTGAGTAGTGTTGAAGAGCAGAAGGATCTAGGGGTCCGGGTCCACAGGACTCTTAAATCGGCCTCGCAGGTGGAGGAGGTGGTCAAGAAGGCGTATGGTGTACTGGCCTTCATTAATCGAGGGATTGAGTTTAGGAGTCGGAAGGTAATGCTGCAACTTTATAAGACCCGTGTCAGGCCTCATTTAGAGTATTGTGCGCAGTTCTGGTCGCCTCACTATAGGAAAGATGTAGAAGCTATTGAGAGGGTACAGAGGAGATTTACAAGGATGTTGCCTGGACTGGGAGGCATGCCTTATGAAGTTAGGTTGAGGGAGCTGGGACTCTTTTCCCTGGAGAGACGAAAGTTGAGAGGCGACCTGATAGAAGTTTACAAAATGTTGAGAGGAATGGATAGGGTGGACTCTCAGAGGCTATTTCCCCGGGTTGAAATGGTTGCTACGAGAGGACACAGATTTAAGGTGCGGGGAGGGAGGTTCAGAAGTGATGTTAGGGGTAAGTTTTTCACTCAGAGGGTGGTGAGTGAATGGAATCGGCTGCCGTCAGTGGTGGTGGAGGCGAACTCGCTGGGGTCTTTTAAAAGACTTCTGGATGAGTATATGGGGTTTAATGAGATTGAGGGTTATAGATAGGTCTGTAGGTTGGTCGGTGTTGATGTGATCGGCGCAACTCGTGGGCCGAAGGGCCTGTTTGTGCTGTAGTGTTCTATGTTCTAAATACGTAGACGGTCGGGTTTGAAGCAATCGAGATGTCTGGAGACCATGCAGACGAGAATTCCTTTCATTTCTTGAAAGAGGCAGGAAAAATAATGAGGAAATACTAATGGATTTTATTTTCTGTACTTAGCACAGAATCTTGTCTTGGTGCACAAAGGTACTAACAGAACTTAGGCAAAACAACGTGTACCTCTTAAGGATTTTCTTACAATCTCGATGTAGGCTAATCTGCTTCACAACTACTTGGCTAACCACAGGAAGTTAGTAGGTCTGGCAGCACCTGGAAAGAAAAAATCATTAGTTCTTCGGCTGTAGACTTTTTTTGGCTTAGATTTGCAACTGAAGTTTAATTCCAAATGGATAATGATGGGTTTTAGACTCCCTCAAATTGAAATATGCAGTTTGCATTCAATTTTCTGAAATTAGATTTGGATAGATGCAATGCGCATCTTAGAAGTTGAAATGAAAAATTGCATGTAAGTGAAATTTAATGGACAGGATATTGGCAGGGCAAAATTACAAAAGCCTTTGGAAAAGTTCGGTACATCGCACGTTCAAGTTTAAAGACGAGTGGGGATAGGTCCATAAATAATTACCTGTTTGTTAGTTAGTAAAATGATGGAGGGGTTACATAAGGTGACCCTCTGTGCTATATCACATCTGAAAGAAGATGGAGTTAGATTTCAAACTTCTGACTCTGCCCTCTTGCATATCCCTCCCTCTTTATGCCCGGTTACTGCTTTTTATTATTCATTCGTGAGACATGGACGACACAGGCTGGGCCAGCATTTACTGCCCATCCCTAGTTGCCCTTGAGCGCAGCTGAGAATCAACCACATTGCTATGACTCTGGAATCACATGTAGGCCAGACTAGGTAAGGACGGCAGATTTCCTTCCATAGAGAACATTAGTGAACCAGTGAGTTTTTCCAACTTCGACAATGGTCGTCAGTAGATTCTTAATTCCAGATTTTTTTATTGAATTCAAATTCCACCATCTGCCGTGACGGGATTCGAACCCTGGTCCCCAGAATATTAGTTGAGTTTCTGGATTAATAGTCTAGCGACAATGCCACTAGGTTTACTGCTTCCCCGGTTGCTGTGCCTTCAGCCACCTCAGTTCCTCAGTCTGGTGTACCCTCTCTAAACTCCTCTGGTCCTCCATTTCTCACTATTCCTTTAAGAAAGCCTTTAAAATCCACCTCTTTGTCCAAGCATTTGAAAATCCCACCTCAAACCTCCTCTTTGGTTTTGCAAGCTGTTATTGATTACAGCACTTTATAGTTCTTTGAGAAATGTCTCTGCATTCGAGAGGCTATATAAATTCCAGCCCCTAATGATGTTAATGATGTGCTGTCCTTATGCTGCGCACTAACTCTATGCCCTTATAGCATATGGCACAATGCTATATTTGGCTCGCTAATGACCCGAAGCATCTTGTAATCTTTGCCAGCTTGGTGTGCCAGGGCCTGCAGATATGGTTGATGGCTTCTTGACAGTGCAGGCAGTCAGCATTTACTGGCTGCTGCTCACTCTGGCATGCCTTCTTTCAGGAAGCAGCTTTGAAAGTGCAACATGCTGCAATTTGGTTATTTATTGAAAGCACCTCTTTTATGATTAATGGGGAATTCACATCTGTTATTCATGACAGGTGGCCAGCACTTAAACTTCCTTCGGGGAAGAGGACAAACCCCGTTTACTAATGGCCGATTAATGTAAAATCTGTGAGGGTCTCTCTGCCGATGCAGGTGTACGCGGAGAACTCCTCACACAGCTCGGCCCGCCTGGCACTCTTTACTGATCCTCCAAACGCCCTGGAAAAGGAGATACCCATTGGAAAGCCCTTTGGTGCCATGGATGGCGCTGGGGAGAGTCGGTGGGGGGAGTGTGAAGACAAATAATTTACCAAATATCACAAAAGCTGTTGAGGGCAAAACAAGGAAAATTAAAGTTTAAAGCTAAAATGTTATTCATGACCTTCAAAGTGCTCCTATTTGCCTCAGAACCATTATATCCAAGAGGGCTTGTTTGATACCATGGCCAGGATTCTCCCATTTTGCTACATTGCTCAAGTCCTGCAGTGGGCTGGGAGATAACAGCAGGAGGCCTTTAGCAGCGTTTGCGACCGGTGTCTGGCTGATCACAAGTTTACAAGACCCTTCTTCTCAGTTTTATCAGCCCTGTGCTGGAAACGGTCACAGAGCTGATGACCATGCGGAAATAGCAATTTCCTTATGATTAGCAGGCCTGGGACAGTAGTCTCCAGGCCAGCTCATGCCTGCCCCCTGCCAGGAGAGGTGGCCACTAGCAGGGTTTACACCGGCTCCCCACTGACAGGGAACAGACGCCCTCACCCTGCTGGTGGGGACAGAGGCCATTGAGGTCTTCCCGGGAGATTGGGGGGCAGAGGGGGGAGGGGGGGGTTAGTGCCAGCCTGGGAATCTGGCAGCCTGACACTACCCAAAAAGCACACTGCCCAGCAGGCAGCTTGGCACTGCCCACCTGGCACTTTGGCACTGCCAACCCAGGCAAGTTGTGGGCAGAGGGCAGAAACAGAGGGGGGGCATATTGTAGGCCGGGGTCTATTGGGAAGACCGATTGGTGGTAGAGGGGGGACCCGCAGCCGCTCTGCAATAGAATCGGTGGAGGAGGGAGTGAGGAGCCGACTGGGGCTGTCCATCGGGGGAGGAGGAGGGGGTCAGGACTGGCTATCAAGAGAGTGTCAGGGTTGGCCATCAGTTTGGGGGGGGGCGGTGGTGGTGGGGGTTGAGGGGGGTGGGGGTCAGGGTTGTGTGGGGTGATAGAAGCTAGCCCGGGGGGTAGGGTTCCAATAAGCCATTGATCCGGGGTGCGGGGGGTGGGGAGCATGGGAGTGCTCAGGGAAGCAGCCACCGGGAGGGGAAAGCCAATGATCAGGGAGAAGGGGACCAGGGAAAACATTGGAAGACCAGCGATGGGGCGGCCCACTGCACATGAGCCCATCAACATAGTGGTTATGTTTCCGGCCGCTCCAGTGGGATGAGGCCCCATTTCCCACTTTCCAATGTGAATCTCTCTGAGGTACTCTGTGATGAACAGAGTTGCAGAGATGCGCTCAGGTATGTCCAAAAATCAGGCGGGCAATTGTCTCATTTTCCCAACCATTGGACACTTTGGTTTTTTTGGGAGAATCCCAGTCCTGATGTTCTGAAAGCTAAAACATTGAGAAATAACATGTAGGATGTCTCTGGCACCAATTACTTTCATTTGTTCGTGGGATGTGGGCATTTGTAGCCTATTTCAGACGGCATTGAAGAGCCAACCACATTGCTGTGGTTCTGAAGTCACATGTAGGCCAAACTGGATAAAGACGACAGATTTCCTTCCCTAAAGGACATTAGTGAACCAGATGGGTTTTTTCAACAATGGTTTCATGGTCATCATTAGAGTTTTAATGCCAGATTTTTTTTTATTGAATTTAAATTTCATTATCTGCAGTTGGTGGGATTTGAATAACCCTGAGTACTAGTCCCACGATAATAACGCAACACCACTGCCTACCCTTAGCATTTGAAGATTGATCTGTTTGATTCAGGAAGGCACTTCAAAATTAGTTAATCACGGGAATATGACAATTTAGCTTCCAGCGAGAGGAGTAACATGTTTTTTCACTGCAGTCAGAATGACCTGGCCAGAGTTTCTAGTGCTGTCTGCACTGGGACACTATTAATGTTTATTGGATAGATTGAGACCAAAGATCTCAGCCTTTCTGGCACACTCCCCATCACAATTCTATCAGGACTCATTTGGAAGAGCTGGAAATAATCCTGGACCTACAAAGTCTTGACTTTGCATTAAATTTCTGTGAGCTTTGTAAAGGAAAACTCCTCTACCAATTCCTCACAAGGCCAACTGCTCTAGAGAGGATTTTGATGTATTATTTGATTTATTATTGTCACATGTATTAGTACGCATGTAGCATTTCTTGCATGCTACATAAAGCATACCGTTCATAGAGAAGGAAAGGAGAGGGTGTAGAACGTAGTGTTACAGTCATAGCTTGGGTATGGAAAAAGGTCAACTTAATGCAAGATAAGAAGTCTGACTGCAACAGGGAAGAAGTTGTTGTTGAATCGGTTGGTACGTGACCTCAGAATTTTACATCTTTTTCCCAATAGAAGGTGATGGAGGAAAGTGTATCTGGGGTGCGGGGGCCTTAATTATGCTGACTGCTTTCCCAAGGCAGCAGGAGGTGTAGACAAAGTCAATGAGTGGGAGGCTGGTTTGCAGGATGGACTGGGCTTCGTTCACAACCCTTTGTCGTTTTTTGCGGTTTTGTTCAGAGCAGGAGCCAAACCAAAGCTGTGATGCAACCAGGAAGAATGCTTTCTATGGCACATCTGTAAAAGTTGCTGAGAGTCATAGCGGACATGCTGAATTTCCTTAGCCTCCTGAGAAAGTAGGAGGGCTTTCTTAGCTATAGCGTTGGTGTGGAGCAACCAGAACCAGGGTTGTTGGTGATCTGGAAACCAAGACACTTGATGTTCTCAACCATTTCCATTTCATCTCTGTTGATGTAGACAGGAACATGTTCTCCTCTACTCTTCTCGAAGTCGCTGACTATCTCCTTCACTTCACTGACATTGAGGGAGAGATTATTGTCGTAATTTGATTTGATTTATCTTAAAGTTTCTTTATTAGTCGCATAAGTAGGCTTACACCATGCAATGAAGTTACTGTGAAAATCCCCAGGTCATCACACTCCTGCGCCTGTTTGGGTACACTGAGGGAGAATTTAACATGGCTAATTCACCTAACCTGCACATCTTTGGACTGTGGGAGGAAACCCACGCGGGCACAGGGAGAACTTACAAACTCCACACTGTTAGTGACCCAAGCTGGGAATCGAACCCGGGTCCCTGGCACTGTGAGGCAGCGGTGCTACCCACTGTGTCACCATGCCGCCAATTTGTATCATTGTGACATGTATTGGTAAGCAGTGAAAACTATTGTTTCTTACAAGAAACTAAATGTGATTTATTTGACCCCATTCCCTGGTTTTAGGTCAGTGTGTCATCCACTGCAGAATTCCTGACTTTCACTTTTCCTGGCTATTGCTGTTCATTGATGTTTTGAAATATTTCAGGGACAGCCATCAACTCTCAACATGCTGGACTTACTGAACGTGGCTCAGGATATCGCTCGGGGATGTCAGTATCTGGAGGAAAATCACTTCATCCATCGGTAAGTGGGCACAAGCCTTGCAAGTGGCAGGTCTGGAAGATATCAAATGATTCTCTTTTAAATCATTACCATGGGTCTTATTTTTAAAAACAAGACCTGTGTTTTTGATATTTACTAGTATAGAAGAAGAAGTGAAAAGGTTTAGTATGTGCCACGTTCACCTCCGTACTGGGGTAAAAATCAGTCAAACGAAAGCAAAATACAGAGGATGCTGGAACCTGAAACAAAAACAGAGAGTGCTGGAAAATCTCAGCAGGTCTGACAGCATCTGTGGAGAGAGAAAAGAGCCAAGGTTTCGAGTCTAGATGACCAAGTTTAGCTCTGACAAAGGGTCATCTAGACTCAAAACAGTGGCTCTATTCTCTCCTCACAGATGCTGTCAGACCTGCTGAGATTTTCCAGCGTCTTTGTCTAAAATCAGCCAAGGACTGTTGGAATATTTTTACTGCGTGGACCCCAATTCTCTTTTCGCATCCAGTGGTGCACTTAAGCATACATTTTTCTGTTTCCATAGGTAGTAATTTCTGGAATAGATCATCAGTCTGTCACCAGGGGGCTTATAACTTGGGGGTAGCGGGGGAGGTGGAGGTGGAGGAACACTCAACATCACATGTGGCTGATCAGGAATTTCTCCTGCCCTTACCACCAGCCGTTGGTTTGTTCGAAAGATTTGCAGGTTGACACACTCATTCTGTTTGACTGGGTTACGAATGCACCTTCCTTGGCCTTCAAGTCCTGGGGTAGGATTCGAACCCGGAGGGGGGGAGGTGTTAACCACTGTGCCACAAGATCTGATGGATGTGGGAATGGATGATATTGCACTCTCTCCCACTACCACACCTTTCTTTTTGAAATGATGTGACTACCGCTGGAATAAGCCATTGCAGTAAACCTGGAATACTGGGTGATTATTTTTTGATTCTTGGAAATTGTCTCAACTGACAAGTAATTTAAAAAGCTAAAGTCCAGCTACCAGGTAACACTTGTCCAGCCGACAGTAACCACTGCAGGATTGTGAACAGTTATAAACATCAACTCATCTCAAATCCCAAATGACTGCTTAGAAGTTCATGATGCAGATAAACAGAAGTCAGACTCCTGTTTTTTAAGCTAAAATCAAATCAGCTAGTCACAGAGATTTACAATTTTAAGTTTTATTGTTTGACCAATATAACAACAGCAGTTTAATACAAATAATAGAAAAATAATGGGAAGAATGATCAGGTAGACTTGCAGTTCTAATCAATTATCTCTGAGCAGTCAGTTAGTACCATCAGCATGAAGTGGGAACATTAAATACCATCCTGTACAGTAAGATTCATCACATTGAATTGCTCATTTCACATGGAGTTGCCTATATTACTTATTATTATAAGGCCCCCAATGGTTCACCTCTTCCTGAGAGAGTCCTTATTGGTGCTTCATTCACTCGGATTATACTGCTCTGACTGAGTAATTCCCTAAACCTGATCCTCTCGCTGCATTACACCCTGATATCACAGCCCATAGTACCACACATATTCCCAAGTGAGTCACTTGTGCTGTTCCTCTCCCCTGGTGCTGTTCCTCTCCCCAGGCACTGTCCCTCTCCCCTGGTGCTGTTCCTCTCACCTTCCTCTCCCCTGGTGCTGTTCCTCTCTCCAGGCACTGTTCCTCTCCCCTGGTGCTGTTCCTCTCCCCAGGTGCTGTTCCTCTCCCCTGGTGCTGTTCCTCTCCCCTGGTGCTGTTCCTCTCCCCAGGCACTGTTCCTCTCCCCAGGCACTGTTCCTCTCCGCAGGCACTGTTCCTCTCCCCTGGCGCTGTTCCTCTCCCCTGGTGCTGTTCCTCTCCCCTGGTGTTTTTCCTCTCCCCAGGCACTCTTCCTCTCCCCAGGCACTGTTCCTCTCCCCTGGCGCTGTTCCTCTTCCCTGGTGCTGTTCCTCTCCCCTGGTGTTTTTCCTCTCCCCAGGCACTCTTCCTCTCCCCAGGCACTGTTTCTCTCCCCAGGTGTTGTTCCTCTCCCCAGGCACTGTTCCTCTCCCCTGGTGCTGTTCCTCTCCCCTGGTGCTGTCCCTCTCCCCAGACACTGTTCCTCTCCCCTGGTGTTGTTCCTCTCTCCAGGCACTGTTCCTCTCCCCAGGCACTGTTCCTCTCCCCTGGTGTTGTTCCTCTCCCCTGGCACTGTTTCTCTGCCCTCCTCTCACAGTGCTGCCTCAGTTAAAGATCTCATTCACATTATTGTAGTTTGAACAACACATTGTGGACGCTCAGCTTAGATCAAATGCTGCAGTTCTGATTGGAGCTTAAAATGTTGATTTAGGTGCGAGTTCTATTAAGTCCGGCAAGCGGAAAGAAGTTGACAAATTTCCAAGTCAGCTGTTACAGCAAAAACTTTTATCGCAATAGTTGCTTTTCTATCTTAAGGTGGAAATGTGCAAATGTTTAATTACAGTGCAGACATCTGCCTTAATTGATAAGACTGATATTTCAAGGATTACATCCCCAAACCAATCATTCTTGACTTTGGCTTACTTTATTGGTTCAAAGTATTTTCCCCAGGCAGAGTTTCAATGCTTGAGTACATAATATGTACTCACTGAGTAATGTAAAGAGCTGTAAAAAATTAGATAAACTATTGTCGGCATTTACAGTGTTGTGAATATCTCATGTACAATTACCCATACCCATGTAGAGATAATCATTTGATGATTAAACAGAAGGCAAGACCAAAGGTCAGACCTGCCAATCTTGTTTTCATGTTATATCCAGTTGGACCACAGTTGGACAGACTCCTGGCCTCATATGTACTTCAATATACCTTACGCATGCACATTCATACAGCACAGTTTCCATTTACTGACAGCACAGTGACACAGTGGTTAGCACTGCTGCCTCACAGCGCCAAGGACCTGGGGTCGATTCCTGGCTTGGGTCACTGTCTGTATGGAGTTTCCACGTTCTCCCTGTGTCTGTGTGGATTTCCTCCGGGTGCCCTGGTTTCCTCCCACAGTCTGAAAGACGTGCTGGTTAGTTGCATTGGCCTTACTAAATTCTCCCTCAGTGTACCCAAACAGGTGTGGTGACTAGTGGATTTTCATAACTTCATAAAAGCTTAAAGTTTATTTATTAGTCACAAATAGGCTTACATTCACACTGCAATGAAGTTACTGTGAAAATCTCCAAGTCGCCACGCCTGTTCGGGTACACCTAGGCGCCATTCAGCATGGCCAATGCATCTAATCTGCACATCTTTGGACTGTGGGAGGAAACCGGAGCATCTGGAGGAAACCCACGCAGACACGGGGAGAATGTGCAGACTTTGCACAGATGATGACCCGAGCCAGGAATTGGATTCGGATCCCTGGCGCTGTAGGCAGCAGTGCTAACCACTTTGCTGCCGTGCCGCCATTGCAGTATTAGTGCAAACCTACTTGTGATACTAATAAATTAACTTTAAAAACTTTTTACGCCACTCTGCCAGCTTTCACCCAAAGCTGTTGAACAATCTGCTGCAGGCGTACTTTTTACCTAAGAGTTGGCATTGTTTGATTTAAACCTCTTCTCATCTTCAGCCTTTTGTTGACAATTACTAATAATGTAACAATGTTACTGTGTGTGTGTGGGTGTGTGGATTAAATTTATATTTTCACTCTCACAAAGGACATTACAGTGAAGATTGCTGTATTATTAAACATGCAGATTAGAAAGTCTCATTTAAGCCTGTGACTGATACTGATTGAGAGGATCAGTTCGGCCATTGATCCCGGCACCCCTGGATTAAGGAGTGTAGTAAATCCATGGAGGCGAAGGTCCCATCACCAAATGTTCCTTTATTTCCAAGATATATTGCACAGCAGAGTGCTCCCTGCTTCAGCAGGCTGGGAGCCTGACACACTTGCTTTAAATAGGGGACATGAGGCTCCCTGATTGGGCCATCATCAATTAGGATTCAATCAGAGACATCATTTTGTGTGCAACCAAATAAACAAAATCAACTTAACTGAGGGACCACTCAAAAAGGGCAACTCCCTAAAAGGAGGGGAACCACCTGAAACAAAAAACAAAATGGAAAGGAAACTTGAAAACATCAAATTAAAATGTGATTAAAGGGGTCAATAATACAACCCAGTCCCTACGGTGCCCAGCGGGCATGGAAGGCATCAAATGTGTCTCAGATACCACATGCTTCCTCTCCAGGGACACCCGGCCACGAATGTAGCCATGGTAGAGGAGCAGATAATTGGGTTGGATGACCAATTCGATCGCCCGCTGCCTGGATCGGTAGATAGAATGTCTTGCCAGACCCAGGCGCAGGTTCACGAGGAGGTCCTCCTTCTTCCATGCCTCCTTCTGCACTAGGTGAGGACTCAATCAGGGAGTTCATACTCTCGCAGGCCAACCGCAGTTTGACTGATGTCATCACAGGGAACAAAAAGTCAGCCAGGATTCCTGCAACAAAATTAGCATCTAATACTGATCCCTCCTGAAAGTGTAATGTGTTTGGATATCAGGTGAGGAAGGAATCGAGTGTGTCTATGTTGCTCTCAGTCAAAACATTTATCAACATACACCATGAAGGATCATACACAAAGAATGATCTCTGAGACAGACGGTTCCTGGGACAATGGAACCCTTGTCCAGTATGTGTTAACTCCTTCAGGAAAAGAGGTGAGGACATGAGAAAATCAGAGGGAGAATTTACCTCTCCACATTCTGTTTATTGACAGGGATATCGCTGCGAGGAATTGCCTGCTTACTTTCAAAGGTACAGGAAGAGTGGCCAAGATTGGAGATTTTGGAATGGCTCGTGATATATACAGGTAAATTAAGAAAATATAGACATTCACAATATTTAATCAGGATTTAAATCAAAAGCTCTGTTAAAGTGAAACTAAAGGACTCAAACAAAGCACAGAATTCATAGAATCCTTACAGTGCAGAAGGAGGCTATTCAGCCCATCAAGCCTGTACCAACAACAAACCCACTCAGGCCCTATCCCTGTACCCCCACGTATTTACCTTGCTAATACCTCTGATGTGGAAGGGGCAATTTAGCATGGCCACTCAACCTAACCTGCACATCTCTGGAGTGTAGGAGGAAACTGGAGCACCCAGAGAAAACCTACACAGACTCCATACAGACAGTAACCCAGGTCCTTGGCTAACCACTGTGCCACCCAAACCATTTGAATTTGACTGCACACTGACAACCTCACTTAATCCAACCTATTTGAACGATTTAATCTGCTTTTCCTTATTCCACAAGCGGAAGATGTGTAAGTTGTCCATCTGAATGTAATGGGGAATGAGCTACAGCAAAAATGGGGCTTTATCAGTTTTAAGTATAGGGCCAGGCAAGTGAAGGTGTGAGTTAAAATTTCTGTTATTATTCTGATTATTTATAACAGAGTAACACCATAACCTCAGTGTTACCCAGTTTCTGGTGGTCAGTTTCCTATGATATTACACATGCAGGATTTTACAGCCTCGCTCGTTCTGAAACCATAAGATCCCGCCCGAGATCAATGGATCTTTCCATGTTCCACCCCTCACCCGCTCCGATTCCCGCTGGTGGTAAAATTCTGACCAAGGTGCCTACACTAAACAAACCTCCCAGATAAAGCTGTGTTGGAAGGTATAGATAATTGGACCATGGTGCGCAGATATAATCCAGTCCCGATTTTAAAATGATTCATTAAGTCCTTTTAATTGATATTTTAGTTAAAAATAACAAAATGTCATCCTTTCGGAAACAAGGAAGAGGAATTGATTGCAGCGCAGGGTTTTTGCACTACAGTACAGATTGAGAAGCTGGGAGACAGAAAACAGACACACAGCAACACTGCCACTAGCAGGAGAATTTAATTACAGCATAACAAGTTTGTAGAGGAAGTTTCCATTATACGTTTGGACATGGAAATTTACAATGGGAAATAAAGGCAAAAAAAAACGGATGAAACATCACAATGAGAATCTAATGATGATGCTGGGAGCAGGAAATGAGGTAGGCGGGGGGGCACTTAATAATGTGGCTGGTGAAATGTCAGCTCCCAGACAGTGGGATGAAGGTTGGCGGTGGATTAAAGGGAGATAGTGGTTTCCGATGGCAAGCTGCAATTTTAATGCATTAGCATGTCATGTATACTCATTAACACACATGCTCGCCAGTTAAAATTGGGTCATTGAGATGATGTCGAGAGTCAACAAGAGACACATGGTTTCAGAGTCATCTCTGATTAAAGGTGACTTGCAACAAGCAAGGTCGCCTTCCTGGCAGACTTGGAGCTTTTGTATGCGGAGCTTTGTTGAACCAGGGGAGGGAACACTGAGATGTTGCATTGAGTTCAGGTGGTGGCTGTTCATGGAAGTCGGGGCGAGGCCTTAAGATATCGGAGCAGAAGGAGACCATTCGGCCCATGGAGTCTGCACCGACCACAATCCCACCCAGGCCCTATTCCCACATAATCACCCTGCTAATGCCCCTGACACTGGGGTCAATTTAGCATGGCCAATTCACCTAAGCCATTCACCTAAACAAATCATAGCTGATATGTTTCTCAAACCCATTCTCCCACCTTTTCCCCGTAACCTTTGATCCCCTTATCAATCAATCTATCTCTGTCTTAAATACACTCAGTAACCTGGCCTCCACAGCTTTCTGTGGCAATGAATTCCACAGAGTCACCACCCACTGGCGGAAGAAGTTGTCTCAGGAATTGAGGTCGGGTGAAGGTGGGAGGTCTAAGAAAGATTGTGGGGGATGGGGGAAAGAGCTGGATTTCACAGCGAAAATCCCAAACACAAAGAGAGGAGAGCACAGGGGTGATTGAGGGAAGGTCAACAGTGAGGTTGAGGGAGTCGAGGGTAACTGAGGGCAGGTCAGGATTGATGGGGAAGGGTTGAGAATGAAAGTTGGTAGGTTGAGGATGACTGGGGTTTGGGCATAGGGAGGGGCACGTCCTGGGGAAATTCGATGGTGAAGGGGGCAGCTCTTAGGTTGACAGGCAATTGATCGAGGGTGATGGTGGGTGGCTTGTGGGTCACCCAAAGCAGGCCAAAGCTGACTGAGAAAGAAGGTGACTGAGAGGGTGCAGAATGATGGATTACAGTTCTAGTATTAGAGTAGGGGTGCTCAGGCAGCAAAAGGTAGCTGGAAACAGGTCAAGGATGTCAACATGCTAATGTCCACTGAAATCTCCATCTAGGCTGCCTTGATCAGGTGGAAGAATAGCTGGTGCCATTGCTGGGAAACAGGATTTCCTCTCGTTCCCGACAGACTAGAGGAGGACATGTAGAGAGACATTGTTAAATGGTGGGATCATTCGCTCTCTGTTCCAAGACATGTATCCACTCATGAATGGGTAACAGTGGGTGATTCAGATCCATGGGTGGGTAGAGGATAGTAAGAAGTCTCACAATACCAGGTTAATGTCCAACTGGTTTATTTGGCAGCACAGGCTTTCAGAGCACTGCCCCTTCATCAGGTGAGTTGGAATTGTGTTCACAAACAGAGCATATATAGACACAAACTTAGTATATAAGATATTGGTTGGAATGTGAGTCTTTTCAGGTAATCAAGTCTTAAAGGTACAGACAATGTGAGTGGAGATCTCTCTCTACTCACATTGTCTGTACCTTTAAGACTTATTATTAGGGCACTCATAACGTTAAAATGGCGGCTCGGGCTCGTTGGGCCGGAAGGCCTGTTTCCCGTGCTGTGTTGTTTTTTGTTCTTTATTCCCACCATTATCTTGTAAATTGAGTTTGTGTCTATATATGCCCTGTTTGTGAACACAATTCCCACTCACCTGATGAAGGGGCAGTGCTCTGAAAACTTGTGCTGCCAAATAAACCTGTTGGGCTTTAACCTGGTGTTGTGAGACTTCTTACTGTGCTTACCCCAGTCCAACACCGGCATCTCCACATCATGGGTAGAAGATGGCAATAGCCCCAGGTCAGTGCCCTCCATTTGGACAGGCAGAAGGAAGCAGGTGTCTGTCTGTGTGCCTCATAAACGTGGCACCTGGATCATTGGCTACATGAGGTTAATGATGATGTTGATGTCCAGCCCCATCGCACAATCGGCCAAGACCCTCAACCTTAAGGGCAGGATTTTACAGCCTCTCTCAAGCAAGACTGGAAATTCCCGCCCGAGACCAATGGACATTTCTGTTGTCTGCCCCTCGCCCACTCCGTTTCCATGGTGGGTGGGGTGGTAGAATTCCATAGTCCATGTCCAATTGGCTGATCGCTGTGTGATTATATGTGTGTGGCCCACCTCTGAGCAGAAGATCCAATCACTTCCAATCCCTTTATCAGGACCCCTGCTGCTGCAACAAAACTCTGTCTGTGTTATGTGGACAAAACCTCTGTCTTCCAGTCCTGTCTGCCATGGGAATCATTATAGGCAGGAAAGAGAACATAACAGACAAGCAAACAGACCTTGGGCAGAAATTTCCAATCCCAAGATGGGCAGGAGCAGACAATGCTACGCAGGATTTTTGATATAGATATGTGCCTGCTGACTCCATTTCTTACCTAGTTCCTTATCAACTTGAACTTCCCAAGGAGCACAGGGTAAATCCTTTTGATAATAACCAGACTGCTCTTAACAATGAAAGAGCTGATGAATTTGATGCACGTTATCA
The DNA here is from genome assembly GCF_965287045.1 of Carcharhinus amblyrhynchos. Classification (NCBI taxonomy): domain Eukaryota; kingdom Metazoa; phylum Chordata; class Chondrichthyes; order Carcharhiniformes; family Carcharhinidae; genus Carcharhinus; species Carcharhinus amblyrhynchos. Next base: position 67,441,531 of record NC_137335.1, on the reverse strand, counting down.
CATTCTCTCAATGATTATAAAGAGATAAACCTTCATTCCCACTTGTACCTGTTTCATTGCGCATTATCTTTCAAAACTTTAGACATTTTGGCCGCAATTCTCCAATCTCGTTTGCACCACCACTGCTGCCAGTGAGAACAGAGAACTTGGCGCTCAGCCAAATCTCCATTCACTGCAGTGGGACTGGAGAATCCCAGCCCGGGGTGAGATCAGAGAATTCCACCCTCTACACACTGGGTCATATTGCAGACCATCTCAGTGTTTGCCTGGCCTCAGAATTCCAAAACAGGATAAACAGTCTCCTATTTGCCTCAATTGATTTTCTTATTAAATTCCAAGTGAAATCTCACTAAAAGTTATTGAGGTTATCAAACTTGATTTGTTCTCTGATGAGTAGTCTCCATATACCCATCCTGTGTGAAATGCCCATTCACTTTCCTTATTCTGTCCTTCATTCCACGTCTGCTCACTTTGCTCCCGGGGCATGAGAAACAATTTTCAGAGCTCAACATGTCGATATACTGAAGCGTCTTGAATATCTCAATAAGATCCCCTTAAGAAGGTTTAATGTATAAAGAAGCTCAGCTTCTGTAGTCTCCACTTACAGTTCAGCCATCAATCATCTCCAGTGCCATGTTTTCCTTGCTATAGCATAAGCCAGAACTAAATACAGTAATACAGACAGGGCTGAACTATTAGCCTGTATAGTCTCAGTAATCATGTTGTGGTCTGTTTTCTAGTCCCGATGTTATACAGTGAAAAAGTGTCATTTGTCTTGTATACCACTGTGACAGGTGGAGTCAATGATCCACTTTCTCCTGGGTGAACTTTGTATTTAGCTCCTCACCTGTATTTATTTTTTTCTTTGTGAACGTCAATGTTGAATTCCATTAGCCAAACTTTCCAATTTATTCACCTATTGCTGCTCCTGATTATATCAAACCTCACAAGCCTCTCACAGGCCAAGTGTCATCTTTAATTCGGACATTGACTTCCTGTAGTGTCGATCCTCATAAACCAGGAAGCATGCCAGTGACATATTGGGTTGGGCTTTCCAGCCCCTCCAGATTGTGGGATCTTCCAACCCTGCCAAAGTCAACCTCTGGCATGGATTCCCCCAATGGTGGGACAGGCAAGCCATGCAAAGATTCATAGATGATGGCGGGACTGGTAAACCCCAGCAGTAGCCAATGGCTCATCACATCCACTGCTGGAGTGGGGCCAGAAAATCCCAGCCACTGAAACAATCCAAAACTGAGAGGCAGCACCACCAAAACCGCTGGAATTGTTTGTATAGCAGTGGATGTATGTGTATTTTCTTCTGTTTATTAATATTAGTGAAGGTTTTTCCACTTTATATTCAAGTTAATATTGTTGTTAACATTGATGAATGAAGGGAAACATAGTCTAATATATTTCATTTTAACCCAATCACTTTGGGCAATTGATTATGTAAAACAATCATTTATCATTGCTTAATTTGTTCAGCTTAATTGATAGGTTCATTGTTTTTACTTTGTGTAAAATATCCAACCATTACATCTCTTTGGGGAGAATAGGTTTCTATTTTGTCTTAGCTGATACACAACAGAGTTCCATAGCCATTAGATTTCATTATCTGCAGCAGACATTTCATACATACAGGCTTCAAGATGATGATGTGGATGGAATTCCAGTGTACAAATGTTAATGGTTGTTAGAAGTTCCTCACTCTACTGTTCTAGCAGAGTTACTAACCCTTTGTAAATAGCTGGCTTGACACTGCCACTGCTACCCAAATGTGAAACAGCAAAATTAGAATGTTTTGTACTTCCAACACGGTCCAAAGATGTGTGGGTTAGATGGATCGGCCATACCAAACTGCCCCTTAGTGTCCAAAGATGTGCAGGTTCGATGGATTGGCCATGCTAAATTGCCCCTTAGAGTACAAAGACGTTCAGGTTAGATGGATTGGCCATGCTAAATTGCCCCTTAGAGTACAAAGATGTGTGGTTAGATGGATTGGCCATGCTAAATTGCCCCTTAGTGTACATAGATGTGCAGGTTAGGTGGATTGGCCATACTAAATTGCCCCTTAGTGTACAAAGATGTGTGGTTAGATGGATTGGCCATGCTAAATTGCCCCTTAGTGTACATAGATGTGCAGGTTAGGTGAATTGGCCATACTAAATTGCCCTTTGGTGTCCAAAGATGTGTAGGTTAGGTGGATTAGTCATCTTAAATTGCCCCTCTGTGTCTTTTAGAGAGTCGATGCAGGCTGGAATTCTCCCATCCCGCTCACCACTGGAATTTTAGTGGGCAGGCCATGGACAATGTGAAACCGGTCAGGTGGGAATTTCTGGCTTTTAGACCAGCGCAGCTGGAGAATTCCATCCGCCGACTCAATGGCCAAATTACCTCTTTCTGCTCTTTAGGGATTCTATGGCTCTGTCTTGTGTATTTGTAAAATAATGCTTTAAAGTAAAGGAAGAAGTATTTATCAAAATAGGGGTGGCACAGTGATTAGCACTGCTGCCTCACAGCGCCAGGGACCCGTGATCAATTCTGGCCTCTGTCTATGTGGAGTTCGTACATTCTCCCCATGTCTGCATGGGTTTCCTCTGGGTGCTCCGGTTTCCTCCCCCAGCCCAAAAATGTGCAGTTTGCTTGGCCATGCCAAATTGACCCAAGTGTCAGGGGATTGGCAGGATAAATGTGTGGGATTGTGCTCAGTGCAGACTCGATGGGCCGAATGGTTTCCTTCTGCACAGTAGAGATTCAATGATTGTATGAAAACTACTACTGCTTTGGGAGAGAAGAGTGCATCATGCATTTGCCAGGATCATGTTACACGCAAGCGATATGGTAATGTATTTTAATACAGTAGTCCATCAATTCCTCTTTAAACTACAAACATCTGGTCGTTTACATGTAATTCCTATTCTCTTCCCGCACCTAGTGGTGCATTAAGGCAGACTTTAGTACGTTTCCCTAGCTAGTAATTCCCAGAACAGATCGCTATTCTGTCACCAGGGATTTGTAATGTGAGGGGTACCACTCTACATGAAGAGTGGCTGGGGGCCATGAGTCTTTCCTGCTCTTACTGCCAGCCATTGGCCTGTTGAAAGAATTTACAAGTTGACAGTCAACCTATTTGACCGTATTGTGAACGCACCTTCCTTGGCCATCAAGTCCTGGAGTGGGACTCGAACCTGGAACTTCTAACTTAGAACATTACAGCACAGTACAGGCCCTTTGGCCCTCAATGTTGTGCCAAGCTATGTCTAATCCCAAGATCAAGCTATCCCCTCCCTATCAATCTGGTGTGCTCCACGTGCCTATCCAATGACCTCTTGTAAGTTCCTACAGTGTCTGACTCCACTGTCACAGTAGGCAGTGCATTCCATACTCCAACCACTCTCTGAGTAAAGAATCTACCTCGAATATCCCTCCTATATCTCCCACCATGAACTTTATAGTTATGCCCCCTAGTAACAGCTACATCCACCCGAGGAAATAGTCTCTGCACGTCCACTCTATCAATCCCTCTCATCATCTTATAAACCTCTATTAAGTCGCCTCTCATCCTCCTCCACTCTAAACAGAAAAGCCCCAGCTTCCTCAACCTTTCCTCATAAGACCTACCCTCCAAAGTAGGCAGCATCCTGGTAAATCTCCTCTGCACTCTCTCCAATGCTTCCACATCATTCTTATAATGAGGTGATCAGAACTGCACACAATATTCCAAATGTGGTCTCACCAAGGTCCGGTATAATTGCAGCATAACCCCACAGCTCTTAAACTCAAACTCCCTGTTAATAAACACTAACACACTATAAGCCTTCTTCACGGCTCTATCCGCTTGAGTGGCAACCTTCAGAGATCTGTGGACATGAACCCCAAGATCTCTCTGTTCCTCCACATTCCTTAGAACTCTTTGCCGTTGACCCTGTAATCTGCATTCAAGTTTGTCCTACCAAAATGAATCACCTCGCATTTATCAGAGTTAAACTCCATCTGCCACTTTTCAGCCCAGCTCTGCACACTCTTGCCTCTGCCTCAGAGGCAGGAGTGTGACCACAGAGGTCACATGTAAACCAAGGTTTAAATATCGATCCTTTTTTAAGAGCTGCACTATGCTATAAAGTATAGAACGTGTTAAGTTTTGCCTGCAAAGTAACCCTCAGAAGCAAGGAAATATATGATGCTGGCTGTTTTAACTGGCTTTAATGGCTGAGAAAATAGCCGAGATAACTACATCTGCTGGCTGATCTGCTGAACTACCACTCCATTATATTATTAGATCAGTGCCTTGGATAACAATCAGCCTGTCAAATCATATTCATTTGCTGCTTAACTCCACAGGGCCAGTTATTATAGAAAGGGAGGTCGTGCCATGCTCCCAGTAAAATGGATGCCACCGGAAGCCTTCATGGAAGGAATATTTACTTCAAAAACAGACACCTGGTATGTGTGCTTCTGTGCATGTGTTTTCTAAGAAAGAGAAGGGTGAGCATAACCATTGAGATAGCTTACATCAGGTTTGTAGCTTTGACCAGCTGTGCTGCACTGACAGCACGATCATATTACAACAAAGAGAAGGAAGTAAAGATGACTCCCACAGTTTCTATAAGATGGAGGTCCATTATGAATTAATCACAGTCCTTTCACCTCCAGAATCTCTGGTTAAAATTCCATCTGCACAAACTGAATTTCAGAACTCTCAGCCTGTCCTTAGCAACCAGTTCCACATCACCCCACACCGATTCGGGTCTCAATTTGGTGATCTCATCAATAAGATAAACACTTTACCTAATGCACGTAGAAAAAATATTTTTTTATTTGATTTATTATTGTCACATGTATTGTTATACAGTGAAAAGTATTGTTTCTTGCACACTATACAAACAAAGCATACCTTTCATAGCGAAGGAAAGGAGAGAGTGCAGTCATGGCTAGGGTGTAGAGAAAGATCAACTTACTGTGAGGTAGGGCCATTCAAAAGTTTGATGGCAGCAGGGAAGAAGCTGTTCTTGAGTTGGTTGGTACGTGACCTCAGACTTCTGTATCTTTTTCCCACTGGAAGAAGGTGGAAGAGACAATGTCCGCTGTGCTTGGGGTCCTTGATCATGCTGGCTGCTTTGCCAAGGCAGTGGGAAGGCAGAGTCAATGGATGGGAGGCTGGTTTGCGTGATAGACTGGGTTTCATTCACGACCTTTTGTAGTTCCTTGTGGTCTTGGGCAGAGCAGGAGTCATACCACATTGTGATACAACCGGAAAGAATGCTTTGTAATGTATTCCAGTGGGCTTCACAGAGCCAGGAAGAGAATGGAAGCTGAAGGGAAGAAGGGAAGTATATGGAGGTTTTTAAAGGATTGGGATTGCAGAGGGTGGGAACTAAGACAGCAAAAATCATGATGGTTGATGTTAAGGTGAAAAGCCAGGGAATGCACAAGGGGCGAGGCAGAGAGTTGTGGGAATTGTTTGTGTGGCTCACGTAGATTACAAAGATAAGAGGGGCTAGGGCCAGAAGAGCTTTAAAATCAAACGTAAAGGTTGAGAAGGCTCTAATGGATAGCTAGTGTGGTTAGCAGAAATAAAATCACACTGGCATAGTCAATTTGTTTGTTAATGGTGATAGTGGGAAACTCATTCCCCAGCACTGACAGTCATCGCCTAGATCAGCACTAAAAAATTCACCGTAAGAATTTACCAAGCCTCACAAACACATAAAGAGGAAACAGCATAAGTGGCAAGAACAATACTTTTGATTTTCAATTAGTGGCTTCTGGACAGTGAACTTAGTGTGCTACATATCAGAGTGTGTGTTTTATAAGTAGCAGAGGGATCAGTAATTTAAACCAATCTGCTCTATTTCTTAGTTTCCATGTCTTTTTTAATTCTGCCTTGAATTACAGTAAGAGACAGACCTTCTCCATTGTTGGCATTTTACCTGGCAGAAGCCAGGTGTGAGGGCAGACAGATTGGGCAAATCAGAGACTGCTGGCATTAGACTGCTCTTGTACACTCCCTGGCAGAGGCACAGAAGCCGATTCCTGGCTATGTGGCTTCCCAAGTGCTGGTGGAGCATAGTCTCAATGGACATTGAAAAGGGGAATGGGGTCAGGGTGGAGGATAGAATGTGATCAAAATGGAGGAATTCTGAAGGCTGGCATAACCTTGAACTGAGTTTTGCTGTTTCTTTGCAGGTCCTTTGGAGTGTTGCTATGGGAGATCTTTTCACTTGGGTATATGCCCTATCCCAGTAAGAGTAACCAAGAGGTGCTGGAGTTTGTCACCAGTGGTGGCCGAATGGACCCACCCAAAAACTGCCCTGGTCCTGTGTACGTAAATCCTTGTCAAACTGTTTTGCCTCTCTGTTCCACTCGAGGTTTTATCTGGACAAATTAAATTGTCCTGTTGTTTCAGTCTCGACAGTAGTTTGCTTCTTCCCTTGGTGTTGCTGAGATTTCATTGCAATAATCCACGTACCGACAGCTGATGGGTACACCCGAGATCTATGGCTAAATCATTTCATTTGTATAATGGGCCCTCCCTGATTGGTAAGAAAATAACTGGGATTGGGATAACCTAGCTTATTAGATTTAAGTGACTAATGTAGCACCTCACAGTTGATTTATATTGGAACAGGGTTGCACGCACCTTCAGAAGGTGCAATGCAAAGAAGCTGCCAGCACAACACTATAAAGGGGTGATGTCTAAATATAAAGCAGATCTAATCGCCCACAACAGGGTAGCCCCCAATGCCGGCAAGCATGGAAGTGAGAAGACATGAAAATTTAAGCTGACTTGTTGGTTTGCTGGTTCCGTTCTGTTCTCAAGCCATTTGCCAATCCCAGGATGGGATTAGAGAGCAGGGTTCAGTAATTAAAACAAATTAAAAGCTGAACATCTAACCTGATTTAAGTTTAAAAGTAGTGATTAGATAGCTAGGACAGGGAAGGATTCAAGGACAATTGAAGGCTGATCGAGGCCCATTGCCAGAGGTTGACTGGAACTTTCAGGCCAGCCCCCCCAGAGTCCCCGAGGCAGGCTGCCTGGTGGTAGTCAGGCCTGTGGGTCACTCCAGGCAGGCTTTGAGGCCCTCACTGCCTGCCTGGTCACAGCTGGGACGGCAGACCACCCTGTGAAAGAGCTCTTCCTACTCAACGGTGGCCTGGCTGCTGAGGGGATTTTTTTTAACTTATTGATGAGATGGCGCTTCTATCTTGAGCTGCCCTCTCTCCCTGACTCGGAAAGACACACTTCTTCTTTAGTACCTGATGGCTTCCCGTTGACCCTTGAGCTTTGAGAGCCTGCTGGCTGTGCTTAGCTGGGGATGTCGAGCTCGCCCTCTGGTGACTAATTGGTCAATTTGGTGAAAAATCGCCGTTTCCCACACAGCCCTGACCCTGATCCCTGGGGAAATTCCTGCTCCTTAGCTCAGTGATTAAAAGGAATTAAAAGCTAAGCATCTAACCTGATTTAAGTTTAACAGTATTGATTAGATAGCTAGGACAGGAAAGGCGAAAAGGCATGGCATACAACCACGGTTAGCACAGTTGCCTCACAGCACCGGGGACCTGGGTTCAGTTCCGGCTTGGACCACTGTCAGTATGGAGCTTGCACATTCTCCCCATATCTGCATGGGTTTCCTCCAGGTGTTCCAGTTTCCTCCCACAGTCCGGGTTAGGTTGATTGGCCATGCTAAATTGTCCTTGAGAGTCAAGGGGATTGGCTAGGGTAAATATGTAGTGTTATGGGGATAGAGTCTGGGGGGGATTGTTATCGGTGCAGACTCGATGGGCCAAATGACCTCCTTCTGCAATGTAGGGATTCGATGATTCTAAGTTTATTTATTTATTAATCACAAGTAGGCTTACATTAGTTACTGTGAAAATCCCCTAGTCGCCACACCCTGGTGCCTGTTCGGGTACGCTGAGGGAGAATTCAGCATGGCCAATGCACGCAACCAGCACATTTTTTGGACTGTGGGAGGAAACCGGAGGAAACCCATGCAGACATGGGGAGAACGTGCAGACTTCCCAAGCCGGGAATCAAATCCGGGTCTCTAACGCTGTGAGGCAGCAGTTCTAACAGGACTAAATTGGCACAGGAATTCACATGCAACATTTAAATATCTGAAGCCTGTTCAGCTTAAACAAACACATGAGAAAGCTGAAATTACTTTTGCTTTATCTACTGAGATTGAGTAATGTTTTATTTTTATCTCGAGTTGTCACGTGAGAATAAGGGAGTAGTAATTAGAAGTTCTGAGCTGCAGCTTGATAATCAGGTCCACGGCTGCTGATCACACCCACAGCATTGACAGGTCTAATGGTGCGCAGATAGACCACATTTTACATTCCCTGTGTCGCTGTAATTAAGGGGAATTTGCAAGTTGATTTATGTATTTTTTCCTGTGGTGGTTATATTGGGAAATGTTTGAAAATGAAATGCATAATTAACATGTCAAAGTGTGGCTGTGTTTGTGTCCACGAATCTAACTTTGAAGCAACAGCATTGTCCTCTCGTCTGCAGCATGTCAGTAGCCACGCTGAAGCCAGTTTAATGTCAGGCTGTCACCTTTTCTCAAGTCCAACATTTGACAAGGGCAGGATGGGGGCAAGACGGAGGGGGCGGACTTGTGGCTTCAGTTCTGATACTGTCTCTTCAGCGCTGGTGAACTGGAATGACTGTGCTTTTCACCGATGTGATAACAAGAGATTCTCTCCCATAACGTATGCCCAGTAAATCCATTACAGCTTCTCGGAGAGCCCAGTAGAAAATGCCTTTTAAAAAGGAACAAAAACAGAAAATGCTGGAAAACCCCAGCATCTGTGGTAAGAGAGAATAGAGCCAACATTTCAAATCTGGATGACTATTCCTCAGAGCCTTTTAGCAAGAAACTGGGAAACAACCATAACTGTTCCCACAAATCACCCCTCAATGTTACATCAAGAAACCCTGCCGAAAGGACATAATAGGGAACCATGGATAGCCAGGGAAGTTGTCACCCTTGATTCCATGTGATTTAACCTAGTCAAAAAGAAATGGGTACATACATAAGGTCTAGGCAACTAAAAACAGATGAAGCTCTTGAAGAATACAAAGAAAGTAGAAAAGAGCTCAAACAGGGAGTTAGAAGGGCCAGAAGGGATCACGAAATGACCTTGGCAGGCAGGATAAAGGAGAATCCCAAGGCATTTTATACATCTATCACGAACAAGAGGGTAGCTGGAGAAAGACTTGGCCCACTCAAGAACAAAGGGGGAAAATTATATGTAGAACCAAAGGAAGTGGGTGAAATCCTTAATGAGTACTTTGCATCAGTGTTCACAAACGAGAGGGACACGTTGATTGATGGTGTCCTGGAGGGGTATGTAAACCTCCTAGAGGAAGTCATCATTATGAGGGAGGAATTGTTAGGTGTATTAAGAAGCATTAAGGTAGACAGATCCCCAGGGCCAGATGACATCTATCCCAGGTTACTGAGGGAGACAAGAGAGGAAATTGTTGGGCCTCAAACAGAGATCTTTGTTTTCTCATTGGCCACAGGTGAGGTCCCAGAGGATTGGAGGATAGCCAATGTTGTCCCATTATTTAAGAAGGGTAGTAAGGAGAACCTGGGTAATTATAGGCCACTGACGTCAATGAAACAGTTGGACAAGATTCTTAAGGATGGGATCTATATACGTTTAGAACTGAATGTCTTATTAGCGAAGACAGCACGGTTTTGTACGAGGAAGGTCATGCTCACTAATTTGATAGAGTTTTTGAAGCAATGACAAAAATGATTGACGAGGGAAGGGCTGTTGGTGTTGTCTACATAGACTTTAGCAAAGCATTTGACAAGGTCCCTCATGGCAGGCTGGTGCAAAAGGTTAAA